>NW_012147523.1:5274765-5275820 GCF_000956105.1 Propithecus coquereli | reverse complement strand
TGTATTTAAAGTACCAAAGAATAAAATAATGCCACTGAAGCAACTTATAAAGTAGCTTATATACTCGGGGGAAAAAAGGAAAGCCATTCAGTGATGTAGAATTTGTGAAAGAATGTCAAAGTTGTAGGATGCTCTATTAGATTTCCGTTAACACTTCAAGGTACAAACAACTGCCTCTTTCAAGGAGAACCATAACGGATCAGCAGCATGAATTAGCCTTCAACTTAACAGAACTTCATGCAATACTTCAATAGGAAAATATATATTATTCAATTGCTTTGGATGAATCAATTGGTACTACTGACTCAGCACAGATTTTAGGGTCATAACAGATGATTTTCTTTGCTACAGTTACTCACTTTGGGCACCCTTATGAACAGAACATGGGTAATTGATATCTTCAACAACTTTCAAGATGAATGTCATAAAGTTGGACTGAATTTGGTAAATATAGTGAGTATATGTACAGACAGTGCACCTTCCATGACAGGAAAACATGAAGGGTTTATTGCACAGATTTAAAAAAAAGTATTAACAGATCTAGATGCTCTCATTTCATTATATCTTGCATCAGCAAATCTCTATGCTAAAGAGAGATTTTAAGTGGCACTTTGCAACAAGTTATAAGTATTGTTAACTCTATTTGTGCAAATGCAACACGGCATCCTCACTCTTGTAACATGCTAAAGTTGAACACTGAGATATTCAGCGTGGATTTGCCATATTATTCTAAAGTGTGTTGGCTATTGCAGGAACAGGCATTAGCCAAAATTTTATCTCTGTGAGAACAGATAGTTAAATATTACCATTTCAGCCTCACCTAGTTGATTATCACCAAGGCACCTAAAGAACTACAGATGGAATTGATTGAGCTCTTGGTAGATTACATTTTAAAGTCATTGTCTGATGCTAAGAAAGATCCAGCTGAAATATGGAAAAATGCAGTAGAATACCCACTCCTCCGTCAACATGCCTGAAAAATGTTTTCTTTGCTTTTCAACCACTTATTGCTGTGAATCTACATTCTCCTACCTAACCCAAATCAAGACACCCTT
>NW_012147523.1:5265169-5274715 GCF_000956105.1 Propithecus coquereli | reverse complement strand
ATTTCTTTCTATTTCTTAGTAGAGACGGGGTCTCGCTCTTGCTCAGGCTGGTCTCGAACTCCTGACCTTGAGCGATCCACCCCCTCGGCCTCCCAGAGTGCTAGGATTACAGGCATGAGCCACCGCGCCGGGCCCAGAAGGGTGGTTTTTATGGAAGGCTAGAACTTTAAACTATGCCTAAAAAACTCAGCTTCCTCCAAATAGTGCCTGGATAAACTGGGGGTTATCTTCAAGAGGAACCCCCTCTAAGGGGAAGCTCTGAGTATAGAACAAGTTTAAAATGAAGAGCAGAACCATTCCTGTAGTTATCGGAGACGAATCATATCAGGGCCTGTCTCATTCTCCACCCTCAAAGAGACTAAATGACAAAAAGACATGTCCATACATGCCCTCAAAAGACTCTGCAGTTTCACTTAGCTTCAAAAATACACTAATACCCTTACAAGGTCTTTTGGTATGGAAAATGACAGTCCCAAGTAAGTTTTCTAAAGTTTTTTTACCCTTCAAGACTATAGCTGGTAAGCCATAAGTACAATCTATTAAAATTTCAAAAGGCAAGGGGTTAATTCTTGGAAGACCATCTTACAAGGGAAGCAACTGTTTGAGCTGAATTATCACAAAAAAAGAAGGACTATACCATGTGGAGGGTCTGGTTTCCAGATTTGTGTTTCTAAAGACTAGAATGCTGAAAGAAACAAAAGGCCTAAACTTACACAAACCCCACATGCTCACAGACTGGCAACTCTAATTCCCAGGCACGCTGACTCACTGGGGTTTGCTGCTCAGCTCCTGCTGCTGAGGGAGGCACAGGCACCCAGCGAGATAAGAGGATTTCCCGGCCTCCCTCTGACCCACCTACCCCAGGCCACTCACCCAGCCCCCACCGGACAGATGCTTCATTATAGCAACTTCCTCCAAATCCTGGCACCAAGGCCTTCAGGTAGGCACAGAACAGATGGGGCTCCCAAAGAGGCCCTATTCCCATTTACCCAACCAGCCCTCCAGGTAAGAGCATCTTTTGATGACCTGACACAGCAGAACCAGCTGAAACCTGAAGGCTTTTAACGTGCCCAGCAGATGAGAAAAAGGAGGAGAAAATCAATTTCAACAGATGATCAATCAGCAAGTGCCAGAAGGTGGAATCCTTCTTCCATTCTGGTCCCTTTCTTTGAAATGCCCCCACTCCAGTTGAGTGTTAAGGCGAGTGCTGGTCTCAAGCCAGAAGAAAATATTTTCAGATCTGATGGTGAGTATGGCCCCCCCGGTTACTCTGATTCCTGCCCAATGGTCTACCTTCTTCTGTGTCTACCCCTTTCTCTGGGAAAATACTTTTGTTCCCAGAGCTTTCCCCAGGCTCAGACACGGTGCCCAGCCCTGTGTCCAAGGCTGGTAGCGCTTCAAGTGTTTTAAAGCTGACTGTCTCCGCTGGACTCACTAGCTGTTGGCTAATAGCTAATAATAGCAGTCATCAATTATCAAGCACTTGATATGGTGCCAGGCACTATGCTAAGCACTTTAGGGACATTAACTCACATATTCTTACCACAACTCTATTTAAAAACAGGGAAACTGAGGCTGCACAAAGACATTACCCAAGATCACATAACGAACAGAATCTGATTTGTCTGGCTCAAGAAACCATGACCTTTACCACTAGGCTAGACCGCTGAGCCCACCTACAGCAGAACACTAAGAGAAAACACATCGACAGATGGGCCCCGAGTTCGGGAGCAACACCATAGCAACCCCAGAGCAGCAAATCGCAAATCTTACCATCGGCCACTGGAAAGAGAACAACACATGGTCTGTGCTCAGTGCTCAAGAAGGATGTCCTGCCCACTGCCTTCTCCCAGGTCTGCCCGGCTGCCATGATCCAGGCAGGCAGGATACCCCTGGGCTCAGCCCCACCCGAGGTGGGTACTAGAATTAGTCCCGATGCCCTAAACTTGTGATGTCCACCAGCATGATTAAAAGCTCCAGCTCTAAATCAAAGCCCAATTCTGTTACTGGCTAATTGTTTGACCCTAATGGAAACCTGAATCTCCTCAATCTGCAAAATGGTATCCACCTGATAGAGCTGTTGTAAGGATTCAGCCAGGAAATGCAAATAGGTACTTGGCACAAATTGTCTCCCAACCCACAGAGAACACTTGCTATGATCGCTATTACTGTATCAGTAGTAGTAGCAGCCAAGTAGTATCTGGTTAGCCTGTTGGAAGCCCCAACTTGTCTCATTTGAACAATGGGTTTCAGGCCTCAGTTTCCGCATGCCCAGCCAGGGCTAGTCCTGCCTTGAGTCACTAGCCTTGCTCTTGTTCAGAACCAGATTCTCACACCACAGCACTGACCCTACACCACTGCCCGAAATACCTAGAGGGCCAGACTCTCTACAGCACGGGATTTCCTTGTGATTGATCCTGAACAAAATCAAGCAATCTGCCATGCCGAATGGACACTCTGAATGCCGGCTATGCCCTGTCCCTAACCTGGGGCAGGCTTTCAGCCAGTTCCTAACTCCTTCCCCTTTCCACTTGGTCTCAGCTCTAAAGATGTGCAAAAGACAGGATTTCTAGCTTTCCATTCAGTTCCCACTTGGTCCTCCTCCCTGTCACTGCCACCCCAGAAGTGGACAGCCTCAGCACAATCTGGGCACCCCAGAGCCAAATTTTCAACAGTAACAGAGCATTATTATAGCAGAGCATTATTAACGAATATCACTTTGTATTTGTTAGTACATTATAATAGCTCTATATAAACACAGCTCTATGGAGTATTCACCCCCATTTTACAAGAAAATAAATGCAGACACACCAAGGCCAAGCCTTGCTAGGAAGGGGGAAAACAGGAGCACAGTAATTACGAAGATGAGCTCAGACAAACCTAGATTTGAATCACGGTGATGGCTAACTGTAACTAACTGTAACTGTTGGCATGAAACCTTAAAATAGGGCAGCTGTACCTTAAAGCTGCAGTCCCCAACCCCCAGGCCTCAGACCAGTACTGGTCAGTGGCCTGTTAGGGACTCGGCCTCAGAGCTCCGCCAAGCACCCCCCTCCTCTGGTGGTACTCTGTGGAAAAACTGTCTTCCATTAAACTTATGGGGGGAGGGGCACCACACAGCAGGAGGTGGGAAGCTTCATCTGTATTTACAGATGCTCCCCATCGCTTCCATCGCTGACTGCCTGAGCCCCTTCTCCCCACCACCTGTGGAAAAACTGTCTTCCATGAAACCGGTTCCTGGTGCCAAAACGGTTGGGACCACTGCCTTAAAGGACTGTTGGGTAGAATAAACGAGATAATCCATGTAAAGTGCTCTGCCCAATACCTGGCTCACAGGAAGCACTTAGTAAGCCTTAGCCCAGGGCTGGAGAACCTGCAGCCTTAAGGCCACAGGTGGCTTTCTTGGTCCTTAAGTGCAGCCTTTTGACTGAATCCAAATTTTACAAGAGCAAATCCTTTTATTTTTATTAATACATTTTTGTTCATCTTTTTTAAAATGAATGTATTTAAAGTACCAAAGAATAAAATAATGCCACTGAAGCAACTTATAAAGTAGCTTATATACTCGGGGGAAAAAAGGAAAGCCATTCAGTGATGTAGAATTTGTGAAAGAATGTCAAAGTTGTAGGATGCTCTATTAGATTTCCGTTAACACTTCAAGGTACAAACAACTGCCTCTTTCAAGGAGAACCATAACGGATCAGCAGCATGAATTAGCCTTCAACTTAACAGAACTTCATGCAATACTTCAATAGGAAAATATATATTATTCAATTGCTTTGGATGAATCAATTGGTACTACTGACTCAGCACAGATTTTAGGGTCATAACAGATGATTTTCTTTGCTACAGTTACTCACTTTGGGCACCCTTATGAACAGAACATGGGTAATTGATATCTTCAACAACTTTCAAGATGAATGTCATAAAGTTGGACTGAATTTGGTAAATATAGTGAGTATATGTACAGACAGTGCACCTTCCATGACAGGAAAACATGAAGGGTTTATTGCACAGATTTAAAAAAAAGTATTAACAGATCTAGATGCTCTCATTTCATTATATCTTGCATCAGCAAATCTCTATGCTAAAGAGAGATTTTAAGTGGCACTTTGCAACAAGTTATAAGTATTGTTAACTCTATTTGTGCAAATGCAACACGGCATCCTCACTCTTGTAACATGCTAAAGTTGAACACTGAGATATTCAGCGTGGATTTGCCATATTATTCTAAAGTGTGTTGGCTATTGCAGGAACAGGCATTAGCCAAAATTTTATCTCTGTGAGAACAGATAGTTAAATATTACCATTTCAGCCTCACCTAGTTGATATCACCAAGGCACCTAAAGAACTACAGATGGAATTGATTGAGCTCTTGGTAGATAACATTTTAAAGTCATTGTCTGATGCTAAGAAAGATCCAGCTGAAATATGGAAAAATGCAGTAGAATACCCACTCCTCCGTCAACATGCCTGAAAAATGTTTTCTTTGCTTTTCAACCACTTATTGCTGTGAATCTACATTCTCCTACCTAACCCAAATCAAGACACCCTTCAGGTCACAAATGACTGATACCCATCCAGAGGATCAACTGAAACTGCGGACCTCCATGCTGCAACCAAATATTTAAATACTTTCCAACAAAAAGCAGATACAACAAAGTCATTAAAAGGTTAGTTAACTTTAAAATAAACAAATAGTTTTCATTTTTTGAAGTTATTAAGTACATAGTAGTTAGATTTTTATAAAATAATATACATTTTTAAGTATATCTAATTGAAGTTTCTTGAATGTGGCCTTATTGGATTACAGCTAAGTTAATGTAGCCTTCCAACATGAAACACGAAAAGGTTCCCTCTATGATAGTTATTATTATCACAAAGTTGGTGACAAAATCAAGCCTCCCTTCTAGAATAGTGCCCTTTTCAGCAGCCAGCCCAGATCTCCTGTGGCAACTCAGGTGTGCTCAGCGGCAGCTCTCCTGACCTCACAACAAGCCACTGGCTCTCCCACTTCATTCACTTAAGGGGCACTAACAGGTTGAATGGAGTCAAGGACAAGGAGGGGTGGGGAGAAAGGAAAGGCAGGAAGAAAGATACAGGAAAAACCCACAAACTGGAGAAGCCTACTTCTAGGCTTTTCTGTTTCTTTTCTACTTACAGCTTTGGGTGTTTACCTGAAAGATCAAAGAGAGTAACTCTGCCCAGCTCTGCTTAGCTTATGCTGGACCAAGATCAGTCTCCAGCTTTTCTGCCTCAATCTTGGCTCCAAGTGTTTCTCCCTCCCTCCCCCTTCCCTGCACATCAGCCTCCAGACACCCTCCTCCCCGTGCCAGCCCTGGCTGCTATTCCTGGGGAAGGGCTTGGCTGCCTGCCTGGCCCTAGGCCTGGAGCAGCCACTGCTGGGCCCAAAGGGCAATCCCCGAGGCTGCGGTCCCTGTGGATGCTCTGCTATGGCTCCAGAGAGGGATCAGGAAGGTGCTCCTCCTATTCCGTAGGCAGTTCATGAAGTGACAACCAGAAAAGTCCTTGTCTTCCAGGGGCTTACCCTCAGCTGCTGAGATAAGATTGCCTCTTACGGAACAGAACTACCATGGAGGGCTAACCCGCACTGAGACTTGGTGTGAATGGAAACAGGAAAAGCAGAGAGAAGTGTGAACTGCCCGTACGGAAAGAAGGGTAGAGAAGGACTGAGGAAGCGAAACCAATATATGTGAAGCTGGGGCTACATGCTTATAGGCATCATCACCCTCAAACCTCACGACCACCCTGAGCAATAGGCTGTTACACCTCTTATAGAGTAGGAAACTGGGGTTTCTTAATTACTAAGCGCATGATTGACAAATAAAAACAGTCTGTCAGACTTCCTCTGGGAAGGCTTCACAGAGAAGGTAGGTCTTGTTCTGATCCTTAAATGACTATAGGTATGAAGTGAAAGGAAGGTGGGAGAGGGCTAATATGGTTCTTCATGGTATTAACATACATTAATAACAATATTTTAAAAATAATTACATATATTTATTGAGGGGATTGACATGAATTATCACATTTAATCCACTTTAACTCTATAAGGAAGATAATACAATCTTCATTTTACAGAGGGAGAAAGTGAATAGAGTCTGAAGGAATTGGCCTGAGGTCACAGAGCCAGTCTAAGGAGGAAAAGGGATTCAAATCCAGGCTGTCTGACTCTGAACTGTTCCCCTCTCCATCACTGGCCTCACTACTGCTCTATGCCATGTGTGCCAGAATATCCCCCTCCCCTAAGGAGGTGATGATGCCCCAAGAAGAAAATGTACAACATCTAAGCCCAGAGGTACTGAGTCACTACAAACAGAGTAAACTCCCAGGAAGCCTCTGGTTCTGGTCTGGCATCTCCCTGGGCCATGTGTGCCCTTGAGCCAGTCATTTAACCTGAGTTTCTGTGACCCCCATGTTAAAGTGAGGAGACGGTCTGGGTTAGTCTTCCCAACGTCTAATGTTCGGGACTACGTTCATTTTTTTGTCATTCAAAGAGGCCAAAGTTCTAAATTTGCAACCCTCTGAGAACAGGCACTTTGCCTCCTTAGTGAACAGTTCTCACGCTTCTCCTTGCCCAAGCCTATCAGAGCCAAGGAAAGAGCAGAAGTCCAAAAGGAGAGAGAAATCCAATTTGAACAAGGGGTGACAACTAACACTGGTTTTGCAGACCTCCCTTTCCTTAATCACCTTAGTTTGATCTCTGCAGGGTCAGTGATAGGCCCTGCCATATAGAAAACAGACGAGAGCAAGCTGGCTCTTTGCTGCAGCTGGCCGGGTCAGGAAGCCCACTCAGAGGAATGCTGTGCTGGCTACGGATGGGGAACCTGTCACCCAAGAAGCAGATTTGTGAAATGAGGAGCTAGAAAACAGAAGGCAAATGCTGGCACCAAAAAGCAGTGTCAGCAAGGCGCTTGAGACCTACTCTGAGACTTCCTTGACAGAAGGGACCAATCCATTCCAGTCCTCCATTCTGTTCCCATCTAGAGTCTATTCAGCAGCAGGAAGCCACTGACAGATGCTGGTGTTTTTGCACATTAGCAATAAAAGAAACTCATCTTTTCAACTTTCATCTAAACAGTTTGTAGAGCTAGCTGGGTGCATGTTTTTATTTCTTCCTATGTCTGCCAGATACCCAAAGATCAGAGAGCATGAGTACATGGATTCCTCAGACAGCTTTTCTACAGCTGCCAGAGACAGAAGCGGCTGTGCTGGCAGTGGCCATCCTCTGGGGAGAGGCTCAAGGCAAGACCACAAGTGCCCCCTGATCTCACCTGGCAGCTGCAGGCTCTGAGTGACCTGAGAAAAAGGTGGAAAGTGGGTGGTGTCCATTTGTAAACTACTTCCTATAAAGTAAACTTGCAAAAATAATAAGAAGGAAAGATTGAGGGAGTACTTTAAATGCAGAGTTGCTGCTGTCACTTGGAACCTGGGACATACATAGAAGATCACCTTTGGAGATTAGGTCTTAGCCAGAGCTACTTGGGAGGGAAAGCTGTTCCCTCTGCCAAAGCAAACGAGACCCGTCTGCTTCTATTTTCATGCTTTTAAAAGACTTTTTGTCCTAAAATGTACTGCAGCAGCAAGCTAATTCCAGTTAGGGTTGGGTAGGAACACATGACTTTCTGCATCAACCAATCTCAAAAGTGCAAAAGAAAAGAGGGATGAAGGAAGGGAGAAAGGGAGGGAGGGAAGAAGGAAAGAGAAAATGTTTAAAAAAGAAAAATAAACCAACTGCTTATATTTCTGTAAAATAATCTTAGGTCACATGACTCAGACCAGCCAGCTTAGCAAAGTAATTTCTTTTCTTTTTAAACTGTTCTCACTGTTCCTTGCCTTGTGTACTTCAAACATACTACTAAGAATATACATCCAGTTGAGGCCTGAGGACTGAAGCCAGCATGGGCTGGCTAGAACAAATACCATTGCCAAATACACCCAAGCCAACACACACATACTATAAAGTTTCCAAATTCCAAATAATGAAACATTTTTGGTCTCTGGGCTTCAGAACTGAGCTACATATTTAATCCCACATGACTTAACTGAAAAAGGGCCATATAATTTTGCAGGCCCACAGTTGAAGTATTTCTTTTTTTTTTTTTTTGCTGTCACTACTGATCTGGGTAGTTCTGACTACCCACTTAGCTGCAAAGGGGACATCATTAAGGGGTACCAGATTTCTAGGTTGGCCACTCTTTTTGTTTCTGCACCAGCTTTTTCGGTGACTTTCCCTGTTTAAAACCAGAGGGCCATCTTGGATTTGTGCTCCGTAATAAAGATGGCATGCCTGTTACACTCTTCATCTCTGGCTATATGCTTGCCGCTTGTCCTATTCCTTAGGATACAGCCTCATTAGACCCCACTGAAGGTAAACCACTGATTAGACACTAATTCCCTGCTTCCAGTTAGCATACGAATATCAGCCATCCTGGAGGTCTACCTGATTATAGGTGATTAGTCCTCAAACACCCAAATACCACATCACCTATTTACCTTTTAGTCACCTTCTGAGGAATTCAGTAGTCAGCAACTGACTGAAAAATAGTTAACTGTAGATGAGATTAGATTTTTACATCTAAGTAAACAGCAAGAAAGGAAATTGTGAAATGAGTCAAAAGGTGAGGAAGGAGCACAATGTAAAGATGATAAATGACTGCATCCAAATGTCTTAAAGGGGCACCCGGACAACCGCGTATGTATAGAGGTGGTTTCTAAAGCCACATAGCCTCTAAGTAGGCCTCAGGTTCATCAGATGGTAACTAATCAATCTCTTAATGTTTGCCAATTCTTTATGAGGAAAAAAAAACTTGAATCCATTAAGACCACATTTATCAGCTTTTTCCTAGAGGCCCATGATAGAGGCTGGCTGCTAATGCAGAGTAGACAGGAAGAGGAAGAGGGACAGAAAAGATCTGTGCAATAAAAGAATTCCTGCTTTCAACCACATCAGCAACCTGGTCAGAAAAGTGAGGCCACTAAGGCTTTCTTTCCTGCTGCCAGATTGTAAAGTATTACGTAGTTATTCTGTAAGTTTAGATGATACAGAGGAGCATAAAGAAAAAAAAGTCAACTACTAATGCCACCACCTACAATTAATATTTGAGTATATCCTTTCAGTCTTTTATATAAGCACATATGGATGGTACACATAAATATATACATCTTTGCACATGAAACTTTAAAAAAAAAAGTGGGGTCAAATTATATAACGTATTTTGCAACCTTTTCCATTGAACACTTTTTCATAAAAATCTTGTCTCATAAAATGATTTTAAAAGAGCAGCAATTCAACAATAGTATTGGTATCACCACTGCTGCTCCAGCTATTTCACGTAAAGCATAGACTATTTATATCCTACTATTCAGCCTGTCAAAAATTTGGTGCTGCTCTGCAGAAGAGGGGAAAAGCAGCTAAGACTCTGTGTTAAAATATTTTGAGTAGCCAGATAAGTGTTCCATTGAATGGGGATACCAAAATTTGTCCATTAAATATCTTACTGTTAGACATTTGGCTTACTTCCAATA
>NW_012147523.1:5262279-5264699 GCF_000956105.1 Propithecus coquereli | reverse complement strand
AAAAGCAGATACAACAAAGTCATTAAAAGGTTAGTTAACTTTAAAATAAACAAATAGTTTTCATTTTTTGAAGTTATTAAGTACATAGTAGTTAGATTTTTATAAAATAATATACATTTTTAAGTATATCTAATTGAAGTTTCTTGAATGTGGCCTTATTGGATTACAGCTAAGTTAATGTAGCCTTCCAACATGAAACACGAAAAGGTTCCCTCTATGATAGTTATTATTATCACAAAGTTGGTGACAAAATCAAGCCTCCCTTCTAGAATAGTGCCCTTTTCAGCAGCCAGCCCAGATCTCCTGTGGCAACTCAGGTGTGCTCAGCGGCAGCTCTCCTGACCTCACAACAAGCCACTGGCTCTCCCACTTCATTCACTTAAGGGGCACTAACAGGTTGAATGGAGTCAAGGACAAGGAGGGGTGGGGAGAAAGGAAAGGCAGGAAGAAAGATACAGGAAAAACCCACAAACTGGAGAAGCCTACTTCTAGGCTTTTCTGTTTCTTTTCTACTTACAGCTTTGGGTGTTTACCTGAAAGATCAAAGAGAGTAACTCTGCCCAGCTCTGCTTAGCTTATGCTGGACCAAGATCAGTCTCCAGCTTTTCTGCCTCAATCTTGGCTCCAAGTGTTTCTCCCTCCCTCCCCCTTCCCTGCACATCAGCCTCCAGACACCCTCCTCCCCGTGCCAGCCCTGGCTGCTATTCCTGGGGAAGGGCTTGGCTGCCTGCCTGGCCCTAGGCCTGGAGCAGCCACTGCTGGGCCCAAAGGGCAATCCCCGAGGCTGCGGTCCCTGTGGATGCTCTGCTATGGCTCCAGAGAGGGATCAGGAAGGTGCTCCTCCTATTCCGTAGGCAGTTCATGAAGTGACAACCAGAAAAGTCCTTGTCTTCCAGGGGCTTACCCTCAGCTGCTGAGATAAGATTGCCTCTTACGGAACAGAACTACCATGGAGGGCTAACCCGCACTGAGACTTGGTGTGAATGGAAACAGGAAAAGCAGAGAGAAGTGTGAACTGCCCGTACGGAAAGAAGGGTAGAGAAGGACTGAGGAAGCGAAACCAATATATGTGAAGCTGGGGCTACATGTTTATAGGCATCATCACCCTCAAACCTCACGACCACCCTGAGCAATAGGCTGTTACACCTCTTATAGAGTAGGAAACTGGGGTTTCTTAATTACTAAGCGCATGATTGACAAATAAAAACAGTCTGTCAGACTTCCTCTGGGAAGGCTTCACAGAGAAGGTTGGTCTTGTTCTGATCCTTAAATGACTATAGGTATGAAGTGAAAGGAAGGTGGGAGAGGGCTAATATGGTTCTTCATGGTATTAACATACATTAATAACAATATTTTAAAAATAATTACATATATTTATTGAGGGGATTGACATGAATTATCACATTTAATCCACTTTAACTCTATAAGGAAGATAATACAATCTTCATTTTACAGAGGGAGAAAGTGAATAGAGTCTGAAGGAATTGGCCTGAGGTCACAGAGCCAGTCTAAGGAGGAAAAGGGATTCAAATCCAGGCTGTCTGACTCTGAACTGTTCCCCTCTCCATCAGTGGCCTCACTACTGCTCTATGCCATGTGTGCCAGAATATCCCCCTCCCCTAAGGAGGTGATGATGCCCCAAGAAGAAAATGTACAACATCTAAGCCCAGAGGTACTGAGTCACTACAAACAGAGTAAACTCCCAGGAAGCCTCTGGTTCTGGTCTGGCATCTCCCTGGGCCATGTGTGCCCTTGAGCCAGTCATTTAACCTGAGTTTCTGTGACCCCCATGTTAAAGTGAGGAGACGGTCTGGGTTAGTCTTCCCAACGTCTAATGTTCGGGACTACGTTCATTTTTTTGTCATTCAAAGAGGCCAAAGTTCTAAATTTGCAACCCTCTGAGAACAGGCACTTTGCCTCCTTAGTGAACAGTTCTCACGCTTCTCCTTGCCCAAGCCTATCAGAGCCAAGGAAAGAGCAGAAGTCCAAAAGGAGAGAGAAATCCAATTTGAACAAGGGGTGACAACTAACACTGGTTTTGCAGACCTCCCTTTCCTTAATCACCTTAGTTTGATCTCTGCAGGGTCAGTGATAGGCCCTGCCATATAGAAAACAGACGAGAGCAAGCTGGCTCTTTGCTGCAGCTGGCCGGGTCAGGAAGCCCACTCAGAGGAATGCTGTGCTGGCTACGGATGGGGAACCTGTCACCCAAGAAGCAGATTTGTGAAATGAGGAGCTAGAAAACAGAAGGCAAATGCTGGCACCAAAAAGCAGTGTCAGCAAGGCGCTTGAGACCTACTCTGAGACTTCCTTGACAGAAGGGACCAATCCATTCCAGTCCTCCATTCTGTTCCCATCTAGAGTCTATTCAGCAGCAGGAAGCCACTGACAGATGCTGGTGTTTTTGCACATTAGCAATA
>NW_012147523.1:5247222-5258714 GCF_000956105.1 Propithecus coquereli | reverse complement strand
GCCCAAAAAAATTTTTTTTAATTAGCTGGGCATGGTGGCGCATACCTGTAGTCTCAGCTACTCAGGAGGCTGAGGGGAAAGGATTGCTTGAGCCCAGAAGTTCAAGGCTGCAGGGAGCTATGATCACACCACTGCTCTCCAGCCTGGGTGACAGAGTGAGGCAAGAAAAGAAAAGAAAGGAAAGAAAGGAAAGAAAGGAAAGAAAGAAAGAAAGGAAAGAAAGGAAGAAAGAAAAGAAGAAAGAAAGGAAGAAAGAAAGGAAGAAAGAAAAAAATGAAGCCCACCTTGAGGTCTAATGAGTAATGGTCTCCTTACCAAAGGTTTAGCATCAGAGGTAAAAGGGTCTGGCCCATGGGTGTGGCCAGAACCTGAGTGAATCATTCCCAGGGAGCAAGAGGCTCATTCAAAAGGGAACTGTGGAACACCTGAAACAGTCAATGGGCTGCATTTAGCCCCAGACTTATCCATGGTCTTTCAAGCTACAGATTGGAACAGAGGTCATGACTGCAAATAGCAGACTTGCCTGTCTCCCCAGCATCCAGTCTCATCATCAGGTGATTACCCAATTTTCACTAGCAGATCCCTCTCCTTCACTCGTGGCCAATGGAATATGTGACTCAGGCCCACCAAAGCCTCACATGCCCCTGGCTTCAATGACTGGATCAGGGATATGCCAGTAACTTAAGCCAGCAAAGCGACTCTCAACACTGAAAACATAGGAGGTTAGAGATGCTATAGTCATCTAACCAGAAAGAGCCACCAGGGAAAATAATGATGCCTATCAAAGGGTCACTGTGAGGATTAAATGGTCCCTTCTTAGCAGATGGGTCTCAGCTCAAATGCATATAGAACCCAGGAATGAAATCACCAGTAGAAACAGTGCCAAGAGACAAAGAGAAACAGTTTTGAAGGCATTATTTGCACCCTGGATCCAGCCGTACCTGAACAGTCAAGATCAAAGCCTGAATCTCAAAGATATGTAAGCCAATAAATTCCCTTTTGCATGAGCCAGATGTCAGGTTTTCTGTCACAATTGAAAGAGTCCCTACCAAAACAAAGTTATGCCACTCAGATCTCTTCTACTCACAGAGCAAAGAAAGAAGATCTAAGACCCAGACATGCTGATTTATGGTCTGGGACCAGGCTACTAGGCCACAATTTCAACTCAATATGTCATGGGAACCCTTAGCTGAACAACAGGACCCCAGCGATCCCAAGCTCAAGAAACATGTCAAATTCCATCACGACTGGGTGGGCTACTAGGATGCTTCTGAACAGACGGTATGACTAATGAGCTAAAAGAACCTTCCTGATTGCAATTTTTACAACATTAGGCCTCCTTCAGGTAGATATACCACAGAGTACTTCAGGGGATTTATTCTATTGTATTCTTTATTCTATTCTATTCTTCATCATCTTGTTCCCTCCTCCCAGCATTCAGACACCAAGTGAAAGGCTGTAAAGCTAGAGCTCCCGGAAGTCTCTCTCTGTGCAATAATATCATGATCAATCTTTCAGCCAAAACAGGTATTCGATCTAAGCCACATCCTACGAAACTGAAAGACCAGATCTGATCAGAATTTGGCTACCCTCTTGGTTTCAATTACTATCACTGAAGCAATTTCTCTTTAAGTGCTACAGATCCTATTTAGAAAGTGTTCAGGTTTTGGAGACAGTGACAGGAAACGCTCACGTTTGTGCATCTTTATTAGAAATACATTCCCTGCAGGTTGCAACTTGAGGCCCTGAGGTTTGGGCTCTCATATATTTTTTTAAACAGTTACTTATTTTCACAAATGCTCATATGGCACAAAGCCACAGGGTATATTAACATGTGTAAAGATAAGCAGATAATTAAATCAAAAATAGAGCTCTGTTCCTGATGGAAGGCATCGTGGTTTTGCAAGCTTTGCAAAGTAAGACACCTGATGATTCCTGCCCAGTTCTTGCCCACTTCCCACCCACATGACCTGCCAAAATTGCCGCCACCTAATGGCCATCAAAATACTGTCTATTAAAACTCTGCCCTAGCGGCTGGGCCCTATTTTAAGAAAAACCAACATGAGAAAATTCTAAAATAAAGCAGCAGCACCACAAGCTCTTTGGTCATCAACAAGTTTGAAAATCCAAGGATAGTTATGGGCCCCAAAATATTAATAAAGTGTGTGTACACATGAACACACGCACACACACACTGCATCTAACAATGGATTGGGGTGGTGTCTATGGAATTGCATGCAGCTTTTCTGAACTGCCATCAGTGTTTTGCCTGTACTGCAACCACATTCAACTCCTTCACTCCAACAACTGCACAGATATTGCAGCTCCTTCAGCTGCTCCAGTACAGTCGTGTGCCTTCTGGGAAGGATAGGACATGCTTTAGATACAGAATGACTCGGTTTGCACAGACCAGCCCTATTAGCTCTCCAGAGCACATTTAACCAACCTGAATCTCAGTATCCTCATCTGAAAATTGGGAAAATCAAAAGATCACTGTGAACTGGATAACCATATGCAGAAAAATGAAACTAGAGTGTCTTGAAATCCAGATTCAAACTGAAAAAAGAAAAAAAAAAAAGAAACTAGATCTCTATCTCTTGGCATATACAAAAATTAAATCAAAATGGATTAAAGACTTAAACTAAGACCTGAAACTGTGAAACTGCTAAAAGAAAACATCAGGGAAACACTCTAGGACATTGGTCTGGGCAAAACTTTTTGTGTAAGATCTCAAAAGCATAGGCAAAATAGACAGACGGGATTACATTAAGCTAAAAAGCTTCTGCACAGCAAAACAACCAACCAAGAAAGTGAAGAGACAACCCACGGAATAGGAGAAAATATTTGCAAACTATCTATCTGACAAAGGATAACCAGAATATATACGCAGATCAAATAACTCAATGGTAAAAAACCAAAATAATCTGATTTGAAAATGGGCAAAAGATCTGAACAGACATTTCTCAAAAAAAAAAAAAAAAAGACATATGAATAGCCAAAAGGTATACGAAAAAATGCTCATCATTAACCATCAGAGAAATGCAAATTAAAACCACAATGAGATAACATCTTACACCAGTTTGAATGACTGTTACTAAAAAGTCAAAAAATAACAGATGTTGGTGAGGATGCAGAGAAAAGGGAACACTGACTGATAACATTGCTGGTGACAATGTAAATTAGTATAACCTCCATGGAAACAGTATGGAGATTTCTCAAAGAACCAAAAACAGAATGGCCATTTGATCCAGCAATCCCACTACTGGGTATCTACCCAAAGGAAAAAAAGTCATTATATCAAAAAGACAACCTGCACTGCTATGTTGTCCCAGCACTATTTACAATAGCAAAGATATGGAATCAACCCAACTGTCCATCAATGGATGATTGGATAAGGGATGTGGCATGGAATGCTACTGGGGCATAAAAAAAAATGACATCATGTCTTCTGTAGCAACACGGATGGAACTGGAGGCCATTATGTTAAGTGAAATAAGCCAAGCACATATCACACGTCCTCACTCACATGTGGGAGTTAAATAAGTGGATCTCATGGAGACAGAGATAGTTATCTTCGCTAGGTAGTTACCGGAGGCCAGGATGGGTAGAGGATTGGTTAATGGGTACAAAAATATAGTTAGACAGAAGAAATAAGTCCTAGTGTCAACAGATCAGTAGGGTGATTACAGTTAACAATAACCTACTATTGTATCCTTCAGATAGCTAAAAGAGAATAATTTGAATGTTGCTAGCATAAAGAAAAGATAAATATTTAAGATGATGGATATCCCAATCACCTTGATTTGATCTTTACACATTATATGAATGTATCAAATTATCATGTGTACTTCAAAACTATGTACAACCATTATATATTGGTTTTAAAAAAGATCACCACGAATAAATGGCTCCTTCATATCAGATGGGTCTCAGTTCACATGCTGAGATGTGTTCCCTGTCCAACCAATCTAAGTATCACTTCACTCTAATCCAGCACAACACTGTTTCATTTCTTCACAGCACTTAACACTCTGAAATTCCTGTTTGCTCACTTTTTATTGTCTGCTCTCCCTACTAGCAGGGACTTTATCTGTCTTATTCACTTTACCCTGTTCACCTAAGCTGTGTGGCACACAGCAAGAATTTGATAAATATCTGTTGAATGAATAATCACTGATACTTACTGAGCACTCATTCTGCACAGGACTTTATCACTTTAAATGCATTAACTCATGATTGAATAAATGATGAATCTGACATGCTTAGCACTTTCCCAATCACAGTTAGTACTCATAAAAGGTATTTATACCAATTCTAATTATATAATGTTAACAAATACTCGACAGTAAAAGGAGTTGAATCCTAACGACACAGAACTCAGTATCAGTTGTCACGGTCTGATTCTTAAGGTCCAGTTTCTTCAGGACCCCTCCACTCACACCTTTTGAGAGAAGAGAAAGGAGGGAATTGTTTCATTGTGCCAATTATTCCCTACCTCATCAGTTTCTCAGATAATGGGACACAAACAAGGCTTACTGGCCAGCAGTATACGGCTCCATCTCCCCTCACTTCACAAGCTAATTTTCACCCCAAACACAGCAAAAAGCCAGAATTTGAAGCTGAAATACAGATACGTTCAACCTATCTTGTCTCTTTTTGACCTGTACCTCAGTCCCTTGGAAAAAAATCATATTAACAGAAATTACTCCTGCCTCTCCTTTCAGCAAGGGCGTAAATCCTAGGGTGTAGTGAAGCCATAGCCACGCAGCACTCTAGGAAGCCCCAGGGGCTCACCAATCAGGCACACTCTTGTGAAAAACCTTTGGGGTGCTGGTCTGAACTGCATGTAACTCACCTCGATAAATAAGAGCATCATAGTTAAGGTGTCTGGAGATACAAGAGCAAAAGCCAGCAGCTTTTTTGAATACTGCATACTGTTTGTTTTAAATAGGAAGGGCTCGCGGCTCGTTTTACACTGCTTGAGATGTTATACCACCATGATATTTTACTAAGCTTCATTTGATAATGTGGAGGGCTGAAGCACATACCTTGTCAAAGAGAGTAAGAGATGTGGATGGGAAGGTTCTCCACCTCTTTAGAAGCATTGGAAACAATGGACTATATTTCACATGATGGCAAGAAAGGCCAAGAACTAAAGTCTTAAACAGGGCCCCCAAAGCCAGACGTACTTGCCGAGAAAGCACAGAGCAGATTCCACCTCCGCTGGCTGGCAGGCCCACACATTCTGCTTAGCCATGTGAAACAGCCAGCTCTCGCTCTCCCCGCCCCCAGGCCCAGTTATGATATTTGGGGTAGAGAGAGAATAGCAACACCAGTGACTTTTCTAGGAGACTATTTTATAAAAATAGAGCTTCCAATTTTAGGCCTAAAATTAAAAAAAAAAAAATAGCCAGAATTAGAAGTTTGTTTTAACACAATATATTGGAAATTACAAGTTTAAGTGCTGGTAGCTGGGGACGGGGGATCACACCACCACATGACTTCTCAGTGAGTCATAAAAAATAGTACAGGCTTGTTTAACAGTGAGCGTCCACCAGTGATAGAATTAAGAAGTCCGCTTGTGTCAGATGATGAAAAACCAAACTGACACTCCTCCTGCATTTGTTTCAGCAGTGGCAGGACTGACTTGCAGCAGCAATTTACAACACAGAAACATTAATAAACTTTTTTGAGGCTAGTCAAAGAGGAAATGTTTGAAACCCTGAATATGACTCATTTTTCAGAAGTTGTATCAGTTTAACAGGAAGAAAAAAAACCCTCCAAACTATTATAAATCACTAACTGAAACATTTCTGGATTTCTAATGCCCAATCTTGATTAACATACCTTTGTAGTAAAGTAAAAGTCAAATGCAGGTATTTAACAGCAAGTTGCTACCCTGTCAGTTAGGAGAATCACTCTGATGGAACTAGATGAGAAAAACAAAAATTAATCTTCAGGCCTAGATGGATACTGTCATGATAATAAGATAATAAAGACCTCCACAAAGGGCTCCTGGGTACCATAAATTATATAACAAATCTACTTCTGCCAGGCAGCCAGGATTAACTCCTATTCACCCAGTTTACAACTCAGTATTGCCAATGGGCTTATCAAAATGGAAAAGTCATTATCCACCACTGCTCAGCAAAAGGCAAAGTCATCTTTCTCACTGAAAATCAGTTTGCTGACAGCAGCTACTCACTGCAAGAGAAGTCAACCTAACAATCTCAAAAACAACTTTGACACTTGTGTCTTCCAGACCAAAAAAAAAAAGTAAGAAACAGAAAGACAAATACTTCATTAATTTCTCCCCCAGGAAGTTCACCTGACTAAATTTTCTTAAAGTGCCTAATATGACATTTTATTATAACAGACACTTTATTATGTCTCTTATGCATGCAAGGCTTGAATGTATTATACATTATTTACTCCTATGGAACACAAACATTCAGGGTTCCCAAGCAAACAAATATAACATGTACATAAAAGAGAAAGGATGTTCTTGTTTTAGTAAATTGCCAGCTCCAAGAAGGGAGGGAGTGTGTACGGTGACATGAAAAGGGCCAACTGGTACCTAAGAAATACTTTCTAAGGAATCAAATGAAATATAAGAACTACCATGTATCTAGTGCACTGCACAAATCTACCTACCTGTAGAGTACTAGCCACTTTTAGGTAATGTCCATAGTTACCTAGGTTTACCATGTTTTTTTTTTTTGGAGTCAGGGTCTCACTCTGTAGCCCAGACTAGAGTACAGTGGCATCTGGATATCTCATTGCAACCTCAAACTCCTGGGCTCAAGTGATCCTCCTGCCTCAGCCTCCTTCACAAGTAGCTAGGACTATAGGCACGCACCACCACACCCAGCTAATTTTTCTGTTTTTTGTAGAGATGGGTCTCACTCTTGCTCGGGCTGGTAAGGTACCACTTTCAAAACATTTTTAGACACACCAACAATCCAACAATAATATTCCAGAAGGTGTAAGTGGTAAAGCCAAAATTTGAAAATTTGAACTTTTTCACAATTAAGGACAGTACTTTTCAAAACTATATTTTAAAAGTATGGAGGTTTAAATCACCACTTTCAAACAAGCATACTATGATATAGGGGCCTTTTGTTTGTTTTGCTGTGCATAAGTCTTTCAGTCACTGAGAAATGAGAGCTTTAACTAGAACAATAGCTTTCAAACCTCAACTGCAACCTTCACTGAGAAATACATTTTATGTCCTGACACAAGGCACATATAAATACATGTACAACTCAAAAGTTTCATGAATATTTATCCTTTTAAAAATTTAGCCAATAAATATCCTTACTTCTATGATGTACTCTGATTAGCACTATTTTTTTTCCTTCGTTTTATTTTTAATTGTTGGTTATAACCTACCTTCAAACTAAGATTTCCATAGTTTGAAAATCTCAACCAAACTTGAAGATTCCCTCCAATATCTTTATTATGCCAGATACAATGCTAGGCATTTTATAGTCATATAGCATTTAATCTTCACAGCTACCCTGGGAGACTGGTACTATTATTATCACTATTTTAGAGACCAGGAAATAAGCTTAGAAGTAAAGCAACTTACACATGTCCCTACTTTGTAACAGAGACAGGCAAGCTCACCAAACATTCCATCTGCTCCCCCAGTTTCTGAGCATCCTCTCAGTTTGGTGGGGAAATGTATCTACTTCTGGCCAATGAGTTGTAGGCAGAAATGACGCAATGAACTATAGGCAGATGGAATACTTATCATTTCCAGGCCCAAGCACAGAGTTGACACATGACATCTCAGCCATCTTTTTTCCTGCCGAGTAGAACCTACATGAGCCTGGGTCTCTGAGTGACTGTACGGAGCAGAGCACTGTTCTACCTAATGACCCATGTGGAACTACCGGCAATGAACTTTTCTCGGATTAAGCCAAACTTTGTAAATTCTAATTCCTCAATGTCGGCCTCTCCTCAGTAATTCTACAGTGACTTAGTTCAGGCCCCTACCATCTGTATTGCAGTATCCTCACAAATGGTTTACCTACCTCAGGGATTGCTCCCTCCAATATCTCTTCCGCCTTGCCACTGGAATGATCTTTCTAACACACACACACACAATATGTGAGCATAGCATGCCCCTACTAAGAATAATTTAATAGTTCCCCTTCACCTACAGAATAAAATACAAACTTAAGGCATACAAAGCCCTTCTGGATTTGGCCTCATCTACTCTCATTCTAGGTATCTCAGGCACACTGAAACACCTGCCATTCTCCAAGAAGTCACAGCCTCTCACATCTCTGTGGTCTTATACATGCTGTTACCACTACTTGAAATGCCTCCTTATTCCTCATTCTTTAGTTTTGCTCTTTCAAGCCTTGCTCAGACTTTACTTCCCACAGGACTCCTTCATGCCGACTGGGAGCCTCTCTGCCCCTCAGCACCTTCATTTATAGCACTGCTATTTTTATAGCACTGATTTTATAACATTTTCTAATTGTTGTGTCTGGTGTTCCTATCAGACTAGACTATAAGGTCCTTAAGAGCAAGATCTACAATAGGCACCCAAATTTGTTGGAACCAGTAGCTGGCAACATATAAACACATTTCTTCTTCCTGAAATACCATGTATCCAATCCTAGAGTCAGTCTTTCAGAAAAATTCAGACTACATACACACTCCAGTTTGAATACAACCACGAAAGCATTAAGTTTTGGAGGCCAAAATTTTCTAGCTTACAAGACTGGTTCTTAGTTTCAGAAGTCCCCTGTAATAATCCACATTCTGTATGGGAAAACCAGTCCTTTTCCCATATATGTCTTTTTTGTTTTTCTTTCTTTCTTTCTTAAGAGATGGGGTCTTGATGTGTCACCCAGGCTAGAGTACAGTGGTACGATCTTAGATCACTGCAGCCTCAAACTCCTGGGCTTAAGTGATCCTCCCACCTCAGTCTCCTGAGTAGCTGGGAGTATAGGTGTGCGCCACCATGCCTGGCTAATTTTTAAAAATTTTTTTTAGAGATAGGGCCTTGCTATGTTGTCTAGGCTGGTCTCCAACTCCTGGCCTCAAGCGATCCTCACACCTTGGCCTCCCAAGTAGCTATTTCTAACTTGAAAACTACAAAGTCCCATTCCTCTTAGGGAGGAAATATCTTATACAGGTTGAGTATCAGTATCCTTTACCCAAAATGTTCGGGACTAGAAGTGTTTTGGATTTCAAATTTCAGATTTTGGAATATTTGCATTACATTTACTGCTTGAGCATCCTTGATCTGAAAATCTGCAATCTGAAACGTTCTAATGAGCATTTCCTTTGAATGTCATGTTGGCACTCAAAAGTTTTGGATTTTGGAGCATTATGGATTTTGGATTTTTGGATTAGGAATATTCAATCTGTATCTGTCTGGAAAGCTTAGCATTTTTAAAAGTGTTTTTTAAAAGTTTTTTCTGTTAAGCTGCTATCATAATTGAAAGCTCTTTTGCTTAAGCAGGTTATGTCTAGAAGTATTAAATACTAGAGACCTTTAGAATTTTGCCTTGAGTGAATCAATTTAAGGATCATATGCAAACAGTAAAGATGAAAATCAGAAAGGGGAGAAGCTTAGGCAAAATTGCTCAGAGGGAAGGAAAAACAGGTTTCTTTCCAAATGGGGAAAAGGCAACTGGAAAAATTTTTACCTGTTGCATAACTTTTTATCAGCTCTTTGACTAGGCCAAGCAATGGTTGAGAGCTAGAAACTTAGAAAAGCAAATGCTCTGATAGATTAAGCAATTTCAGTTTTTTCACTAAGTAGGTTTTAAAGTCAGAGTTAAAGATTAAGTCTTCGATTAAACATTTTTCTTTTTTTTACTTGAATTTATCATGAAAGTTCAAGTTTCCAACATCCCAAAAGGGCTTTATTTTAGAAGTGAAAAGATTCCAGATAAACTAAAAGGTTATTCTACTATGAGAAGACCACAGTAAGTGGTGCTGGAAACAAGAATGGTTTGAAAAGGTATTGAACTCTATCGTTACATTTGTACATCTTTCCTTCTGACTCTAAGTTATATGGTATCTGTTTAAATGTGTGGTCCTGAATGCTTATACTTTTATGGAAAGGATACTCCCATGGAGATAATTATTTGTATGATTGGGAAAGAACAGTCTTCTTTCATGTGACTCTCATCTTTCAAAGCCCAACTGTTCAGATGCTCACAAGAGATCTTAACAAAGACATATCGATCCAATGGCAATTTCCCAAGAAAAGGAAATAAACAACCCCACTCTAGCTTTGCAAAACCCAGTCTTCAGACCAATGGCAAATGTCACAACCCCTGCCTCTCCCCTTTCAGAATTTATCTAGACTCATCAGCCATTATCTATAAATAATGACTAACTTCCGAACTAAGGGAAATGAACTGTTTCAGAAACCTGACAATCTACCCTGAGTAAGGCGGTCTTGTGATTTTTACATCCACGGTACATTGTGTGGTTTAAACTCAAATAAAGTCTGCACAAAGAATGCCTTGCGGCATGACATGAATTAGATCTTAGCGGGAAGGGAGATTTTTTAATCCTGCAAAATATAGCCTTGAGTAAAAACAGGCTTTTTCCTTTTTCCAATATGCCCAATGACATAAGTCATGACCCCCCTCAGGAGATAAGACAGTATGAATGACAAAATCAAAATTTACAAAGTATGAGGACTTGAGACATGAACACCTGATCCCACCTCAGTTGGGATCTGAGAGTTTCTCATTATGAAATCATGTAGAAACCTTGTATTAAGTAAATGAAGTAGGAGAAAAATCTTGGGCTACATCATCATCACTATTTTGCTCTGTTTTAACCTAATCTTGACTAGTAACACTTAGTGCAGAAAGATATTATGTTGAGTTAACTTAGAGCAAGATCACTTGCAGAAGATAGACCACCAAACAAATGTAGATAATGAAAGGTAATAGTGTTAAGATACACATAAAATGTCTAGGGACTACGGATAACTAAGGCTTTAAAATTAGAAGAAAAAAGTCAAGAAACCAGAGACTACATCTGAAAACTGCTTTCTCAGCTTCTATTGCTCAATAGAGATTTCAGTTTAATTCTGAGTTTTACTGAAAAAGAAAGCACCTCCCACAATAGTCTGCATCATTTCCACCGCTACTCATTTTCTTCTCAAGACCTCTAGGGTGAATTATGAGCAATGAGACAGAAAGTGAAACAAGATTTTAAATACTGCCTGCCTTGGTGTTCAACTTCATTTAGAACACATGTCACATTGTCCCTTTAAAGCAGTTTCTAGCAAGAAGTAATGTCCAGGTTAGCTCTTGAGATGGGGCAGAGCCTCAGCCTTCCAGAACCCTGAATCCAAGCACTGGATTCAACAGAACAAGTCAGACCTTAAATCCTACCACGGGGAATCCCAACACCAAAGAGTAAAAGGAACTAAAGATCAATCCAGGTTGCAGGAAAACTGCTAAAGGTAAAAGAAAAAACAATATTATTCATTTTTTCATTAT
>NW_012147523.1:5165040-5247172 GCF_000956105.1 Propithecus coquereli | reverse complement strand
GTTTCCTTGCTATTTATGTCTCTAGAAATTAGGGAGATGCTTATCCTTTTTTGTCCCAAATAGGGTTAAAATTTATGATTGATGTCATCAAGTGCTCACGGTCTATATTAAAAATAAAAAACAAAACACCACTACTAACATCTATGATATCTTAAATTCTAAACAACCTACTTATGGGTATTTTTGCCATAAACGCAAAAACAGAAATTTGTCAATTTGCTTCAGTTAGGCAAGTCTTTAAATCCACTCAAATTTGAACTTGCTCTACTGTGACCATCACCACAAAGACTTCATTAAGTCAGATATGGTACTGCACTAGAATTATTTCATCCTGGAACTTACAAAATTTAGCCATTCCTACGCCACCTTTATGATCTTAACATATCCATTTACCATCCCAGTCACTATTCACCTAACATTTCTCTGAAAGGCTTAAAAAAACCCACCATATCTACTGTTAAATAAAAATTATGGAAGGCCATTGTTTTGGACTAAGCTCCTGCACTAGGCCCCAACAGACCAGACTAAAAATCAAAATGGAGTCACCCATGCTAAAGCTCCATATCCCCAAACGGATTTATCTGACCTCCCCTGACCTTCCCAGAAACCAGAAGAGATAACAGCAAACTTCCCAAACAGACCGCTTTAAATCTTCAATCAGTATGATAATGAAGTTGCGCTCACTTTAATCCTTACAGAAAAAAAGGCAGCCCGAAGTAACCTGATGTTAACTAATCAGTTATTTTTCTATTGTTCTGTCTCCCAGTCCCTGCCTTAAAAGAAAAGTAGCTTTGAAAGGACTAATATGCTCCTTGTTCTTTGCTTCTGCTTTCTTCAGCCCTTCTGTCTATAAAGCAAACTCCTCTCAGCTCATGGGAATACTTATTCTATTTTATAGAATGAAGTGTTGCCCAATTCTAGAATAGCAAATAAAGCTAATTGAGATCTGTAAACTAAATTTGTTGCAATCTTGTCCTTTGACATTACTTTAGTATCATCCCAAGCACCATTACCCATGTAGTTATGTTATGGACTAGTTATGTATTCATTAATACACATTAAAAAATAGAACTTGTAAGCAGAAGTATTCATCATGTACCACTAAAAATCATCTCACAACCATCAGTGGGACAAAAAACACACTTGAATGCTCATTTCAGCAGCACACACATTAAAGTGCAACAAAAGCCATACTTTGAGAAACAGTGATTTAGTTCTAAATCCTTTACGTCATAATTAAGAAAACAGACTCAAAGAGGGGATGTGACCTGCCCAAGTACACACAGCAACTGGTGGCAGAGTTTAGACTAGAATCCTGGACTCAATGCAGTGGTGGTCCCACTAGAGTAGATTCTCCAGATGGCTGAGCTGTAGGAAGAATTAGAGACCTGGCCTTAGAGGAGTTCACCAACAAATGAACCTTTTAAGCAGTCAGTAAGCCCTTTGCATGTAGATCTGTGGCTTTTTCCTTTCTCTGAGAAACAACACATACCACATGGTACTTGCCAGTTGACTCTCTCAAACATTATCTGGACTGGCTGAAATTAATCTGTTTCCTTCCCAAAGTCTCATGTGGTTTTGCCCAACTCATTGAACCCCAAGGCATAGGGCCAAAGATTAAAATGTCTCCTGGATCAGTTTCCCAATTTTTGATCCAATAGTATCCTAGCTTTTGTCCCCATTGCTAGATTCAAACAGGCTCTATAGGGTTTCAGGAGGAAGATTTTCCATCTCTGGGTTTTAGGCCAGCTTTGGAAACAGGCTGGAAGTTTCCATTACAGAGTCACTCGTGTATTTCCCAGATACCCAGAGGGCAGGTTTTATTTTCAAGTGATAGATAACTTGTGTCAACTGTGTGCCTAGCAATGTTTTATACACTGTCCCATAAATTGCCTATAAGAGGTAAAAATGATATGTACAGTTCCCAGCACCTTGGGAGTTGCCAATCCAGGTGGGCTTAGCTATGAATGCCATGTAGCTAATAGCTAATATTATTAAATGTTTATTTATATGTCAGGCACTGTGCCACGTCCTTCAAATGCACTATCTTATTGAATCCTCCCAACTGTTTACTGTGATTATCCTCACTCTATATATGGGGGAACTGAGGCTTAGAGATAAGTGGCTCGGCCAAGGTCAACTGGAAGGTAGGTGGTAAAGTTCAAACTCAAATCCAGACTAAGTCTAGAGCCTATACTCTTAACCAATGCACTATGTATATCCAAACCTTTCTAAAAGTCCTTAAAAGGTAGCATGCAATCTGTATATCTGACTTCGTATAAAGTGAGCTTGTTTCTTGTGTTAGGAAAGTCTAGAGGGTTGCACCTGTGAAGTTCAAGAATATTGCACATTCTGGGAATGGCATTTCATATTGATTGAGGGAGGAGTTCACTCTTTATAGTCTGAAGCTATTCAATTTGTAGTATCTGGATGTCCAGAATCACCAAATGTTAATTATCATCTGAATAAACTTTAGGTGGCTTTATTCCACTACTAATTACAGGACACAAAACTGGAGCACTAATGTAATGTAAAAAAAATATATTTGGTCATAGTCCCAGATTCCTGCCAGAGCCCTAAAACCCTTGGAATTTCCTGACTGGGTGTCATTTGTTATTCATGAAGAGACCCTTTGGACTACACCAGAGTTTACGCTAACAAGGTGATTTTGGGGTGGGCCCTTAGATACTTTTAAGTGAAGGGCCAAGCCATAAAGACCAAGCACAAGATTAGACTTTAAAGCCCTACCTTCCATGCTCTGGGGAGGGGTGGGGTGGCTAGAGACAGAGTTCAATCTCCAATAGTTAATGACCGTGCCTACAGAATGAAACCTCATCTAAAACTCTGAAACAATGAGGCTTCTGGGTTGGTGAAACCACCCACGTGCTGGGAGGGAGAGTAGCACACCCAGAAAGGGGCATAGACACTCTGTGCCCCTCAACTCATACCCTGCTCTATGCATCTCTTCCATTTGCCTGTTCCCGAGTTACATTCTTTATTAAAAAAACTATAATCCTATATACCTTGCTTTCCTGTGTTCTGTGAGTCATGCTAGCAAATTATTAAACCTGGCACAGCGAGGTTGGGGCAAGTGTCATGGGAACCCCTGAATCTGTAATCAACTGGACAGAAGTTCAGGTAACGAGAATACCCAAGACCTGCAGCTGGCATCTGAAGTGGGGCAATCTTGTGGGACTGAGTCATTAACATGTGGGGTCTGTGCTAACTCCAGACAGTATCAGAACTAAATTGCTAGACACTCAGTTGCTGCCTGAGAACTGTTAGAACCGTATAATTAATAACCTCAGAAAAAGAGGCCCACGTTAAATCCAAATACAGTGATGCTTAGAAGCCACTTCCCTGCTTGATCCAATCATTAAATCCACATCTGTCATCAAATCAGAGCACTGCTTGCCATTTTCAGCACTAGTAGGAAATCAGTCCCCATGGACAGATCCGCAAGTACCTGGTAGATTAAACATTTTTTATAAGACAGACTAAAGAACTAATTTCACCTGCTAAAGCGAACACAGAAGTTGTAAAATGTGAAATAAAAAATGATTTTCTTTAATTAATAGCTTTAGTTTTGACTTATTTCACATCTATCATAGTTCCCTCATGAATTACCTCAATAGTTAACACGTAACCGATCTCTTTGGATAGCAGTGTTAAATGACAAGAGCCACCACCTAGTATTCTCTTCATTATGTTCTCTAGCCCAAATTCTAATGGACCCAGGCACTTTACAATCCCTCTTATTTATCAACTTCTGATTTGTTAAAATAAAATCATCTAAGAGATTTCAAAAAAGGTTAGGCCAGCACTCCACAAGCAGTCCACCATCCCTGACTAGTCAATCCTGAAGACCAATCTGGTCAAACCAGCTGCTGGGTCCCTGCGCTCATCCCTCTGTGGCAGACATACACTTTCCAGCTGGAGGAGGACTTGTGGTCAGGGCCCTGGTCGGGGCCACTGCACTGCCCAACTCCACAGTGGGTCCTTGTCCCCTCCTTGTGAGTGGTATTCCCTGGAGCTAGACAATCTTGTGGGCCTGTTCCTTCCCTACCCACTGTTCCCAGTAAGTGCCACTGTTAGCATTTTCCACCCTTTCCCAGCTGAACCACTGATGGGCATTTCTCCCCGCCACACACCCCGTCCATGATACCCCACCACCACCACTCTTCCCTCCCAAAGGCCTGTTCCCCTATACACACTCCACCCCACAACTACCTATCTTAATGCCTCTGAAAAAGTCTTTAGACTTTTTCATAAAAGGTTAGGAAATCCCCAAGCAGAATTCTCCTTACCATGGTCATGAGCTACAACCAACTCTTTTGAGTAAATGACTGGACAACTAGTTATTTCAAAGAAAAAATAATTTGCTAAGAGAAAAAGAGCCATGAAAACATTCTTAAAAGTGGACACAGAGCATTCACTCTATCACTCCTCATTCTCAAATTCCACTTACTGAGAAGAAAGAAAATGTCACCACAACTGGGAAAAATAACTCCTCAGAGGGCCTGAGACTTCCAGCATGTCCCTGATCCTGCCTCCTAGGACCCACTCTACTGGAGCCCCAGCACCCTCACCCTCATCTCCCGCTCCTGTTTAAAGAGCACGCACTACATAGTTAGAAAGCAAGTGTTTAACTGAAAGCAAATTTGCTTCACAGATATTAAAAAAAAAAATAAAGAATGCGTGCCCATGGTAGTTATTTCCACAGAGCTGTTCAAAAGCTTTTCTGTCAATGGGTACAGCTGGGTTTTCCTGTTCAGATTGCAGGGCAGGTCACTGGGAAAAGGAAGTATACAGTTCAGCATTTTACACAGGTGTTCTCTAAGGCATGCCCACTAGCTTATCTTAAGAACTTACAGTGATAAAGCCTCAATTCCTATTGGAATGTAATGTGGTCACTTCAGAAATATTCTGAGGAAAAAAAGGGCAGCTCTCCTACTAAGTATCCGCAACCTCTTCTAAACTAAGGAGCCTCCTATCCCACTACTCATTAATAACTCCGCTTCACATATGCTTCATTATAAAGAGTCTTCTCTGAAAGCAAGTGACAGTAATAGTTTGTGACAAAATGTTTGAGTACAGAACCCAAGAATATAGAAGACCAAGCACCAAGAACTCAATCAAACTTAAACTCTACTTGTTTGAGAGAGGCAGTGTAACTGAGAGAACAAGAATAAGTACAAAGAAGGCCTGGGTCTACTACTGCAGCTGCCTGTACCTTATTCTGTAACTTTAAGCAAATTTACTTACCTTTCTTGATTTCTGTGTTCCCACTAAAATCACAGCTTTCCAACCTGTTTTCAGCCTCAAAACATTTTGTTCAACTGAAATCTTACGGGGAAGCCCAGTATAACACAACATTACAGTAACTTTTCACAGAGGGAAGCAGTGGGTGAAATGGAAGGAAAACAGCAAAACCCTCTCATCCCTGCCACAAGCATACTCCAGCAATGGCCCCTGAGAGAGCTCCTCAAAGCCCATCTTGAAATAAACATCACACCAGATATTCTAAGGTTCTGCAAGGGTCTGACTTTTTCCTGCTTCTTCCTGAACTGGAGGAAGAGGAATCAACTACATTCAATATAGTAAATGCTATGACTTGAGACTTGTTCAGAATCAAACTTACAGGACACACACCAACCCACTTCAGGCAAACACTGCACAGAGTGCAAACCCTTCATGAACCAAAGAGCTGAAAGCCGTAACTGAACTCTGCTGCTTGATTGCGTGGAAGCAATCTGCTACTAAATAAGGGGGCATGTCTTTCCGACAGGCTCTCTCCTGGACTGACAGGCAGAGAAAGTGATCACCAGATGCTAAACGCTCATCAAAAATGAAAAGTCTCACACTCGCAGTGGTGCTAATCCTTGGTTAGTCATCAGATCTGGTCTGAATCTACAGGCCTCAGTGATACAATTATTTCCATTCGCCAGGTCCTTAGGTTGAGCCCTCAGCAGGAAAGAACAGGAACACAGATGATGCTTCCTAGTGCTATGCAATCTAAACTTCCATGCCGCAATTCAGCTCCAAACCCAACAACACAGCACAGCTCAGAGGACAATCTTGAGCAAGGCCAAGCTCTTATAAAGGCAGGAGTCACCAACATGTTTGTCTGCTTACAACCAGTGGCATCCAGGAGCTGGGCATAGGTGACTTATTCTGCCACAACAAGGGCTAAATCACCACCTCAAGACTGATCTGCTGAGCTTCCCTATTCTGATGTATGGTATTTAAAGGTCTCATATGCACACATCTTAAAGGAGATGATTTGGCATTTTCCCCCCTGTCATTTCTTCCTTTCAGCATAACACAATTTCAAAGAATTAGAGTCTGAGCCACTTCCAACCTTTTCTCTCCTTATTTCAGTGCAGTCAGTCTCTGCATCAGCAGATTCAACCAAGCACGGATCAAAAATATTCGGAAAAAATAAATTAAAAATACCATAAAAAATAATACAAATTTTTAAAAATACAGCATAACAACTATTTACATAGCATTTACATTGTTTTAGGCACTGTAAGTAATCTAGAAATAATTTAAAATATATGAGAGGATGTGCATAGATTATATGCAAATACTAAATCATTTTATTGGTTTATTTATTTATTATTTTTTTAAAGACAGGGTCTCACTATGTTGCTCAGGCTGGCCTCAAATTCCTAGGCTCAAGCAATCCTTCTGCCTCAGCCTCCTTAGTAGCAGGGACTATAGGTATGTACCACTGCACCTAGCATACTAAGCCACTTTATATAAGGGACTTGAGTATTTGTGAATTTTAGTATCCATAAGGATCAAGGAACCAATCCCCTAGGATACCACAGGGATGTAAATTGATGTATTAAATTCCAGTTTGTGATTATTCTCTAATTAAATAGTCAAGTGCTGTGGTAATCTCCTTTTCCCTCACCTAGAAAAACAGACACGAGAACTAGTGAAACTAGATTTGAATTGAAGGACACTATCTCAAACCTAGCCCATTTTGCAAAGAGCTTCAGAATACTGTTCCAACATTTAGGAAGAACTGATTCTAGTTCACTGGTATCAATATCTGTAAACAGACACAGAGGTAATTATAAATTATCAAGAGCTGGGGAAACAGGAGTTACCACCCACTTATTTTATACTATTGTTTCAATCTAAGTTAACGCTTCTGCACCTCAGAACAACTGACAGCCAGTGTACAATTAACTCTCCTTATTGCAGCACACACAGATGGTCCGTGACCACTTCAAATACCCATACAACCATTCTGTCTTTCACTTTCAGTATAGTATTAAATAAATTACCTTAGACATTCAACACTTTATTATAAAGTAAGTTTTTATTTGTCCAACTGTTAGCTAATGTTCTGGGCATATTTAAGGTAGGCTAGGCTATGATGTTCAGTAGGTTAGGTGTATTGAATGCATTTTTCACTTACAGTTTCAACTTACGATAGGTTTATGGGACCTTGCTCCACTGTAAATAGCAGTATCTGCATAGCAAGACAGTACCAAAATCAGATTAATTTTAAGTCATTTAATGCAATGCAAAACCAATTACCCACAACTCCAATAGCAAGTGGCATCAACTGGCGTTCCAGGTTGCCCACCTTTCAGAAGAGTTTGTCCAAAACCCCACAAAGTTTAAGAAACAAATCCACTGATATCCTAAACTAGAAGGCCAGCTCAACTCCAAGAATCCAATTCACTTAAATTTGCGGATTCTTTCCCCAAACACAATTAGTGGCCAAAGTAGGCATCAATGGCTTCTCCCTGTGTTCAAGTCCCCTCCTACCCATCCACCCCCTGTCAAAAATTAGAAAAGAGCCACTAGTCTCCAAACTGGCTGATGAACTATCAGCCTACAGGGTGTTTTCATACTTGAGTTATAATAAACCATTGAAATGAAGATGAATAGTGGACAGCTTAATAACCCGCCAGATAGAGCATTTTATGTCTAGCAGTAGCAGTAGCATACAAAGTTACGTACAAAATCTTTAACCTGGGTCAAAGACAAATGTATCTATATTTGTATCTATCTCCATCCCTATCAGTTCTCCATTCCTTTGAGATACTCTTAAGTATGGAAGGTAGAGTCTATTGTTTGCCTGGTCCTAGCATAACTGTACACTTTAGTCATCTGCTTTCTAACTAAAAGACTTTTTGTTTGTAGTAAAGTCAGAATTCAGTAACTCAGTACGAAGATCTGTTCCATCCTCTTCATTACCCCAGGACTGCCCAGAAAGCTCTCTACTCAAGTTGGTTTTAACAATCCATCTACAGGTTCTACTAGAATACTAGAACCTAAAGCATGTGACAAGTCCTCAATTTCTGCTGTGTTTTTTCCAACACTAAAATGTTTTATTTAGCATTTCTAATACTGAGTTTACTACGAATAGCCCTAACAACATTTAAGTCTCTCGACGGTCTAGCTCAAAGACCCAATTCACTCAAAGAACACACTAGCCACTGTTGTGGGGTTCAAAAGAAGAAAAAGGCGTATTCTTTCTGTTTCAGCCCACTGTGACATGGCTCAAGAGGGTCAAATCAAGGAGGGGTCTTGATTGGGCTATTCAAGTGGACAATCCGGTCAAGGTGAGGCTGAAAATCAGCAGACTATTAGAGATGAATGCCCCCATCAGAAGGCAAAAGTAGGTTATATCCCTTGGATACAGGCCAGCCCAAAGATGCCGACATAGTGGAATGAAGCCCAACAATGGTCATTTATCTAATGTAATCCACTGAGTGAACTTTTAGCACCAACCTACACCTCAGCTGAGTGTTATTAGTCATCAGGAGGACGAGACAAGAGTGGAACTATTGCAACATGAACTCTGCCTTCCTACAAAAAACAACTTGAAACTTAGATCCTGATGGTCATCTTTGTAGACCAACAGGGGTATATTATTAACACTTGCCCAATCCTTCAACCTTAAATTCATGCAGAGCTGGAAGCAAAGGAGGATTCATACTAGAACACAGAGGACTTATGCAATTTTAAACAGCAGCATATAAGACAAATACTTTAAGGAAAAAGGTGTGCCCTCAGTTGAACATCCTGCTGAGTTTTGAACACATAGCTTGAGATCTATCTGCCAGAAAAGACCCAGGTGACCACTGCTGCCTCCTCTCCCACTCTCACCAGGGTGACTTTTATTACAATAGTCCAACAGTACCTGCAAAAAGTGCATACTTATCATTTAGTAAGTGATAAGACCCTAGGAAAGGCAATAGAATTAATAATAATAAAAAAAGAGCATCACTTTCTACTTTCTTCTTCTTTTGGCTACGTATTCTGAAGCCCACCTCCACCTCTATGACCTTGTCTCTTTTCACTCTCCCCTTTGCTCACTAAATTCTAGCCATTACTACTCTCCCATTCCCCTCTCAACCTGTCCCTTTCTTCCTAGTTCCTGGAACTTGCCAAACGCATTCCAGCCAGTGTCTGTACTACCTACTCCCTGAATTTGAAGAGTGCCTCCCCTATCTTTGCATGGCTAGCTCCTTCCTTTTATTTAAAGCTGAACTTAAGTGTCACCTTCTGGGAAAAGTCCTCCTTGACTGCATGACAGTCAGACACTTTCTATCACATCACTCTTATTTTCTTCAGCACTTACTCAAAACCTGATTTATTTGCTTATTTATTATTTGTCTCTCTCTCCACCCCCCACAACTCCGATGTAAGCTCCATGAGGGGATGGACATTTTGCTTATGTTCACCTTTGTACACCTACACCTAGTGCCTGAAACATTGGCTGGCACTTAGTAGCCAGTCAATAAATGTTTACTGAATGAATGAATTTTGGACTTTTTATTCAATAGCAAACTAGGTTCCAATTAAGGTGAGAACAGTAGTCATTCTTTTGTTATATTTCTGTGAAACATCTAAACACATTGTTACATGTACAATCAAGGCATTAAATATTCTGTCTTATCAGGCCTGAAAGCCGTGATAAGTAGTATGATGGGACTCTCTTCCCAGCATCAGAATAATACCCACTATGATAATTCTAGCGATATGCATAGCTTAATTACAGAGGACAGAATTTATGGACACTTCCTAATCTAAGGACCCCTAAAATCTGGGCACTCTCTCTAAAGTTCTTCAGAAAACAGTATAAGATTCAACAGAGGATTTCCAAAGAATATATCAACACCAAAACAAAAATCATTACACTTCCCTCTGAAATCTGTATGACAGGCTAGGGGAGTGTTACTTGGTGGTTTTTTTAAAAACCATCAGCCTATCAACAAAGAGACCTTCTTTCCAATCATTCTTTGCTTTCTTCAAACAAGTTTCTCACATCCATTATTGGTTTGTATTTTTCTTTAAAACAAACTAAACAGATAACATTGTGTCATTTAAGACCACCTATACACAAAGAATCAGCTACGTAAATAAGATGAAAATCAGCACAAGCTGAATGTGTCACTGAAGATTTGTGTGCCACATACAAATGGAGAAAAAAGAGCTATTGTCCAATTGTAGAAACAAAAAAGTAATATGGGGTTTTCTGTTCTCTGAAGTGCATCATGAAGAGTGGGTGGAGAGAAACACAGAAATCCAGAATTAGCCTAGCATCAAATCATTTTGTAAAGAGTTGACAACATGTAAATTCCTCACACATAAAGTATTTAGAGCAAGAGACCTTGATTCCTGGGCTATGATGCCATTTAGGATTCCTTGCAAGGGCTTTGGAACTCCAGTATTCATAAAAGAAAATGTTCATTATAATCGGGAGCTACCAGGCATTGAGAGGTACTCCCGATGTGACAGCCTGTAACTGAAGTATTACAAAGCTTGCAGTTAAGATCTGGGATAGAGACTGAACACCAAATTCAAAAGAGGTAGCCAAGGTACTGAGTACCATAAAGGAAGAAAAGGAGGAAAAAAAACCCCACGATTGCCACTCAGCCACAAAGAATTAAAGTGGAAACGAGGGGTGTGTATGGGGGAGGATGGGGGGGTGACGGGGAGTAGGAAAAACAATACATTTGTCACCCCGTTCCACTTCCTATGCAGGATACAGGCAAAGCCTACAGCCCCATTACCTCTGGCACAGATGGTTATCGTTTATAGCAAAGGTGCACAAGAAAGGCCTTCAGGTCTGAGCCCCTTAATTCCAGGGCTGTTAATGATTAAAGAGAAGGATGGGGGTGGGGAGGGAAATGAGGGCGGAGGGAGCTAGAGATTCGCCCACCGCCTCCCCTTTGGGCTCCTACCTCACAGCGCTTACCCAGGACATAGGACCAGAGTCTGCACCCGCTCCAGGGCAGCTCAGCCCCCAGATCCCCAGGCACTGGATTGAGGGGTGCTGGCGGTGGGGAGGCAGGGACAGTAGGTAAGTTTTCTGAGCCCTGAGGCTGACACGCCACAGGCTCCCCTCACAGCCTCTTCTTCCAGAGGGACCAGTCCAGACAAGGCGCTGATTTCCACTCCTCCCCTTCCACCCCCCTTTCTCGAAGGTACCCAACCCCCGCCCCTTCATCTCTAGACAGTACCCCCCCTTTTCCTCAACTCCCCCCCAAACTCACAGCTGCTCCAGAGGTTCCTCCAGTCAAACCCTTTCTGGAAACGACGGCGGCCCGGCGGGTCCAAACCACCTACCATCCCCGCTCGCGTTTCCAGGCTCCCTACCCACGCCGCCGCCGCCTCTTCTTCCACCACTGCCACCGCCTCCTCTTCATCTGCGGCCCACCGGTGGCGGCCGCCCCGAAGCCCCGCCCCCTCCATCGCCTCCTGCATCATCACTTCCGGTAACCCCGCCGGCCGCCAGCTCCAGGAGAGAGAACGGGAGAGGGGAGGGAAGGGAACGAGTCGAAGATTGCGTCACGACGTACGCAAAGACGTACGAAGCCGTCGCCAAGTAAGGGCAAAGGCCTAGCAACAAGGAGGGCGGGCTAGAAGGGGCTGGGCTGGACCACTTTTTTTTTTTTTTAATGACATGGAGGGAGGAGGATAACGAGAGGATAAAGGGAAAATAGGGAGAGGATGAAGTTGGCTATAGTGTTGGATGCGGCGGAGAATGGGGCAGAGTTTGAGGTTTGGGGAGGCTTTAGACTACCCCTGACCTGGAACTAGTGCTCCCGCACAGGCGGGCCTGGTGGTTCGGTCCGGCCTGGCCTACCGGACCAGCCAGTGCTCCGTCCGCCACCGCTCGGCTAGGCTCCTGGCGCCGCCTCCTCCTATCCCGCCCAGGGCTGCGGCGCTTCTGTGGGTGGGGGAAGGCAGGACTGACGCAGAGTGAGTGTAGGGGATGGAGACGCTGACTCCAGACGCGGGAGACTGGGGTGAAGGGGTTGGCTCCCCAGGGGCAGGGTGGGGGTGAGGGTGGGGGTGCGGCGTTGCTAGGAGACGCGCTTATGTGACCCCAGCCTCGCGAGGGCGGCTCGTTGTCATCGCTGCTGGCCTCGGGCACTTTGCCTCACGGAAGTGGCCGGGAAGGGGAGTCCTGGTTTGGGGACGCTGAGGTGCCGTTTGGAGGCCCATTTGAGGCTTTTGTGAAGCTTTCGGATCCCAGAGTGTAAATGAGGATGGTCGGGGCGGTTCCGGGGTGAGAGGCGTCTGGCTGGGGAAGGTCACCCAAACGAGGCACCGTACAGGAACGGAGACTTTCTAGGACAGTGAGAGCCAACTTCCTAATTCCCTCGATCGACAAACTTGAGAATAAGACGGAGGCCTTGGTCCGTACTTTTCATTCGAGTGCAGGAGAGAGTGAACACGTAAATCAATAATGAAGATACCAGCAAGTGAGAAATGCCCCAAAGACCGGATGAAGTGATAGAAGATGGGGGGAGGGCCGCTCTAAATCCGGTAAGGCTGTTCAGTGGAGGCCGCGGTTTTGCGGGGATCCAAGAGAAGAGGGAAGATAGGGCATGAGCTTTCTAGGTGGAGAAAAAAAAGCCAATGAGAAGGGTTTTAAGGCAGGAAACAACCAGAAGGCCATGCGGCTTCCCGAAAGAGGAAGGGGCAGGCAGAGTGCTCTGTGATGAATTTGGAGAAGTGGCCCGGCCTTACCCGGCAGAGCCTTTCAGCCCAAGGCAAGGGTTTGCCTATTGTATTACCGAAGGGTTTTAATGAGGGAAGTGACCTAACCTGATTTACATTTTTTAAGAATCACTCGGGCTGCTGGATAGAGAGGGGTGGAAGTAGTCAGACCTGTTAGGAGGCTGTTGCAGTAGGCCAAGGGAGAGGTGACTAACTGTGTTGAAAGGGTCATCGGTGGAAATGGAGGGAATTAGATTCAGAATATATTTTGGAGGTGGTTTTTGTAGGACTTGTGGGGAAATTGGATGTGAAGTGTGTGGGAGAAGGAGGAATCAAGGATGACTCCCTAAGAGAAAACAGTTTGGAAAGGAGTATCTTAAGTACTCTTTTGAACATGCTAAGTTTGACAAGTCTATTAACAATTCAAGTGAAGATGTCTGGAAGTCAGATATACAAGTCAGGGGGAAAGTCATTGTTGGAGATAGTAAATGCAGGGTTTTTTTCCATCCCTCACATCACCTATGAAGAGAGTGTAGATAAGAGTAAAAGAAGCCCCTAAACTCCTTGGGGCTCTTAACATTTAGAGATTACCTAGAGAAGGAGAAGCCCAAGCAAAAAAGACTCTTAACACAGACAAGACCTTAAAGAAAAGGAGGAGGCCCCTTTAATATCCTGGAATAATCGGACCCACACTCATAATCAGTGAGACTCATCCACCCACTCGCCAGCTCTTCTCATCCTCTAAGGCTTGGCTCAAATCTCTTCCCTCCCTTCCCCTCCCAGCTGTCATTTCTTTTGGACATGTGCACAGGTAATTTGTGTCCATTATAGAAAACCTGACTTTTTTGATAAATTATTTATGTATCTGTTTCCCCCCACAGACTATTGCTTCTCTGTGTCTTCCTGGTTCCTAGTACAGAGCCTAGTGGCTCTGTACTAGGTGATTGTAGCTGGGTGGGAACACTGTTCATAAGGTATCAGCCATGGAATTCAACAGCTTCTGACAAAGGGGTTTTTTTTCCTGCCACTGCTGCCAAAGCCACCACCATTATGGTCAATATCGTAACATAGTGGAAAGGGTATCAGAAGAAGAATCAGAAGGCCTGGGTTGTAGTCTTGGATCTGCTACTGACCAGCACAGTGGCCTTGTTGGATAAGGCCCCTTCTCTTTGTGCTGAAGGGTTGGCCTAGATTTGAAGTTGCTAACTGACAAGACAGATATTGCCTGCAAACATATTGTTCGGCCCACACAGTGATTTAAATTCTTTTTTAAATTTACTTGCCAACATTTAAAAATTGGACATCCAAATCCAGATTTTCAGCTTCATTTGAAAAATCAGACAATCTGATAATACCAGCCTTAGGTTCCTATGCAACAACAGTCAGCTAGAGCTGAAAAACCACTTTCCCCTTTGTGTGTGGCTCATGCTCAGAGTTTGCCAAAGGCCTCCTCTCCCTTCCACTACCTGGCTGACCCCTGTGGGCATTTGATTTGCAATTCTTGGTCTAGAGCTGTGCTACCAGTACTATGTAGTCACTAGCCACATGTGACTATTTAAATAAAATAAAAATTCAGTTGCTCAGGTACACTAACCATATTTCAAATGCCCGGTAGCTACATGTGGCCAGTGTTTACCCTATTGGACAGGGCAGACAGAACATTTCCATTGCAGAAAGTTCTATTGGTCGGCACTGGACTGGAGGAACTTGAGGGTACTCTGGATGCTAGTCATTCCCCACACGTGAAAAAGTCAAAGAACTTAGTAAGGAGCTCTGGTGTCTCTGCAGATGAGAAAAGTTGTTCGCTTGATAGTTACTTGATAGGTGGAGGATACTTAGAAACTGTTCTGAAGGCATGAACCCCCGTGCAGAGTGCAGTTATTAATCAGATACCCAGATCCAGGGTCAGGTGCTAGAAAGCTCCAGCTGTATCTAATGTAGCCAAAACTCTTTGGTCAGTTTCCTAATCCAGTTCCTTAGAAAATTATCCAAAACAGGAATTTAAATGAGTGTTTTGTGTTCTCAGACTTCTCTAATCGATATGAAGGGTTGAAGATCCTGGCTGGGGAGTTATAAATGAATGACTACTCGATCGTTAGCACTGGCCTTCTGTTTCCAGCCCCTCCTGTGCATCTCTGATACCACCTCCTACTTCTGGTAAATGGTTTTCACCACCTCTACCTGATCCTTGTCTTTGTCTCTCAAAATATGCTAATGAAACAGATACTTCCATTTCTTTTGAACTGAGGGACTCACAACCGGAGTTCCATGTAGAATTTCTATCCCTAAAGGGAAAAATAGCTGTTTATCTCTTGGTGGTTATATCTTGGTTGCAGTAGCCTGATTAGAGTTCCCCCATACAAGTATAATCTTGTGTGTGCTTCAGAGCTGGTATAATGTATATAAAATGGGTGTGCTTGCCTCCCGTGATCTTGTTTGGGGTAGTTATTGTAGAAGTCTTCCAGACATTAATATTTTGGTTTTTCCTCATGTTCTGAAAAATTCCTATATTTCAGGGCCCTTACATCAACTAAAAATGTGATCTGCCCTTTCCTCCCTGCCCCCATCACTGACACACCATATTCTTGTCACTTTCTATGTAAAAAAATGCTGTTTCAGAGAATAGCTGTGGTATGATTAAGTTCACCACACAAGCATATCCTGAGATTTGCAAAACAGTGTGTGGTATTACACTTCCCTTTTTGGATTCTAGTAACCAAAAACTGAATCCAGGAAATAAGTCCACGGGGTCTGTGTGTGTGTGTGTGTGTGTGTGTGTGAGATTGATGGAGGGGAGGATAAGAGGCCAGAGATATGTGGAGCACAGTTTCACTTCAAGGTTATTTGATTGGGGTAAGGATGATATTGTATAGGGGATGAGTGAATGCCAAAAAGAAGGGAGTGTAACAGATCTAGAAGAAAAGTACACTGAAGGATAAATAAGGAGTAAGAGATAAAGGAAGAAAAATAGGAAGGGAAGCTTGATCATGCCTTTTGTGTTGGCACCTGCATTATATTTCCAGTAAGAAGTATGCGCTGTGGTCTGAAGATAAGCAGTGCCTCCAACAGGGTTATTTACTCATACCAAAGAACAATAGCCTTTTGCTGTACAGGGATTATTAATGATCAGAGGGAAACAGCTTTAGGAAAATCCATTACTACCACAAAGCAATAAATTCGCCAACAGGCCACACATTTCTTTTCTCTCCTCTGCAGACAAAGCTCAGCACAGATAAAAGAGGCCTCACTGTTCCTCCACTATTTCCTCCTATTCAGGTAACATTTACCTTTGTTAACTCCCAGTGCTAAATGATTTACATAGATTGTTTTATGAATAATCCTTACAACTCTTTGAAGAAGGTTCTGTTGTTACCCCATTTTACGTTTTGAGAAACTGAGGCTCAGGAAGGTTAATAATTTGCCCAGTGGGGTGAAGTCAGGATTCAGATTCAGATTTGTCCACCCAGATCCCATAGGTTCATTTTTTTATATTATATCTGCTGTTCTTACAAATGTAGACAAACTTTAAATGCTTAAAACCGAGACAGACATTCTCTATTCTGCTATCTAAGGTAAGAAAGTCTGCTAGCTCTGGCATTATCAATTCTCTAGAGGTTTTCCAAATGACAAAAGTTTTTTTTTTGTTTGTTTGTTTTTTCTTGAGACCAAGTCTCACTCTGGTGCCCCAGGTAGAGTGCAGTGGTGTCATCATAGCTCACTGCAACCTCAAACTCCTGGGCTCAAGAGATCTTCCTGTCTCAGCCTCCAGAGCAGCTGGGACTACAGGCGCGCACCACAACGCCGGGCTGATTTTTCTATTTTTAGTAGAGATGGGGTCTCACTCTTGCTCAGGCTGGTCTTGAACTCCTGAGCTCAAGCAGTCCTCCCACCTCAGCCTCCCAGAGTACTAGGATTACAGGCATGAGCCACCATGCCTGGCCATGACAATTTTCTGATCATGGTTTTAACCCATGATAATTGGGTACAACGGACCTTATTCCCTAAAAGGATTGTTTTTCAAGAAGAAAAGTATCAGAACCTAATTTTTCTGTATGTTTGGTTCTAAGCTTCACAGACACATTGGAAAGCATTTCAGTCCAGTGGACAAACAAACCCTAACTGACCTTAAAAGAACTTAAGAGTGAGGGTTACATCACAGCCGTGTATCTTATGCTGCCCTAGATGGAACTGAAAGGACTTCCTCCCAAATGACACCGAATCTTCAGTTCTTTATCCTGACACCCACTGCTCTTGAAAACATTGTGAGGGTTACTTAGTATTTTAAAGTACTCTGGGATCTTCAGTTGGGAAACTTGGTCCAAACACCACCATGTATATCGTGATGAGAGTAGACATTACTAGTGACCATTCCGTGTGTATAAATTTATTCTTCTAATATTTGTCATGTTCCAACTATGTGCCAGCCTAAGAGGGTAATGAATGAGACAATGCCAACTCCCCAGCACCCCTCCCCTACAACACACACACAGTGGAAGAAGAAAGGTAAGTCAAATAAAATTACAATAGAGTAGGACAAATGTTATGATAGGAGTAAGCTACAGGTGCCAGGAGTGTACATAGCAGGGGCCCTGACCCATCTCAGGATGAAGAAGGCACCCCTCGAGGAGTGGTGGAAGCCAAAGGATGAGAAGCAGCAAATAAACAAAGAAAGGATATTTCACTTGTGTGAGTTAGAGCCTTCATGTGGCAAAAAGGAAGGGGTCCCAGATCTAAGGAGATAGGGCAAAAGGACATGAGACATGCCACCGTTGGTGCACAATGAGCACATAAGACCGTGATTTCACTTGGGGGGATTTTATAATGCTCCCCTGACACACCACCCCCCAAAAATTCATAAAGTTCTTGGGAGAGAAATTTGACTATACTACAGTCATTAGTTATGAGGGGAAAAAAAAATTCCACCTAGGGCATGTATTTCCTGAAAGAATGGAAAGGTATCTTTCCCTTAACCTCCCAGGGCTTAAAAGTCAGGGTGAATTCCCCTTGCCTTTTTCTTATCCCTTCTGCTGTTTTTTCTGCAACACATTTTCTTCAATAGAAGGCAAAGCCTCAGGAGAGTCCAATATTTGGAATTTTGACATTCCTGAGACCAGAGTCATACTTCTATAAATTTCATCTGGGGAAAGGGAATTTTCATCTCTGCCCTTAAACTCCCAAGTTGTTCATGCTGTGATAGTCTTTCCAAAGGCAGGGGAAATTGTTCCAGAGTTGGGGAAAAAAAGGTGAAGTGGATAAGGCCCCTAGTACTAGCAGATCTTTCTTTAGGCCTCCTATAGAACAAGATCTAGACACACCAAGTGCCTAGGTGTGCCATGTAGAGTTGGTTCTTGGGGCCCCCCAGACCCTTTCACTGTACTTACACTCTTGACAGTAGGTGGAAAGCTGAGTGGGTGTTTGGTTTTTTTGTTTTAGATTAATCACTGCCCGTTGTGAGTCTCCATTATTGACTCCAGAATAAAAACAGGGAAGAGCTTGAAGTCAGCTGGGGAAATAATCATCTAGCTTGTTTGGCTCTTGATCCCAACTCAGTCCTGTCAATTAATTGGGGGCATTAGGCAAGACTCTTGTTTTGCCATCTATAAGAGTGGTGGGATCATATAGTAGTTTGATATACAGCACATTTTAAAAGATGTAATTCACACCATGTTACCCCAACTTGCTTAAGATCTTGTGGTGTCTTCCTTTTGCTCTTAAACTACAAACGAAACTCCTTTCCAAGGCCTACCCCTCCTAACCTGTGCTAGACTCGGTTGACCTGTGGCCTCCTCCCACAAAGGCTCTTGCTGCATTCACAGTCATCTTTGAAGTTCGTTCCCACCTCAGGGCCTTCACTCCTGCTGTTGGCTCTTCTTGCACCACCCTCCCCTTAACTCAGTCCATTAGTAGGCTCCTTCACACCATTCGGGACTCAAGTATAAAATAGACAACTCAAAATAAAATAGCCCCCATCTCTGCTTATTTGTATCATAGTGCTGTTTCATTCCTTCAAAGCACATCACTGTCTGAAATTGTTTGTTTTTCTTGGATATCATTTGCCTCTGCCACTAGAATATAAGCTCTAGGGGGGTTATATATGTGGCTGCTTGTTTATCACTGTATCCCCAGAACCACGTGTGCCTGGCACATGGTAGGTACTTAATAAATGTTGAGTGAATGAATGGATGGATCCTTGGGAGGGAAGAGTAAGGCCTTCAGGGTGGCAGCACTGTAGCGATCACCTGCCCTGGTGTCTGTTTTATGATGTCAGCTCCCTTTGGCTTCGGAGGGGACAGGGTTGCCACAGGGCACAGAGGAGCAGCTCAGTCCAGCCAAATGCCCAGCCTGCTCTAAAAGTGCTGGTATGGAATATAGTTATTAAAGAAGGGCAGTTGCAGCATAGGGGCAGGGGCAGATGATAAATGGGAAACCTTCTGGAAACACTCTTGTAATCCATATGAAGATATAAAAAGAATTGCTACCTTTGCTCTTTGTAGAGGAAGGGAATAGAATTATTTAGCTCCTTTTGTCACAACTAAGCTGTTTAAAGCAATCCACAGACATTCAACATTCATTGAGATTGAGCAGCCTATGTGGTGATTAAAAGCATGGCTCTGACTCCAGACCGTCTGGGTTTGAATCTTGGCCCTGCCTATTACTAGTGTGTGACCTTGGACAAGTTACTTAATCTCTCTTTGCGTCAAGTTCCTCCTTTATAAAATGGGGGTAATGGTAGTATCTACCTTATAGGATTGTTATGATTATGGGATTTGATATGTATAAAGCACCTAGCAAAGCATCTGGCACACAGTAAGTGCAACACAATGTAGCTTTTATTATTATTACTGTAATGAACAGGACACAGTCCTTGCCCTGCAGGAATTCAGAGACTCTGGGAAGAAAAATATGTAGAATGAAATAACTGCAGAAGAGCAATACCTGGCCATGACAGAAGCAAGGAAAAGGGTGCTTCGGATGATAGTCAATAGGTGTCCACTTTGTGGGGTGTGGTGGCTCGCAGAGAAGAGACATTTTAAGTGAAAGGCTCAGCCAGGACAAACGGAAGCATGACACAGCAGGGCACCTTAGAGCAGCAGCCCCAAACTTCTGCTACTCAGCGTCCACATCACAATTTATGCTATCATTTACCTGTATTTTAAACCAGCTTAAAAATGTTTGTAATTCATTTATTCAATGGAAGCTCTGTATCACACAAAATCTAAATCACTCTAAATCAGGTTTGATGGGCCATTTTAATACACATTAATCACAACTAATAAAATCACCTCTCTAACCAATCTTTGGAACACCTGCATTAGGAGAAACTTCTCCCAATTATAACCAGAAGCCAAAACACCAGGAACATCATCTGTTAGACTTTTCTTAATGGCACAGGCCTGAACAAAGTAGGTGTCCAGTAATGAACTTCAGCTCAGCATATGTGTATAAACCTATGTTTACACGTGGGGTGTGATTTTAAGAAAAGAGACCAGTTTCTAGTCATTTCCTTCTAGGCACACCCCACATCTTCAGTCTTTCCTTATTCTGGGATTTGGGGGTTAGGGAGAGGAAAAGAAATAAAGAGTTTCAAGAAATGTCAATCTCTGAATAAAGGTTGTAAAACTTTGTAAAATTTCTATAAGAATAGACTTCATGGCCAGTTGAGACTGCAATTCAGTTGTCCTCTAAACAAATGAATATTCCTGATATGTTGCCATGGGAAAATGCCAGCAGACCCCATTGTATCAGATCAACCCCTGATATTAATGAAGAAGGACAAGGGCTACCTTAGTCTTGTGTTAATTGTGAGAGATAATTGATAGTTTTAGAGGAATAAATGTTGGTTTCAAGCCATTAAATCCAAAGGGGGGGAAACTACTTGGGAAGAGGCAGTTTTTCTAAATGAGTTGCTTTCTAGGAACAAAGACAAAAATATAAACCAAACGGAAAAGAGCTTTTTAAATTTTTTATATAGGGCTGATTCTGTTTCTAGAATCACAGGCTTTCTGTGGCATGAGATATTTGCATTTATTCAGCAAACGTTTGTTGAATACTGATTATGCACCTTTCTAGGAGTTGAGAATTAAGCAGTAATAAGATGAATGTGGTTGCTGTCCTCATAAAGGTTAGAGTCTATTGGGGGAAGACATTAACAAACCATTACTTAAGTGATGAGCACTACAAAGAAGAAATATCAGGAGTTGTGGAAAGGTTCAGCAGAGAGAGCTGACCCAATGGGTGTGGAGGGAGGAAGTGAGGGAGGATTTTCTGAGACACCCATGTTTTCACTGGGAACTGAAGGATGAATAGAGGTTGGTAGGTAAAAGGGAAGGGGATCAGGAGAGAACCTTCTAGAAAGAGGGAACAGCATGGGTATGTGCCCCTAAGGCAAGAAAGAACATGGTTCCCTCAGAGAACTGAAAGAAATCCAGTAAGAAAATAACAAAAGAGGTGTTTTTTTCTTTTCTTTCATTTTTCTCTTAAGACTCGGAAGGAAAATGGTAGGCTAGATTTGACAATGGCACACAATGGTGAATACAGCTTTAGACCCTCTGGAAATCTTTGGAACTTAGGTTTTCTGGGTCACCTGATATTGCAGAGGGAGACATCAGTTAAATTCCTTTCAGGATTAGTTTTCAAAACACTTAAACATTAATTAAAGTGTTTTGAAAATAGTCCTATTAAGTACCAATTGTTAGTACTGCTTATTACCTTGAGTAACCTAATTGCAGGGCTTGTGTATCAGATTATGGTATATGATCAGTTGCGAGTTTGAAGTGGTGGTTCTTACAGTACTAAAAGGAAACCAATTAAAGTCGGGCTTTGGAGAAGAAGGTCGCTGCTGTTTTAATATGTCTGACCTTCTTCACTTTCCTCCTCAAGTGTCTCGCAGTCGAGGAAGTTTCGTCTGTTAATGACAGGAAAGTGAAGCAACCATTAATAGATGCTAGTTGCAGACTCCCTGCCCTTTGCAGGAACTGACTCACGTATTTTCATATGAAACCATGGAGTTTTAGGGAGAGCCAGAAACTCGGAAACCTGTTTCCTTACCAGGAAAAATGTCATCATCTCATCTGGGTTTTTATTACGATTAGCCACAAAGCATGATGTTCTCTCTTGGTTTTTATGAATTCCTTTTAAGCATTTTTTTCTGTGAAGCATCATGGACTCAGAATTAATGTTGGATATAACTTTGGTCCTTTTAACCTTTGAGTTAGGTGAAGTAGTGCTTTTAAGCTTTTCATCAATTGCTTCATTCCTTGCTTAAGAATAGTTTCAAGAAAGGTCCCCAGGGTCGGGGTAGGCAGGAAGGGCACTCACATTTGAAAGAGAAATTCTCTGTAAGGCGAATTCCTTGCAAATACTTAGAGTTTCTAGGTAAACACACCTCCTTCCAGCTCCCATCTGCATTCTTTAGCTGCCCAAATTGTCATAATTTCAGGACCACCCTGAAGCATACTATCTCCAGGGCTCATGCCTCCCCATTTGGGTTGGAAATGGATCGTGTTCCTGAAGAGCAGTGAGCAGCCTACTTCATGATCCTGAGCCTGCTTGTTTGAGGAAAAGCCGGGACTCAGAATGAGGTGTCCAAGGGCCTGGCCCTGCTACTTACTCACCAAATCTGTCCTCGCCTTCCCAGCCTGTCCTCTTGTTTAAGACAGTGCAATAGTCATTATTCTAATTCTGACTAAGCAGAATCTTCCAGGAGTGGCGCTTTTCTTTTCTATCTTCCCTGAATTTCTTTTAGATGTAAAAATGTAAATAGTAAAAAAAAAAAAAAAAAAAGTCTAAAGTTTTTGCGTAAGTTAAAAAGAAGAAAAGCAAACACCTAATGCCCATCAATAGTTGGGATATCTTCATACAGTGGGCTGAATTGCAGCAGTGAGAATGTATGAACTAAAGCTACATGTAACAACATGGATGAACCTTATGAATAAGATGGGTAAATAAAGCAAATTTTTATATATATATAATTTTTAAGCTTACAAAACAATGGTATATAATATTAAGTATAAAGATATGCATGGCAATGATAAACAACAAATTCAGGATAGTGGTTCCTTCTAGGAGAGAGGACGGGGTACACTGGGGGTTTCAACTATAATATATACATAATTTATTCTTTAAGGCCTATTGGGAATATATGGCTATTATATTATTCTCTGTATCTTTGTGTATCTGAAATACATTGTAATAAAAATAAAGATGGGAATTTTACTTTTAAAAATACAGTTAGCTTTATGCAATATACTTACGTTGGTTCTCATTTAGCCAAGTCCCTGACATTAAAACTGATGTTTCAGAGTAAAATCCCAGAGGGGCCACAAGCTCTTCAGTCATCAGAAAGATTTTTGGTTATACTTATTGTACAGTTCTTATCGGACAAGAAAGTAGATTGATTTTGAGAAGTATTTTCAAAGAAGTTTAAAAGAGAGGTTGCAACCTGAGAGCCTCTGGACAGAACTGGGCCCACAGACTCATTTTGTTTGGCCTGCATGGTACTCACATTTTCAAAAGTGATGACTTAGTGTCTTTTTTTGAGATTTCATATTTTAAAAATCCGGATAGCGACCTATTTTTATGCTGTCAGGAAATCTGGCATACCGAGGCCCTCATTACTACATGGCAGCAGCTGGTGGGAGCTGAGTAGCAACTGTTCCCTTTCAAGGGGGCATGTCCTGTCCAGTTGGCCATTGTCCTTATCCAGCCAGGTTCCCTCATTTATATTACCTGCCAGGTGCAGGAGGCACTTGTTTGCAAACAATGTATTAAATCCCAGTTCTCACTTAACTAGAAAATTCAGTTATCTAAAATGTACCTTCTCCTAGGCATTCAGATTAGTGACATAATTTTACCAGGATACACACTAAAAGCATGATTTCTAAGGTATTCTGGCAAGACTGGTTTAAAGAGTAGTAAATGTGAATTTTGGTTTTACTATGCTCATAAACATGGCCTTCGTGGCAAACAGCATGGTTAAGCAACCTGCAGCCATGGGATGATGTACAAAGCCATTTGAGAGCTGGTGTTTCTACTACGCCTTTCTGGCAAGGCTACCCAACAGATCTTTTGAGAAAGAGCAGTTATTTCTAGACTAATTAAGGATCTTGATTTTTAAAAATGTACATCTGCCTAGCTGCCTACTGTCAAATTGCATTTTTATGCAAATTTTCCCTCTTCTATTTTGGTGGGTCTGAAGATGACAACAGCAACACGACAAGAAGTTCTTGGCCTCTACCGCAGCATTTTCAGGCTTGCAAAGAAATGGCAGGCGGCCTCGGGGCAGATGGAAGACACCATCAAAGAAAAACAGTATATACTAAATGAAGCTAGAACACTGTTCCAGAAAAACAAAAATGTAAGTAAGTTGGTCCCAGCTGGAGACTGCAAGGAGGAGAGTAGTTTCTTGTGTTTGTTCATTTCTTTTCTGGACCTAAATTGAGAGGACTGAGTGGCACAGTCACGGTGGCAGAGCGTGGGGCAGAAAGGGGCCAGAGGCATAGCTTGGCTAGCTTGCCCAACCACTGGAAAGTCGAACCTAGCCTATGTTTCTGTGTTCACTTGTTCCGGGTCTCAGTCCAGCCTGTAAGTGGCTCGGCGTCCTCAGAAGACCCCGCAAGCCAGGTGACATGAGTCAGCCAATGACAGTTTTCAGAGGAGGAGCTGTTCCTCACATACTGTGCCTGTTGCCAGCCACTCCCACAGGAGGTACACAGGGAAATGTTTTTTCAATTCATAAACTATTCAAAGCCTCCAAATATAAACCCATTCAGAGGAAAGAGAATAGGATTAAGACACAGGGTTCCCTTCATAATTTAGCTTTGAACTCAAGCCTCTTTGGCTAGCAGAGTGAGGTTGCCCTTTGGGACCACAGAATTGGGTAAAATAGGGCCTCCATTAGCCAGTTTAACAGAATTGTGCCCCCAGACAGACTCCTGGGAGCCAGATTTGACCCACCCCAACAACCTGTTAGCTCACTGGGAAGACCACCTAACACTAAGCACACAAGAGGCTTTCGCCCCTGAATTTTCTTCAGCCTTCTTCTCACCGATCTGATGGATTCAGTGCTGTGGCTGTTCCCCTCATGAAACTTCCGAAAAATCTTCTCTCACTAGTTTTGCCTCCCTGACCTCTGACTGTCCTTTTTTGGTCTTGTCATCTTCACATACCCTCCCACCAGCTATAGAGTCCTCTGCGCTGAAGGCCCATGCAACATACAACCACCTGTGGTTTCAGCTCCCACACCTGAATACCTAGCCTTGGCCTTTGCCTGGCCACCTGAAGGACCTCACCACAGCATGATGGCCCAAAGCAGAGTCATCTTTCCACGAGAGCGCTCCCCTTCCCAGCCAGTCCATTGCTGTCACAGCTGCTGTCACCACTCTGTAACTCTTTGTCCTCATTCCTCATTCAACAAATATCGAGTACCCACCATGTGCCAAACACCAGACTAGACGTTGAGGGTATAAAAATGAGCAACACCAAGACAGGTGTCCTCAAAGATGTTTGAGAGTTAGATGGAAAGAAATATTAATATACAATTACAATTGAGGCAAGTGCTACCAAAGAAACCCTCCTAATCTACAATACCTTACCCTTCTCCGAATTACTGAAGCTTCCTGGCGTTTAAGGCCATCTTGCTTGGGAAGCTTCTCCCTACCCTTCTGACCTTCCTCCTAAACCCAGCTCCTCCAAACTTTTTCTGCTCTGCTAAGCAGAGCGCCTGTTCTGAATTCCTGTAGCAGTCATTACCCTCGTTGATTATATACCACTGTGCCTTTTCTGTAGCTTTATGTATCAGAGTTGCTCTGCCCAGGTAATAACTGGTTGTCGAAGGCAGTGTCCAGCCTGGTGTTGGGGATGATGTACTACCTGCCCAATAAACCTTTGTAGGTTTACTCACCTGAAGACCACTCAAGACTCTTTGGATTTTCAGTTATTGTATTAATAATAATCCTTCTTTTGCCTCTGTTCAGACTCTCCCAAGGGGTAAACCAGAGGGAGGTATGTGCCACTAATGGTACTTGAGATTATTTGGGGGTGGGGGGAGGAAGTGCATGGGTTTTTAATTTTAAGATATGTAACTTGTTTTATCATTTATTAGACAGAAAAGAGAATATCACATCACAGTTTCATAAATACTGCTTAGGAGAGAGTCCATTTAAAGAAAAATTTTAGTATTAGTATAGGTAGTGTATACATATGGCAAAATCATGCAAGCAGCCCATGAACGACGTTTTTAGAGTATTGTAGCCCAGACTTGTTCAGGTGGACAGCTGGAGCCCCAGAAGCCCTAGCCCCCTTAACCATATCTTTGTCAGGGGTTTTCCTTTCTCCCAATCCCTTGTGTAGACATAAGCAGTTTCTCGTAACTTCAGTTCTTCTAAGAGTTTAATAATCCAAAGGGTCACACCTTTAATCCTAGCACTCTGGGAGGCCAGAGGCGGGCAGATAGTTTGAGCTCAGGAGTTCGAGACCAGCCTGAGCAAGAGCGAGACCCTGTCTCTACTAAAAAAATAGAAAGAAATTAGCTGGGCATGGTGGCACATGCCTGTAGTCCCAGCTAGTTGGGAGGCTGAGGCAGAAGGATTGCTTGAGTCCAGGAGTTTGAGGTTGCTGTGAGCTAGGCTGACACCATGGCACTCACTCTAGCCCGGGCAATAAAGCGAGACTCTGTCTCAGAAAAATAAATAAATAAATAAATAATCCAAAGGGATCCCATGAATTGCTCTGAATTTCAGTGGGCGAATGGGAACATGGAAATCTATTCCCGATGCAGACAGCAGAGCAATAGCTTCTGAGAAGCAGAGGTTAGAGAATTGAGCCTCTGCCCCAGGGGACTCAACTGTGGTTCTCTGCATTGCTGTTCCGGGAACTCTCCTCCTCTGCTCCAAGACGTACCCTAGGACAGGAACTCCTTTGGAATTTCTAAGCCACGTGGACCCAGACTTTGCTGTGGGTGTCATCTAGGGCTGATGCAATCCTAGCTCTGCTTTGAGGCCCACTTGCAAACTTGTAGTAAATCCATGTCTTGTTTCATTTTCCTTCCTCAGAATGAAAGTTTCTCCCCTTCTCCTACTTGGGTTTCTGTTTTACAGAATGAACTTTCCATTCCTTTACTTGAAAGTGGATTACCAGGATTTGACTGTCTTGGAATTTCAAAAGCCCTTTGTTCCCTTTGCTAATGAGCAAGGCAGTTTACTGTTTAAAATAAGAGGTAGATCATTCTCCAAGATCTTACTCAGGGTTTTTTGGATAGCACTTGCAGAAACAATTGGGTGACTTAAAGTTTAATCAGCATGGGGAGCGTATGAAGACGTGCTCTCATTTAGTGTTGGTGGGAATAAAATTTATAGTTTGTTGGTAGGACTATAAATTGGTACAAACTCTAGAGGATAATTTGGGAATATCTGTGAGAATTAAACGTGTATCAATATATACCCTTTGTCCTAGCAGTTCTCTCTCTAGGAATTCATCTTTTAGATACATGTATAAGCCAAAAAAAGTTCAGAGGGATCCATGGCAAAATTGTTTATAAGGGCAAAAGATTGGAAATAACCTAAATGTCCACCAGTAGGAGATTGGTTAAATTATAATGAAGCTTTATGTTGGAAGTTTGGATAGCTGTTGAAAAGAATGGGGCAGCTCTATATGGGTGAAAACAGAAGGAGTTTCAAGTTATGTCGTGAAAAAGCAAGGTTCAGAACAAAGTGAGCTATCATTCATGTAAGGAAAAAAAGCTAAGCCTCTATACAGATGTGTGCTTATATATACATACAATATCCCTGGAAGGACACACAAGAAACTGCTAATTGTGTCTGAAAAGGGAAACCAGGAAACAAGAGTAAGAGGGACATGCAGTTTTTACATTATATCCTTCTGTATTATTGGAGTTATTTTTACCATGTGTTTTTATTACCTATTTTAAAAATTTTAAAAGTGTAATCCACAGTAAGTTTTAATATTAAATTGCTTTTGATATTTCAAATTATCAATATTTAATATTTAATACTGGCTAGTGAACTAAAAAAGTTTGAGAAAATATATACCTGTACTTTATGTACCATTAGAAAGAAGCTAACAGCCTCATTTCTTCTTCCCTTTTAATAGCTCACAGATCCAGACCTGATTAAACAGTGTATAGACGAATGCACAGCCAGGATTGAAATTGGACTGCATTACCAGATTCCTTATCCTAGGCCAGTAAGTGCAACTCCAGTTAACAGGTGGTGGGTACTTATCCTCATCAACCCAGTTATTTCCAAGAATGTGTACCAAGAGGGCTAGTGCTTGCTGAGAAGCCCAGAGCTACTGTGGGAGGCATGTTGGAAATAAGCTATCCTTGCATGCCGCCAACCCATCACAACAAACTAAAATGTCAATGAATGCGTGATTTCTCCTACTTGTACAGCTTTCCCACATATGGAAGGGAAAACCAGCTCACATGTATACAGCTTTCTCTTTTGACTTTCATCTTTTTTATGGAAATGTTTTTATTTTCCTTATTATAAAAGACGGGCTTGTTGTTATTAAAAGAATAAAGTTCTAGCATTAAAGGCATGCATTAAGTAGAAAGTGAAAATTGTAAAAAATTCTTACCCTGTGAAAGTGACCACTGTAACTGTTAGGTTGGACCACATGAAATTGCCAATATTCAACTCTTTGACCTACAAAAACAGCAATTTTGCATTGTATTGGTTCAACCTAGTAGTTTGGTAATACATCCTTTTAGTCTTTTCATGTATATACATTTTCTTTACATACGTAGGATTCTGGGCATACTGTTCTGTTGCCTACTTATTTTACTTTATCTCTTCTGGACATCTTTGTATATAGCTCTGCCTCACTCTTTTTAAATGGTTGCATTGTATTCTATTGTAAGAATGTGCCATTGTATTAGTCAGGGTTTTTCAGAGAAACAGAACCAGTAGGATAGAGATAGAAATATCTAGATATGGAAATATCTAGATAGGAGATTTATTATGAAGAATTGACTCAAATGATTATGGAGGCTGAGAATTCCCATGATTTTCCATCTGCAAGTTGGAGACCCAGGAGAAAGCCAGTGGTGTAATTCAGTCTAGGTCCGAAGGCCTGAGAACCAAGGGGGCCGATGGCAGAAATCCCAGAAGATGAGGTTTCCCAGTTCAAATAGGCAGGCAGGAAGCAAAGGGGCCGATTCCTTCATCTTCTGCCTTTTTGTTCTATTCAGGTCTTCAGCAGGCTGGACAGTGCCCACCCGCACTGGGAAGGGCAGTCTGCTTTCCTGAATCCACTGATACAAATGCAAATCTCATCCAGAAACACCCAGAAATAATGTTTAATCTGGGCACCCCACGGCCAGTCAGGTTGACACATAAAATTAACCATCACAGCCATAATTTAATTAGTTCTTTATTATTAGGCATTTAGTTTGGTCCCAATTTTCCACTATGCACTGAACATCTTCGTAGACATACACTTTTTTTCTCCCACTTCTTTGGGTTCTCATCTCTGATGTGATTCACAGTCATTTTTTTTCCTCCATGAAGGCAATATGGCAAAGAAGAGCACAAGCTTTGGAACTAGATAGATCTGGGTTCAAATCCTGGCTTCACCACTTAATATATAATGTTGAGCAAGTTATTTAACTTCTCTGAGCCTCCATTTTCTCACCTATAAATATTAGAATAATAATTTCCTATGAAGTTATTATAAGGATTAATGTTGCATAAGTGTAAGTTTAGCACACAGCAGAAAGTATGGTACTTAGTAAATCTTCAATGAATATAAGGTGCTGCAATGTATGAATATGGTTCTTAATATCATCATTATTCTTATTATTCAGATTCATCTGCCTCCAATGGGCCTCACGCCACTACGAGGCCGGGGACTTCGAAGCCAGGAGAAACTGAGGAAACTTTCCAAACCAATATATCTCAAATCTCATGATGAAGTTTCCTAATCCAGGAGAAAGTTTATTTCTGGGAATGATGAGCCAGCTAGGTCTTGAATGTAAACCAGATGGCAAAGCACTTCTTGATGAGGGGCAAAAATTCAAATATCTTCTTAAAACCTCCGAAACCGATTCTCACCCCATGATGTGTGCTCACATATCCCCAGAGTTTGCCAGGATCTTACTGCCTGAGTGGATTGCATTAACCCTAGATGTCATGGGCCTTATATCCTCACTGAGGTCACCTTTGGAAAAAAGGCTAAGGCCTGTGGGAGGACGGCTGAAGGGTAAGAAAGCTTTTCATGGGAATGCCATTCACCACATGTGCCAGCTGGTGCAAAAAACTCAGCCAGTTGCTGGAATTTCTTATGGCTACTGTAAAACTGTGTACCACTCTCTGGATTTTTTTTCAAGTTTATAGATTTGCTTTAAAGTAGGGTGTTTTGTGTGTGCTTTTTTGGTTGCGTTTTGACCCTTCCGATTTCCAGATAAACTCCCTTTAAAAAGTGCATCATTGGATCGATGATGGTTTTTCATGGAAGTTTTATATAAGACTCATTTCTGTCTTAGCTAAATGCATATGTTTATCTTATCTTAAAGCCTGTGATTACTTAGGCTGCACTTAGGATCTGAAAAGCTCACTTGAAACTCATACTGCATTCATTATGACTATTTTACTTTAACATAATTGAAAAGTACAAGGCCCAAGCTGGCTTTCAAATTATGTCTAAACAGAAATGGGACAAATATAGGTGAAAACATGAAGGATTTATGCCCCTGCAGGTGTGGAGTTAGGCAAAAGTCCCATGCCAAGTCATTGGTACATCAGTGTCATTCCCTCTCACCTACAAAGAAGATGGGCATCAATAAAGTCAAATTTCTATCAATTTTGGGCTCTGTATTCTTTTCCAAAATGGACTTCTGATCCTCAGAAACAGCAGTTGGAACCTATTCCTATCAGTAGGAGCATATTTTTGCATACTCAGGGTAAGTATTACATTGTTTGGCAATGACATGGAGTACAAATATGGTCCTCTATCAGTGGAGTAATAGCATATGTATGTTTAACATGAGTGCAGCTATATAGGCCTTAGTCTGTTTTGTGCTGCTATAACAGAGTACATGAGACTTGGTAATTTATAAAGAACAGAGATTTATTTCTTATGGTTCTGGACGCTTTAAAGTCCAAGTTCAAGGGGCTCACATCTAGGGAGGGCCTTCTTGCTAAGTCATTACATGACGGAAGGTATCCCATGGTGAGAGAGTAAGAGAGGGCTAAACGTGCTTTTATAACTAACACACACCTGCAACAAGATATCCTATCTCATCACTCTTAAGTTCTACCTTCCACAAAGTCCTAGGACACAGACACAATTCCACCAAGTTCTTTGCAACCGTATGACAAAGGTGGCCTTTACTCCAGTTTCTAATACCTTGTTCATTATTTCTGAGACCTCATCAGAATAGTCTTTGCCGTACAATTTTCTAATCAACCACGTAAGTTATCCCTAAGAAGATTTAGGATTTTCCTACAGCTCTTGTCTTCTCAGTCTTCATCAGAATTGCCCTTAATGTTCCATTCATGGCAATCTAGGCTTTTTCTAGCCTGTTCCTCCAAATACTTCCAGCCTCTACCTATTACCCAGTTCCAAAGCTGTTCCCACATTTTCAGGTATTTGTTAAAACAGCCCCACTTCTTAGTACCAATTTTCTGTTTGTTTCATGCTGCTATAACAAAACACCTGAAACTGGATAATTTATAAAGGATAGAGATTTATTTCTTACAGTTCTAGAGGCCAAGAAGTCCAAATTTGAGGGGCCTGCATCTGGCAAGGACCTTCTTGCTGTGTCATAATATGGTGAAGTCATCACATTGTGAGAGCAAGAGAGGGCTGAGCTCACTTTTATAACAACCCACTGCTGTGATGACATTCATCCATTCGTGAGGGCAGAGCCCTCATGACCTAATCACCTCTTAAAGGACCCACACTGTTGCACTGGACATTGTTTCTAATGGACTTTGGGAACACATTCAAATCATGGCAAGGCCTTTGGTGAAGAGAGACAGAGAAATGTAAATGTGCTGGCTGGTGTGTTGGCCTTTCCATAGCCATTCAGTGCACCCATATCCCAACCTAGCTTGAATTGAGAGACATGAATTTGCTCTTCCTTCCAGCTGGTCTCATGGTGGAGGCATTTCCCTGCTCAGAGGTAGTTCTAATGTTTAAAGTTAAGTATTTCCTATGCAACATAGGGCCTGGGAAGTCAAGCCAATTACTTCATTTGGTGGTCAGCCAATGAAGCAGTGATCTGTTCCTGTACTGGAGGGGAAAACTGGACCAAGTGAGACATGGCTCGCCCGTCTCCATCGTGGTTCCTTTCTAAGTAACTCAAGGTGATTTAAACTACATGCAGTTTTTTTACTTACTCTACTGAGTGTAGAAATCACCCTTCTTACCCAGCCTCCTTCAAGATGAAAGTTTATCTAATTGCTAGCCAGCCTTTGCACATCTTCCACGTGCCAGGAATCTTACCTAAATGTGACTTTTATATGCTTAGCCCCCTTTGCAAAGATGCATATACTATTACTCAAAAACATAATTGTCGATTTACTATCAAACCTAAGTAACCTGTGTTTCTGTTTGTAATAATATTTTCCCCATTTTCTCTCCAAGACTATAAAATCCCCACCTTCAGTCTTATAAAGGCAGAACCTACTTTCCCTACATCCCCTTCCTTCAATGTAACTATCTTCCCATACTGACAAGGGTTGAACATAACTGTTTACCCAACAGCTAGATTTTTAAAGAGCAAGGACTAGTTTGGTGACAAGGTTTGTCTGATGTCATCTGCTGAGCTATTTATAAGCAGGGCCTGCAGCTTCTCACTGAGCTGATCTCTGGCCATCTCTTCCCCAGGACTCCAGCCTCTAACTCACCACGATTTCTGAAGAGCATATTGCTCTTTCCTAGGAGGAGACATTAATTACTGCATTGGCCCCAGTAGAAAATGACCTCAAATTTAGGGCAATCTTTCTTTTCAAAGTGGAGGAAATTTTTTAAATTACAAAAATTTAATCCATCGTATGAAAACATTCTGTCCCTTGACCCCTGAGGAATGAGACAGTCAGTCCCTGCCGCCCTCAGCTTTTTGTTGCTGAAGCTGAAGTTAGATAACTGTAATTAAAATTCAATTGTTCTCTTAGCAACCCCCTCACAGCCAGCTCTTTTACAGCTTGCAATGTGACTTACCTACCAGTCCAAGATTCCGGGATTTGAGATCCAGGACATCTTTCTATCGGAAATGACTAACAATCTGATTTGGAACAATAAGGCAGTTCAAGCTATCTGTTCATTCTGATTTTTTTGCCCTATTGAGAAAAGTTTTGTTTCTTGGGGGGAAAAAAAAAAACTCTTAAGCTAGCTACTTTGAGCTGAAGGAGACTGTCTCCTCCTCACTTGTCTCTTTATTGCCCCCTGGCAAGATTTGAAGAATTTCCCTTGACAATCTCTGGGATCACTTGGATCATTTGCTGATCTCAGAATTCAGAGTCCTCAATCAGAATTTGGTCGGCACCATGAAGAAACTGAAATGTCCGGAATATGTTTATTTGGTTCTCAGAAGTTTCCCACATTCAGGAAAAATCAAAGACCCTGAGTCAGGACATTTCTTCTAGAGATAAGGCAGAGAAGCCAGGCCAGACACATTAAGACTCTCAAACAGCCTTATGTCTTTGCTCAGTTGCAGAGTGACCAATGGGAATGCCCTGAAAGAAGCCATTTGGAGCCAAAGGCTACATGAGAGAATTCATGAAGAAGTAATACATCAAGAATTTGATTTTTATCTTCCTCAAGATTCTCTTCCAGCTGTCCCTAGGGAGAAACAAGTGATTGAAATTTCTTGGACAGAGTTGTGTAGTTGGAGCTGAGATTCTACATAACATCAGAGCCAAGTCCTTGGCAGAGAGGCAGCCTGTGGCAGTGAAAAATGCATGGGCTCAAGAGCCAGACCAACCTCGGCTCAAACTTGGCTCTGCGATGTGAAAGAGCTTAGTGATCTTAGGCTACTTAATCTCTCCAAACCTCCAGAGGGAGAGACAGTCACTCCCACCACACAGCATCAAGCAAGATATCTAAAGGCCAGGGGACAAACCATGGCACACAGTAGGCATACAACAAATATTGCTTCTCTCACTTCCCCTTTCTTCCTGAAATTTCCACCCATCTGTGTAGGCCAGCAAGAGAAGCAACTGGGTCTCAGTTCTACCACTGACTAGGTGTGGAACTTTGGGCTAGTTACTTGTTTAAATCTCTGTTTTTGCATCTGTGAAATAGAGATTAATGATAATACCTACTGCATAAGATTGTTGTGAGTAGTGCATTTTAATATATCAAGAACCTTAACAGGCTGGGCGCGGTGGCTCACGCCTCTCTGGGAGGCCAAGGCGGGCGGATTGTTTGAGCTCAGGAGTTCGAAACCAGCCTGAGCAAGAGCGAGACCCCGTCTCTACTAAAATTAGAAAGAAATTAATTGGACAACTAAAAATATATAGAAAAAATTAGCCGGGCATGGTGGCGCATGCCTGTAGTCCCAGCTACTCGGGAGGCTGAGGCAGAAGGATCACTTGAGCCCAGAGTTTGAGGTTGGTGTGAGCTAGGATGATGCCGCGGCACTCTAGCCCGGGCAACACAGTGAGACTCTGTCTCAAAAAAAAAAAAAAAAAAGAACCTTAACAAATAAAAGGGGCTCAAGATTCCATGTGGATAGACTGGAAAAGAAGTAATTGAAATTCAATGACAATTATAGCAAAATAATATGAAAAAAATAACCATAAGGGAACCTAGCCAAATGACTCAAAGTCTAGGTCAAAGAGTCCCACTGCCTGTGTTCAAATATTACTTTAGTAGCTATCTGATTCAGAGGATATGACTTAGCTTCTCTATATCATGGTTTCTGTAGCCATAAAAGGAGGATAATAGTAATAACCTACTTTACCGGGCTGCTGGGAAATACCTGGCTCATAGCAATTGCTCTGGCAATATAATCATCATCATTACCATCATCGCTGTCATCTTCACTCCACTTGACTCTCAAGAAAGGAAAGCTAGGTTGTAGTAGAGAATGACATGCCTTTTATTTTCTATTTTGAGACAAATGCCATCAGTTATCCAGCTGGCACAGTGAGGCCACCCCTCGGTTTATCCAGTGCTTCTGGGGCATGTCTGTTGGGAGCTCAATGGAGAGGACATAGTTGGTAGAGTGGCCTGTGGTGGAGAGGATTCCTCTCCGGGCACTTGTTTTGTAGACTGGACACACGTAAATGTTCTGGTGCAAAAACATGGCACTCTCCCCCGGCTTCAGCCAAATGATGGGCAATGGGTCGTACAGGATTTTGGGAAGAGACTCCCCAATCTGCATCGTTTTCCTGTCCCAACGGGCACCTTCTAAAAAGAGCCCTTTTATGTAGGCCCCGTCTTCTGGATTACTCTCTATGACCGTTTCTTGTGTGGTTACCTGGAAGAGTGGAAAGCTGTGAGTTTCATTGCCTGCCCTTTTCCTACGTGGGGCAGCATTAAGAGATTGGAATAGTCTGATACACAAAGTGCAACCTAGCTGCAACGTCTGCCTCTCCCAGGAGGTATCACCAAGGGCAGTGGGGCTTCTGCAATAATATCCCTGCCTGCTATACCTGGTCCAGGTCTGATTCCTAGTCAGCAGGCTGCTCTTTATATGTGGTGGGCACAGAAAATGCACTGAGGCAGGAGCCAGGAGGCCACATTAATTATAACTAATTCAGCGACTTTGCACAATCCCTTCTCTTTCAGGACCTGGATCTTCAGATTCAGAGGCAGGATGGTAAAACAGTTGTGGGAATGAGGGTGGGGAAAATAAAGACTTGATCTGTAGTTTTTGTCAATTTCTCTGCTGTGAAGATTCCCACCACGGTCAATTTCAGGCTACCAACTATTTAACAATCAGCTTCCCAAATTCCTGAAAATGAAATGGCTCTAGCTACTTGGTATGATTGAGCTCCTACACACCACTGTTTAGATTCAGAGGCAGTAAATTCAAATTCCTTCAGATAAATGCAGAAAATGGTCAAAGTATAGGAGAATAGGGAGTGGTGGGGATTATGATGAACCAGAGAGCACAAGTTCCATTTAAAATCATTCAAATTATAATATTCTTTTGTTATTGTGAATGGAATGTTTTTCCCACTTCTAAGTACTTATTGCAAGAATAGAAAAAGGCTATTGATTTTTGTATATTTAACCTTACAAATTCTTCTATAGTTGTTCCTTGACTTACAGTGGGGGTTATGTCTCAATAAACCCACTGTAAGTTGAAAATATTGTAATTCAAAAATGCATTTAATACACCTAACTACCTGACATTATAGCTTAGCCTACCCTAATTTAAACATGCTCAGAACGCTTACATTAGCCTAAAGTTGGGCTAAATTATCTAATATAAAGCCTATTTTATAGTAAAGTGTTGAACATCTCATGTAGTTTATTGAATACTGTACTAAAAGTAAAAAACAGAATGGTTGTATGGTTACTCAAAGTACAGTTTCTAAGGAATGTATAATCACTTCTCCTCCATGGCAAAGTTGAAAAATTTTAAATCAAACCATATATAGTCAGGGACTTCTATATATGTATGTGTGTGTGTGTTTATTTTTTTTAGAGAGAGAGAGATGGAATCTCTCTGTGTTGTTCAGCCTGGACTCAAACTCCTGGGCTCAAGCAATCCTGCCTCAGCCCTCTGCTTCCCGAGTAGCTGGAGTTACAGGCATCAGCCACCTCACTAGGATTTCTAGCTATACAATCATTTCAACACCAAAAAAGATGGTCTTATCTTTTTTCCAATGTTTATCCTAGCTGTTTTGCTTTCTTATTGTGTTCATTTTGGCTTAGCATCATCTTCAAAGGCCAATCAAGTTCACTCATAAACTAAATTAAGACCTAGGGCAACCAGTTTGTGACCTCTGAACTAGATGATCTCAAAGGATCTTTCCATAGAATTAAAAATCCTACAGTGTTCTACAACAGTCCATCTCACCCCTTCCTCTCCACCTGTGGAATGGGCGATTCTTTAATATTGGCTGTTCCTTTGACTTTACTCCAAGCAAAGGACTACCCAAGGCCATTAACATTCTTTCAAATGAAGAGTCCACCACATTGTGTGGGGAGGATGCTTTCATTTTTCTTGGTATGATAGTGGCAGAGTTTTCCTCTGGAAAGATTCCTTTTTATATATACAGAGACAAAGCCTTGGGTATCCTCTAATTCTGCCGGGAATAGCTTTGGAGCTACCGTAAGTCATGCTGAATTCTTCATTTGTACTATCTCAGGAGCATTTGGTCCTTAACACACCCAGCTGTTTGGACTCCTGAGGAAATCAGCAACATTGTTTTGACTGACTGGCCCCTTGAGTGGACCTAACCCAAAGCACCCCTACCTCAAACTCAAATCCGACGTGGTCAATGGGGATGGTGTATTTTCGGGCATAATTTTGAGAGACGCCTGTCAGAAAAGATTGTGTGAAGTAGAATCCGGAGATCCAAAAGACCACAGGGGGGCCCTTGTCAATCCATTCCTGGAGAGCCACAGAAATCAAAATTCAAAATCAACAACACATTAAAGATCGTTCAAAGGCAGGTAACATAAACAAGTCCTATAAGGAAATAGGCCTTTTCTCATTCTTCTTGAGACAGGCAGCCCTCTCGGTTTAGCTTATATTTTCTCACTCTTGACATGAGAAAACAAAGAAATATATTTCTACTTTAATAAAAGCACAGGTGCAAGCTTGTGTCAGGGATACAATAGAGTGGCGAGGACTGTAGCAGTGGAGAATATGTGCCTTGCCTTGTCTAAACTGAGCGACAGCCACTCATCTCCAGCAACAGTTGCCGTGCAAGAATGCAGGCCCATTGTTTCAGTTCTTCCATTTTTGCAGTACAAACACCTGGATTTTCTTGTGTAAAAATCCAATGTTTATATGCTAGCTCAAAAATTTTTAAATTACCGGGCAGCCAAACCAAACCTATCTATTGGTCAAATCTGGCCCATTAGCCACCAGTTCGTGACGTTTATTCTAGTTCCTATTCCTGCCTCCATAGGCTATAATCTTTTCAAGGACTTTTAAGTCTCCCTCCTGCCCCCAACTCTGGGGAGACTGTTTGCAGGTGCTCAATCCGGGATGCAGCGTGGCTGCCTGCCCTACACTCCTGCCTCTGATCTGTCATCTCAGAATGTCCTCTCTGCCTAAATGTGCATGCCAGGTGCCCAGTTACCCGGACTCCCAGGTACCTGGAAGAAGGTCAGGCGGGCCAGCAGGTCAGCGATGTAGCCCCCCAGTGGCTTTAGTGATGGGTAGGACTTGGCCGCCCACATGGCTGGCACTTTACCCATGAGCATGCTATTGAAGACTTCCTCCAGCTCTGAGGACATCAGGACCTGTCCTTTGATGGCTCGACCAAGATCGATAAGGCTTCTGCGAACCACTTTGGTCAGCCTGCAAGGACAGAGGAGCTGGCTGGGCCTGGCTCTCCCGTGGTCCCATTCCACCCGAGTACACTGACTCTAGGTATCCTTTTACTTTCCCCCCTTTTAAAAGGTCAGATAATTAATGTATAATCATTAATCAAGAAAAAATTAAATCACCAAATCTCCCCACCTAAAGATAACCTTGATTTATATTTTCCCAGGTATTTCTCTATATAAACACAAAATATCTTTTGATGGGATCATACTATATTACCTTTTTGCAAACTGTTTTTCTCTCTCAGCATATAGGGAACATCTTTCCAATTCAATAACTAAAGACCTAAATTGTCCTTTGTAATGACTGCAAAGTGTTTCATTTTGTTTAACTCTTCCCCTATTGTATCAAAATATATTATTTCTAGATTGTTGTCATTGTAAACAACATTGCTAGGAAATTCCATCCATATATCAATCTTTGTGAAAATTTCTAGTTATTTTCTTATTAAAAGACTTTCTGGGTCAAAAGGTGTGCAATTTTAAGGCTTTTGATTCATATTGTCAAGGTTGTTCTTTTTATAGACTATGAGGTGCACACCTGAGAAAAGGCAGCTGAAGGGCAGCACGAGAGATGCCAAGGTTCACCTGTGTTTCCCTCTGGCCTCTATGTCCTGAGGCCCAGCCAAGCCCAGAGGGAATTCGCCTCAGGGTACCGAAGAATCTACCACCAGAAGGAGCTTGTCATCTCCAAAGATTTATGGAATCTCAACCAAATGGACAGGAGAATGGTCAAATGCAGGAAAAGAATTTCTGGATGTATAACCTCTAAACATTTATATCAAGAGGAATTTAAGGTTCAGACATGTGCTTTTTAAGGAGTCAAGGGGCAAAGCTGCCATCTGAGGGATGACACCACAGACCTCTATTATACCTAAAGGATTACTTGCAAAATTTTTCTTTCTATTCTTGCAACTATGAGCTCTGCTAGTTTCAAAGTTTTAGTATTCGAGGAAGGAACACTTGCCCCAAAAGACACAATCATGGTCTCCCTGATTTGGAAGCTGAGCTATTGCCTAATCATTTGGGGCTTCCCCTACCACTGAGCGAACAGGTTAAAAAAAAAAAAAAAAGGTAGTGGGGAGGAATGTTAGAGTTTTGCTTGAAGTGATTAATCCTGATCATCGCTGGAAAATAAGATTGCTGTTTCCCCATCCACCATATTACAATGGCCAGTGGTAAAGGCTATTGAAATCCCCTGCAACAACCGAGGAAGAGCTGGCCTTAGAGAAGAATGGGTGCAGAGGAGAGAAGCCATTAGGCCTGGTGTCTGATTGGACAGACTAGGACTGCAGTCTGTCTACACCCATCGTGCCAGGGTATCTGGCTCACACCCCATACCTTTCTTGGTTCCCTTACAACCAACCGCCTGTAGACGCTAGAGACTAACCCTAACACTGGGGAAGCTGAGAAACTCTCAGTAACATTCCTCCAGTTACCTAGTCCTCCAGAGTCAAGGCTGTTCCTAAAACTGAGCAACAATGCAATGATGTAAAATAGAGACAGCAAGACGTGGAATATCTGGAGGAGCAAGAACTTTGGACTTGGAGGCAGAAGTGATGAGTGTTAGCCTGCTTGGCTCTGAGACCCTTGAGACCTGCATCAAACCACTGTCATCTCTGGACCTCAGTTTCCTCATCTGGCCTAGATGGTCTTTGGTAACCCTTTCAGTTTTGACTATTTAGAAATCAAATCAAGGTAATCCCACTAGGCTCTATGCTATAGTAACCGGAGGGGAAGAGGGACTAGAAGAGTAGGCCAGAGACCCTTGGCCCCATGGCCATCCCATAACACCCCTATCTCTGTGGTAGAGGCAATGGGATGAACTTCTGCCACCCCTTTCTACATTCGCTCTGATTTCACATATTGGTTAAGCACATGGGCTTTGGAATCAGACAGCCTGGGTTCAAACTCAGTTCTGCCGTTGAATGACTGTGCAACCTTGGGCAAGTTACTTAACCCTTCTGGATCTCAGCTTTCTCATCTGTAAAATGGGGGTAGAGGGATTAATAACTGCGTATATTTCAAAAGACTATTGTGTGGTTTGAATGAGAACCATGCATAGGGCTTAGAACGATATCTGGCACTAAGGGCTCAATAAAAGTGGCTCTAATGACTACTTCTACTATTAGCTTGTGCTTGGTAGGGTTTTAGCCTAACTGTATAGATGTCACATGAATGAACGGGAGAGAATGAATAGGAGTGATTTAACCCTGGGTCAACACCTGCTGGGGGTGTTACTTATAGCCCTCCCTGTGCATGGGGCAAACCACTTCCTCTACACAGCAACCCCTTTTCAAGCAACCCTCTCAGTTACTGCCCATTAGGTCCTCCCCCTCAAACTCCAACTCCCAAGATTCCAGCAAGATCATCCGGCTCACCTGTTGAATCTGATGATCTCCTGCCTCAGGACGGTGTTCATAGATTCCTCATAGACCACAGGGTACAACTTCATGACCTCTTCTAGGTTAAAGTCTTTGGGAAGCTTGGAGAGTATGTCCTGGGCTAGCTCCTCAACTACTTCCTTAAAGTGTAGGCAGTAGAGAGGTGAATGAGAAACAAGCCCCGCAGACTGTGGCTTTGTGTGGGTAAACTTGAAGTAGGGGCATCTGTCTATTCAGACATCCTATATTGGACCTCCCTGGGAACTCTCCTACAGAAGCCAATTCTGCCTCGGGGTGGGGAAAGGGCACTCATCACCCCACCGGCTTTGGGGAGGACATCACCCCTTGGCCCAGAAAGTGAAGATACTAAGCAGTGAGAACCTTGTCCTCACACCTGGGGCAAGGGCCTGAGGGCCAGTGGGCGAATTCCTGCTCAGGTAGGCTCAGGACAGCACTGATCCTAGGCGAGGGTCTCCCAGGGCTCTCACAGCTGGCCCCTGATGACCAGCTCCTGGAGTCTGTGGGACTCTCTCTCACTACCAGTGACACCGGGAAGCAGGAGGCCATTCCTCGTCACTGAGCAAGAAAAGCCCAGGGCACTGGGCTTAGCTGCATAGGGAAGGGGACAGGCCTAGAGGCTCCAGGAGGAGAAGGACCTGGGTGTGAGAGGGACAAAGAGCTCTGCCATCCTGTGCAGGTGGGAGGCTGGGACGTACACGTCCTTCCCTCTTCCCACTGTGAGGGAAATTTCCACTCCTACATTGGGACACAGCAACCAGGCTGGTTTCCCTTCATACCAATGACCACTTACGCCACTATGAACTAAATCAAGAAACCAAATAAGCAAGTTCCACAGCTGAGAGGGGTTGGACATGAGGTAGCTGGGAAGGAGGAGAAGGGAGGGATGGGGGTGGGTGGAGTCAGGAGACGGTGATTTTGGGTCTGGCTCTGCCTCCCGTTTTATGAAAGACTTGATGCGGGTCATTTCCTCTCCCAGGGGCCGTTTCCCTCTCACTTGTAGACTGAGTAGGGTGACTGCGTCAGTGCTTCACAAAGCGTGGGTCGTGACCGCTAGAGGTACCCCAAATGATTGTAGGTATTTCCACTACACAAAACGACATGATAATGTTGAGTCATAGGGTGAAAAAGTTACTCCTCAAGTTTTGACCGTCTTTCTCTTTTCATTCCCCTCAAAGAAAAAGGCACAGGTTGGTGTCAATTTCATAGTTCTGTGACACTTGCCAATCTCCCCCACCTCCTACCCACTGCCATTTAACAAGAAACCAGCAAGACCTCAGCCAGCATCACCATCTGGAAAGAACTGCATCACTGTTTAGCTTTCATTTTCTTTTTGTGTCTGTCATGACTTGACGGAAATGATACTGGGTTTCCACTTAGGGTTCCAATGTGAAGGTTTTGAAATACATGTTTTTAAGCAAAATAGAGTCGTTTTAAAATATTATGTAAATGGATTATAGGTGATACAGGGATATAGCAAGAAATCACAAAGTTTATACAGGAATAGTGGACATTTTGGAAACCCTCATTCCTTTTCAGTTCTATATTTAAGGACTCTCAGAAGTGAGACCAGAACACCCATCCCCTCCCTCAGGGGCCTGCCAGGCCTCCACGTCTGCCTTCTTGATCATCCTACAATCCTGTGCACCCACTAGATGGAAAACTGCCCAGCAGATTGGATCGCATCCCCACCCCAAGCCCGCTTACCTGAGGGGACTTGCCACTCCCTCCCGACTGTCTAGGCAGCGTCAGCAGCACCCCTTGGAACAGCTGGTTGGTTTCCTGGTTGTCTTTGGTGATGTCTGCGTTCTCATGGAGGCCAAACACTTCGGGGTGCGCTGTGATGGGCAGGCTCCTGAGGTAGTCGATATAGGTCTGGAAAGGAAATCTCCAGTTGACATAAATGCAGCGACTCTGGGGTTCCACAGATGACTCAGGGCTTAGCTGTGCCCGACCTGAACAGGAATTGTTACTGAAAACTTGGCACTTATCCTCAAGGCCACATCAGAGGAATGAGAACAAATGGTTTTGGGAGGAGGAAAGAGAAGTTTTATTACTTTGTCTGCAAAGGAGAAAAAATGGTAGACCTTCTCGTCTCAAAATCCAAATTTCCTGAACATTAGCAGAAATACAGACCTTTTAAAGGGAGGGCCCCTCAGTTCTATGCTATTGTGGTTAATTGTTCTAATCGTCCCATCTCTGCCAAAGACAAAGCCTATGGCCTCCACCAGCTACCCACCTGGGGGGCTGGTGCCACCTGGGATGGCCGAGTTATCTCTTTTAACAAAGGACTCAACTGGCTTCAGGGATGTAGGCCAGGCTGCAGTTCCCAAGAAGAGTAGGGGAAGTTTTAAAGAGACAGAAAATCTTTTTTTTTCTTCAGGCCCTTCCCTCTGTTGCATATTCACACCGTATCAGTAGCACAGACCACACACACACACACACACACACACACACACACACACACACAGGCTGGGCCCACACATCCCAAACTCTTCCTCATCCAGTTTTCTGGGGAGTGAGTATGAAGGCAGATGGGGCTGTGTATCTCTCCTCCCACCACTAGCTTCCTCTCTGCTCCCCTGGAAGGCCTGGCTTTGGAGTCAGACAGAACTGGGTTTGGATCCTAGCTCCATCACAAGCTAACTGTGTGACCTAGAGCTTGTCATCTCCCCAGTATCCTTATCTGTAAATGGAAAGACACATGAAGTTATAAAGGAATCAGGCCCTGGCGTGTAACAAGTGATCAATAAAAGTAAGCTCTTTTTCACCCTTCCTCCAGATTTCTTGTGTTCATCTTCCCTTTCTCATTCCCCATCCAGTTTTTCTGTCCCTCACCTTTTGCTACCTTCTGTGCCTTTGTTTTCAGGCAGCAATTTCCAGTCTGCCCACTACTGAGGGTTCATCTTAAGCATCCTTCTCTCCGCCATGCCCATATGGATGGACCCTATGTTTTGAAAGACCTTTTCTACCAAATACCCAGGATTCATTAAACAGTCACAATGCCTCTCTTGATGGCTTTTGGGGACTACTGAAAATAGCTTAGGGATCCAGGTCAGGAAGCCCCAGGCAGCTCCTGAGCTCTACTTGGCCACGCTGCAGCTCTGTAGCCATATGGGGACTACGGAGCCCCTGTGGGGGAAAGAGGCGGCCACCCTGCCCCCCTCACCTGATAGGAGCCATGGGGAGGGATGTAGTAAGTGTCTCCAGGAGCAAGTCTGTAATGGTCCTGCTCGATTTCCGCACAGTAGAACGTGGACAGAAGGGACAGCAGGAGACGCCTGTCTTTGTCATCGGTCACTCTGCCTCCATAATTACATTCCCCTGGTGACAACCGACAGAGAGAGAAGTTGAGCCCAGGGATGGTCATAATGAGCCTGGTTATTAGCCTGAAACAGGGGATTATTCCAGCCAAGGAGCTCTGTTGGCACACAGGGTTGCTGAAGCCATGCTCAGCTTGGGAAGAGAAGGCGTTTTTGATATTGTGGCTGCTATGGAAATAGTATATTTCACCACATTATAAATTAGAAAAGAGAGATAAACCAAAAGAAAACAATACAATCACTAAGAATTCCACCAAAGATAACTATTAATCTTTAGGCATCTTCCAGACATTTTTTTCTGTGTATATGTACACATATACGTGAAAGGCATTACAGAAATGTGGTTTAGGGCATAGACTTTGGCATGAGACCATCCTCAGTTCCAATTCCAGCTCTGCCACTTAACAGCAGTTTCTCATTGGTCGGAAAATGGAGATAACTGCAGTACCCAGCTTACCCGGTTGTGGTTTAGACTGCGATGACGTCTATAAAGCATTTAGCATGATTCTCAGCATACTGAAAACATTCCATTAATGATGGCTACTACAAAGATATATATTTTAGAAATTTGAGATTATCCTGTGTATACTGCTTTGGGATATGATTTTCCCCACTCTGGTACTTCATCATTAACATCATTCTCTGAGACTCAGGTCTCTATACTCAGATTTCTATAAAAAAGAATTAGTTAATTCTTTGGAGAAGACATCAAATCCAGCTCTCCAACCCATGACACATTTCCCAGCTGGTCCAGATTCAGGGTATGTGGGTGCCATCTGTAGTTGAGGTCAACACACTAGGTCTGCAAGGAGGAGACACATGTGTGCATGCGTGTGTGTGTGCACGTGTGTGTGTGTGGGGGAGGCACAATGGCTCCCTGAAGGATGGGCTCAATCCCAATTACATCCCCTTTCAGAAAGAGGCAGGTCTACAGACAGGAAACAGGAGGTAAGACCCAAGTTAGGAGGTGAGAGGACTCAGCTTTTCTCGGTCCTGGCTTGGAGGGGTCTAAACGTCTTAGAGCAGGATCCTGGGTGGCTGGCTAAGGGAAAAGCAGGAGACTCAGAGGAAGCTCATATTGAGTAAGTTGAGCCCTACAGAAGCTGTTTTACCTTCAGCAGAGACTCCTGCCAATTCATGTTGGAAATGTAGAGTGGGTGAGAAATGGACCTTTAATGTCTTACACCCTTGTTATTTGGAGGGTGTTGGTTACCTCAGCCTAACTAGTCTATCATGACTAGGACAGTTGGAAAGTGACTAGCTGGCTGGCACAGATAGGGAAGGTTGGTTTATGACGTGTGTGCGATTCTCTACTCAGACCATATCCCAGGGCAATTATGCACTCATTCTGGTCTGAGGAGGAGCCCTGGGATATGCGTCGGCATGGCCCAGTAGCCCGGGAATACAGCTCCCTTCTTGGGAGAAGTTCTTTTGCCAAACTAAGATCCATTGATCTTGTGCTTTGTGTCACTTGGGTTTTGTTTTAGGGAACACCATACTGAGTTAAGATCAGTGTGACCTTCTACAACTGAACTTAATCACTCTAAAGCACCAGCGATCAACTGTGGTCCAAAAAACCAATTTTTCAACCTTGGCTCTATGAGCATGTTGGAGTGGATAGTTCCGTGTTGACGGGGCAGAGGGGTGCGGGGAGCTGACCTGTGCATTGTAGAATGTTTAGCAGCATACCTGGCCTCTATTCACTAGATATCAGTAGTGACAGAGGCCTTTTAGTTGTGACAAACCAAAGCATCTCCAGACATTGCCAAATATCCCCTGGGGGTCAAAATCACCCGCAGTTGAGAACCACTGCTCTAAAGCCTCAGTCTCCTCAGCTGTAAAATGGGATTACTAACATGGAGTCCATAGAATTGCTGTGAAGACTCAGTGCATTGATTATGTGGATAAAGTATCTGCTGCATGCTTGGAAAGGATACAAACTCCTTAATGTAAGGAACTGAAGAGGGAACTTGCCTGTGATCTTGAAGATGTCCTACTTTTTTCATTAAGCTGCAGTTTGACCTTTGGTCATGGTATTCCAGTCATTGAGCACATCTCTGTTTTATCCCTGTCTCTGGGACTACATGGTGTGTTTCTTGAAGGTAGTGACCAAGTTTTATACATTTACATTCCTTTGTATACATTATGTACATACTGGGTGACTAATAAAAGGTTGCCGATAGATTACTTTAATACAAAACAGCTAGTGCTATTTCTACCTCAGGATCACTCTGCCAGAAATGCTTTTTCCTCCCCTCCCCCACCCCTGTTTTTCTTCCACTTGTAAAACTCCTACACATCCCTCAAAACCCATCTCATGCCTTCAGGAAGTTTTCATGATCACCTCCTTCCCCCACTCCTGAGATTTAATCATTATTTTGTCTACTTCATAAATGTTTCTCTTGTTGAACTTATTACTGCATTATCATTTATTTCTTTATATTTTTCTCCTTTTGTAAACTGTAAGAGTCCCTTGAGAGTAGGGATTATATCTTCATTTTCTTTCTTTTTTTTTTTACAATATCCAGCATGATGACCAGAATTAGTAAGAGCTCAATGTTTGTTGAATCAATGAGTGAGTGAGTAAGTGAAAGAAGACAGGGTCAGAAGAGCAAGAAGGTGGAACATGACACTGGGCATTTACAGTAGGAAAGCTTCTCCCATAAATACCTGTCAGGTAGGTCAGAGCATCAAATGGCACCTCCTTGTAGTCATTGAGAAACATCTGGATCTGCCGCATACTAATTCTCAGGTCAGATTCGTTGAATTCATAAGGAATATTCCAACCTGCATGAGGCAGAGAAGAATTAGAGGCTTCAGTGCTGAGAGCTCTTAATTTCCTCTCAAACATTGTGCCCGTGGAGTCAAGCATCATTATGGACCAAGAGCCTCTTTTAGCCCCGTGAATATCAAGCACTGTGCCAACTATTAGCCTTGACATTTACTGCCAACGTGGGAGCCATTCTGCCCGAGAAAACATCCATTCTAAAATCAATTTCCTTATGGACCTCCCCATTTGTTAAGGAAGATGTTAACGTCCTGGGATTTTTGGAATGAGAATTATTCAGCCTGGCTGGAATACTGTGGTAATGCACAGAGCTCCAAAAATAGCACTAAAGCATAGCGAGAGAGCAGTAGCTGTGATTGGGCAACAGAGCCGAGCTGGTTTTGAGAATTCTCCTCCTTGGGCTCCTGGGAACACTGCACGGCCAGCCTTGAAGAAATGACCACTTGGATTTCCAAGGGCATAATGATAAATGCCCCCTGGGGCCGGACAGTGACATACGTGTGTGTATGTGTGTGTGTTTGTGTGTGTGTGTGTGTGTAAACCGGGCCTGGTGTAGGGCAGCAGAGAATGGGCGGACCTGTGTTCAACCAAGAAGCTTAATTTCCTCCTAAACATTCACATTCAAATTAAAAATTTAACAAAATAATAAAATTTGTGTGCTGACAAACGGACTTCAATGGGATAGTTGGTTGTGAGCCAAACAGTTGCATGGCCTTTTGGAGGCCTGGCGTGGAGAGCAGACAGGTGGTGGGAGACGTAGTGTCAGAACACAGGGGCAGAGGGAGCGTCCCCTGGGGCCATCTCGTCTCCCAGGGCCAGGGTGTGCAAGTAGAAGGAAAGGAAGGGGATGCTCAGAGGGAATGACCAGGAGGACAACGTGCCTCCTTATCCAACCCCGAAGAATGGCAGAGACTGTCTTGAGGTAAGTCATTTCAAGGCCATTGAACAGAATCAAAGGCAGCCCATAGGTGAGAGAAAGGTAACCCAACCCTAAAACCTTGACGATATGGGATTTGTATTTAGCAGTTGGATGATCTGCTCTCACACAGAGCATTAAGTTACTCATGAGTTAGGCCATGGATAGGTGATGTTAATAAGGAAATATATTTTTATTTTTTGAGAAGAAGCACAGATAGTTCTCCCAGGTGTATTTCTGTCTTTCATTGTCACGTCCATGTAAAGAGAGGTGCCCAAGATGTAATAAATCACCTGATAACACCTCCCTGGAGAATGGCTGTTGTGTTGGTGATAGGAAAATAAATGCCAAAGGGATAGAGCCTCTAGTTGGAGGCTCTATTATCACATTATTTCAGTCATTAGGAGACCTCTGGTTGTGGAGCGTCGCCTCTTTCCCTGACATTGACACTGATCTGGTTATGGGGATGCCAGACTTAGCAAATAAAAATACAGGCCCCTCAGTGAAATTTTAATTTGGTTAAGTAACAAATCATATTTTGTATAAGTATGTCCTACGTATTGCATGGAACATGCTTATACTGTATTTTACTGGCAACTTGGAGTGCAGACTTGAACACATACCCATAAACACACCTGCACCTGTCTGTGATCCTTCCCCCAGGCAACCCAGGTGTGCGGTCGTCACTTACCCAGGGGCCCAAAGTTTCTCCTCTCTTGAACAATGGCGTGGAAGAAGCAAAGTCCGAACAACAGCTTTTGCCACATCACTGCCTTTGCACAGCTTTGGAAGAACATGGGGTCCGAGATGGGGTCATTGAGGTAGGAGCGCAAAAGATTGGCCCGGAGCCCTTTGGGGGGCTCATTGGTCATTTTGATCCCATTCTGGAGAATGCTGACTGGAAACTTCTCTGACGGATAGCTGGTTAGCCAGAGTCTGGAAGAACAACAGACCCAAGTATTTAGAGCAATGCAATAAGTTATAAGAAAAACAATAACAAAAATAACAGCTACCATTTATTAAGCACACACTAGAAGCCAAAACCATGCTAGGAATTGAATATATGTCCTTTTATTTCCCTGAGTCCTCACAGCCACCCTGTGAGGAGGGTTTACTCTTCCCTTTTACCAGAGAGGAAATAGAGGCCTGGAAGGGCAAGTGGGTTTTTCAAGGACACACCACTGAGAAGTAGCTGAACCGAGATGTGAACTCAGGACTCTCTGACTGCAAAGCCCCTGTTCTTAGTCACTGCACCTCACTCCTCCCCTGTTGGACTGTCTTAGCAGAGATTATGGCTTAAGCACTATACTAGGTGCCACTGTTTCTAGCTTTCAAATACTCACAGCCTTGCTGCTAGGGGAGGAAATGGGGACCCTGCAAAGGATAAAAGACAAGCAAACAGGAAACTACGGTACAAGGTGGAATAAAGTCAAGACCGAAGGGAGGGAAGGAAATAATGAGCCGTGGGGTTCCATGGGAAGAAGGGGTGTCAGGGGGTTGTGGGGAGCCAGGCAACACCAGAGAGCAAAAGTCACAAACTGTGGCCAGGGAGCTCCAGTCCATTGCCTGTTTTTGTAAATAAAGTTTTACTGGAACGCAGCTAAGCCTCTTCATTTACATTTTGTCTAAGGCTGCTGCCACTCTACAGCTACCTACAGGTAGTTGTAACAGAGACAATACGGCCCACAAAGCCAAAAATATTTACTATCTAGCTCTTTATAGAAAAGTTTGCTGATCACTGCCTTATGGGAAATAGTATTTGAAACAGACCTTGAGAAATAGGGAGTTCTTTCTTTAAAATACAAAAGTTTACCTATGCCCATAAAAAATGGGAACATATGTAAAAGTGTTCAGAAGGAAATAAAATTGCTAATTTTATCACCTATAGGTCAACATTTTGGCATATTGCATTCCAGGCTTTTATTAATTTGGTTTTCCTACCCAAGCTCAAGTTACATATACATCATGGTATCCTGTTTTTTGTTTGTTTATTCACTAGACATTAGAGAGATTTCCAACAGGTAGATTTGGGGATGGGAGGTCACTAGAGACACAGGACACAGGATGAGCAGCCATGTGGAGGAGGGAGAGCTGGGACGTGGTCAGGCTCAGTGGGCAGTTGGCTGTGGTCCAGGCACAAGGCCGGGAGTAGAAGAGGGCATAAACTGTTGGCCTGACTTCAACCTGCAGATGGATGATGTTTGGCTCATGCCATTTGAACCCACACAATGCTGTAAACATATTTTTAAAGTAGTTGCCAACTTTTAAAAATCTAGGGCATTTATTTAAAATTCTAGATTCCCACCTTCCCTTTAAAATCATCTGCAGGCGAGGTGCAGCGGCTCACGCCTATAATCCTAGCACTTTGGGAGGCTGAGGTGGGAGGACTGCTTTAAGGTTGCAATGGGTTATGATGATGCCACTGCACTCTAACCTGGGCAACAGAGTGAGACCCTGTTTAAAAATAAATAAAGGAATGAAAATAAAAAATAAAAATAAACAAAACAAAATCATCAGCAAATCTGATCACAAGAAACCTGCATTCCTGCATGGCAACAGTTAGCTGGTATTAAGCAGCACCTGTCCTTCTCTCCAGGGCATGTGCTCCCAGTTCACCGCAGTCCTCACCATTCCCTATTGTCTGATACTAGGGCCGACTAAGGGTTGCTGATGTACTTGGAAAGTGTACTGTTTCTTGTGTCCAGCCCTCTTTGCTCATTTATGTTACATGCCCGGCCACTGTAGGCATTTGAGTTCATAACTTTTGGGTTAGGATCAAATTTTAGTAGACCTTAAATATCAGCATGAATAATTTCTTCTTCATTAAGTATGTCACTGATGGTCAATGAATCCATGCACCATACTAACCAAAGAGCACTCTTGAAACTAATGGACTTTCCTTAAACTGTCCCCTTTGGAAGTCTTACATGAATACAAATCAACTGTGGCCTAATCTGACTTTGTAAATAGGCACCAAACACTTTCCTATTTTTAGGCAGACATGACTAAGATGAAAATAACCAGCTAGCTTTGCTGCCTAGAGCAGGGGTTGGCAAACTTTTCCTGTAAAGGACCAAATAATAAATATTTTAGACTTTGTGGGCCCATGTGGTCTCTTGCAACTACTGTAGCATGAAAGCAGCCATAGACAATACATGAATAAACATGGGTGTTTTTTCAATAAAACAATTTATGGACACTAAAATTTGAATTTCACATAAATTTTATGTGTCTTAAAACATTATTCTTTAGGGCTTTTTCCCAACTATTTAAAAATCAGTTTGCAAGCCGTATCAAAAACTGGTAGCGGGTTGGATTTGGCCGACGGGCCATACTTTGCTGACCATTGGCCTGGAATAACAGAATCCCTGAACATATGAGTTCAAAGGGATTTTCATGTCTGTCTGGTTCATCTCATCATTCTATGAATGCAAAAACTGGGGCTCAGCTTTGCTGGGCTTTAAACTTTACAAAAAACAAATAGCCATTTCCAATGTTGATTAAAATTCCATGGATCCCAAGAAATATAGGATAGAGGCAGGACAAATAGTACCATTTGTACAGATAAGATTTTTTTTTTTAGGCAAATAATAATTTAAAAAAAATCAGACTTGCCAACATTTAATCTACCTTCCCAGACACACCTCCTATTACCTCCTATTACAACTTCTCACAGCACATACCCCTGAGTCATAGGATAACTTCTTAGTATTCCCTTAATACTCCTCTTTGCTTTTACAAATGCCCTCTCTTCTGCATGGAATATCCTTCCTGTAAAACTCCTATTCATCTTTCAAAACCCCAGGTGATTGTCAGGCCTCCAGGCCTTTCCCAACTTTCCCATCTTTTTTCTGTGCTCCATGGTTCTTGTTCAAATAACGAGTATCGCAGGTATTACCCAGTGTCAATGTTATTCATCTATGGGCTGCCTTCTGCTAGACTGCCTCTTAGGGGTATGACTGGGCTTGTTCATCCTTGCATTCCCAGCTGCCAGCATGATGTCTGCAGGTTGGGTCCCAGAGACAGACAGTGGTGGGACAACATCTCACCTGAATTTGACATTGGTGCTCTCAGGAACAATCACTTCCTCACAAATCTTCTCCAGTGCAGGCATCCAGCTTGTGGCCAGGTGGCAGTTCTGTAAGACCACCCAGGTCCCATCTTTGATGGCATTATTGATCATTTTGGCAGCAATAGGGCCTTGGCCTTGGCCAAGGGAGATGGTCTGTGTTTTGGTACCTCCCATGCCAAGATCATCAGCAAACTTCAGCAGCCCTGAGACCAGGAAGAAAGGGGACTTTTGAAAGAGGACAGGCCACCTTAGCCCATAGTAACAATAACAACACGAAAGAAGGGGTTACATTAAAATTTTAGACTCAGAAACTCACTGGCTTATGTTAATTACAAAATAAATGTCTCTCTGCTGAAGATTTAGACAAGGTAAGATGATGGATAAAGCTACAGTCAACTTCCCTTTTGCTCTAAACACATAGACGTTCTTGATTTAAAAAAAAAATTACCCAAACTGAAAAGAAAAAAAAAAATCAGGGTTTGAAAGAAAGAGAAATTCCCAGGTGCCAAACATGAAGAGGAAAATTCAAAAATAGAGATATGAGTACATAACCAAACAACTATGAACTGAGTTTTTACTAATTTATTTTAATAGGAAATATATGCATTTGTACAGTGAAATAAGTAAGTCTCTTTCACTGACCTCAGAGGTAGCCAGTGTTATTAGATTTGTGAATCCTTCCAGAGATATTTTATGCATTTAAATAAACGCATATATACTATTAAACTTAATGAATTTTAGAACACCGCATTTTCTTTTTCACTTAACAATGTACCTTATAGATCTTTTCCACATCAGTACATATATAAAGACCTTATTCTTTTGTAGCTACATAGTATTTCACCATTGGAAAATACTATACCTTATTTAACCCATCTAGAGGTTAGAGTTTTAATGTCCATGGGAGACACAGCTTTGCAATCAAGAGGTAGAGAGCTGGAATTGAGATGCTTATATAAAGTTAAGATTCTCAAAGGGCTGTACCTTCATGTTAAGAAGGCCAGAAATCTGGCTTCCAACTCAAAGAAGCAACATGGAAAATTGTCACTGGCCTGGAGCCTGGATGAAAAAAACAAACAACTCCCCAGTGAGAAATCAAAACACTAAGCTTATGCCACATGCAGATGAGGGGTGTGAATTCACAGTACCCTGTTTTGCGGGATTCCCAAACTGAGAAATTTCCCATAAAATTGATCCAGAATAGCACCCCCCCATCCCACCCCCCGGCATCATTGTTTGCATATGCAAAGTTGTTTTGTTGAGACACTCCTAAAACCCCAGGTATATGAGACTCCCACAAAATAACACAAACTTGCTTATTGTGAACCCACAATAAAGAACAATAAAGAATACAAACTATGTAAGGAAGTACATCACTGTAAGGGACAGTCAGCACAGAGAACAATCAGAATTAATACCCCAAAGATCAGATATGGTCTCTGTTATGGGCTGAATTGTGTCCCCCTAAAATTCATATGTTGAAGTCCTAATCCCCAGTACCTCAGAATGTGATAGTAGAGTAGTTAGAGATAGGGTCTTCACAGAGGCAATTAAGTTAAGATGGGTCATTAGGGTGGGCCCTAATCCAATGTGACTGGAGAAGAAGAGATCAGGACACAGACACAGACACAGAGGGAAGACCACGTGAACGTACAGTGAGAAGACGACCACGGACAAGCCCAGGAGAGAGGCCTCAGAAGAAACCATCCCTGTTGAGACCTTGATTTCAAATTTCTAGCCTTGAGAATTGTGAGAAAATAAATTTCCGTTTTTTAAGCAACTCAGTCTGTGGTACTTCGTTGTGGCAGCCCTAGCAAAGTAAGATAGTCTTTGAAAAAGACACATTAAAACACACACACACACACACACACACACACACACACACATTTAGACATCAGTAAAGAAAGAATATAAAACAATAAAATTCTGAATTCTATTACAAAATATGTATGGATTTGTAATGAAATAAATAAAACTGCTAGAAATGGAAAGCATAGTCATTGAAGATAAAAACTCAAAGCACTGATGAAAAGAGCAGATTAGGTACAGCCAAAGAGAGGATTAGTAGATAGTAGGGTCTACAATCAGTGACCTACCCAGTAGTAATGAGCACTTCTAGCACCCAGATTGAGGTCTCCGAATATCAGTTTCTGCTGAAAGAACTGGGGTTCTTTTGAGAAATATTTGTTTCCAGGTCTGAGGCAAAAAATGTACAAGATGAGACTGTCATATACCGTAATTCTAGAAGGCAAGGAAGCTATCCAAATCTAAAGGGGATTTTTCTTAAAGCTCTCCAGGTGATTTCACATTAGGTAAAAGGCTGATGGGAAACTTCATAAGAGAGGGGTGAGGTGTGGAGAGCTGGTTCATGTCGACAATGCCCGACCCCACTGATCAGTCTTAGAAAAGGAAAGATAACCAGACAGCATGTACCTCCTGATGTGCAGCTCTAGGAGGGACACAGTACTTGTGATGTTTCCTGTGAAATCATCCAAGCTGAATCTCATCAACCTTCTAGAGTAGACAGAGGGGCAGGAATAGGCTAAACGAACCACTGGATGTGACCAGCCCATCCTCTACCAGCACGACGTCATCATTCTGTTATATTCATTTATCACCCTCAGAACATATTCCGATTTTCCCCCCATTTCTCTGCTTTTCTTTTCTTGGTTTCCTCCTAATTTCTCTTTTATAAATCTTCCCCATGAAGGACATAGAGGGAAAAAAGCAAAGGCACCAGAAAGGGGTCATGAATTGCTCCTTGACAATAACATGTTGGTGCTGTACAGGAACCTGGAAGAGGTACCAGTTCATCTCAGCTCCCTCCTCTGCCTTCTTTGGAGGGGCAGGTGTGCTGGCTTCCTGTTCACGTGAGGACACACGCCAAACTCCTCAGCAATCAGGGAGAAGGTCAATCTTGCATTTCTGGTATTCTTTCTTCATTCGGCAACAGAGAACACTAAGGAGTTGAGAACCCCCAGCAGAACAGAAAACGAATCTATTCCTATTAACAAATGAAACCCTTCTATATGTTCCAATGATTTCTGGAAAGACACACAAAACTGGTAAGAGTGGTTACCTCTGGAAGGAAGAGGAGGAAGACGTACCTTACTCGCACTCCATACCAGCTTTCTCAACCCTGTCACAGTTGACATTCTAGGCCGGGTCATCTTCTGTCGTAGGAGGCTGCTCTGTGCACTGTAGGATGTCAAGCAGCATCCTTGGCCTCTATCTCCTAGATGTCAGTAGCATCCCCAAGTTGTGACAACAAAAATGTCTCCACATGTTACCAAATGTCCCCTGAGGGGGCAAAGTCACCCCTGACTGAGCCATTAGCCTGTATCTTTTTGCGTTGCTTGATTTTTTTTTTAATTACATGCGGTATTAATTAATTAACTTATTTACTTAATTTAGAGATGAGGTCTCACTATGTCGCCCAGGCTGGAGTGCAGTCACTATTCACATGCGTGATCATTGCACACTGAAGCCTCGAACTCCTGGGCTCAAGCGATCCTTCCATCTCCACCTCTAGAGTAGCTGACACTATAAGCGAGCGCCACCACACTTAGCTTCTAATTATTTAAAAAAATTAAGGAAGCAATAGTTAGAGAAAATGGTTAAAGGCAAAGGTATAAACTGGCAGCCAGCAGGCTGAATCTAGCCCTGGGCTTGACCTCATAAGGCTTAAAAAAAAAAAAAAATTGAATGAATTACCAAGATTTAAGCATGGGTAAGTGCTGCATTTTTTTTTTTTTGAGACAACAGTCTCACTCTGTTGCCCAGGCTAGAGTGTCGTGGTGTCAGCCTAGCTCACAGTAACCTCAAACTCCTGGGCTCAAGCAATCCTCCTGCCTCAGCCTCTGGAGTAGCTGGGACTACAGGTGCAGCCACCAAGCCTGGCTAATTGTTTCTATTTTTAGTGGAGACGGGGTCTTACTCTTGCTCAGACTGGTCTCGAACTCCTAAGCTCAAGTGATCCTCCTGCTTCGGCCTCCCAGAGTGCTAGGATCACAGGCGTGAGCCACCATGCCCAGCATGCATTTCTAATTTCTCTTGAAAAATCAGATGATCTGGCGATTCTGGGCTCACATTCCCAGATGGCACAATTCGTGGGTGCTAAGTAGCAGCTGCCCCCTTTAGGTGGTAAAAGAAGTCTTCAGTTGCTTCACCTTAACTTGTTAACTGGTTGGCCTTCAAAGCCATCTGAGTTTGAGATCCCTGCTGTAATGGACATGCTATTGCTACCCATCCACACATTCTGGGCTTTTTATGTTCCTCATACGACATTCTGTCCTTACCTGCCATTGGGTCTGTGCCTGGAGACAACACGAAAATCAATGGTGCACAACAACTGGAATCATTGTAGGATCCCTGGAGATCAAATGTAGGGGCTTCGATGAATATCTTTCCCATATGCTCAGCAATGAACTCCCGAACGGCAGGGACCATTTTGTCAGGCCGCAAACATCTGAGGATCACCATTCTCTCCAATCCTTGAAGGAACCTCCAAGGTCCAGGGAATAGCTCCTCATGGGGCCAGGCTGAGTCATAGATGGGCTTCCATTCATCTAGATGTAGTTCCAAATGTTCCATCAGGCCTTTCAGTTTTGGTAAGGCAGACGCACGGACAATTTCCGACCATGCCTTCTCAGACAGCCATTCAGGAGCCGGGTTGGGGAAGGGGTTATCCAGCGCGATGCCTCCAGTCAGAAGGAAGTACCAAATTTCCTCATTAATTTGCTTTTTCTCTTTCATGATGCCAATGGTCAGGAGGAGAGAGAACAGAAGCTTGTCCTTCTCAAACAGAGAGCGGCACACATTGTTGTAGATGCTCAGGGTGAAATGCTCAATGATGTACTCTATGCGCAGATCCAGCTCTTCGCTCTTGGTGCTGTGGGCCAGGGAATGCACATAGAGGTTTATGAACCACGTCAGGGAGTACTGGTACATTGGCTCGATGTTGGCCAGGTCGGAGATACAGAAAAAGATGGTGGTCGAGTGGACAGCCACTGGCTTGTAACCCATCCGAGTCTCATCAATCTGTGTTTCTGTCATGGAAGCTATTTTCTGTTTCTGAGAGATTTCTTCAGATAGCTCTTTGGAGGAGGACAAGATTTTGATGGCAGTTTCGTCCTCAAGGATGTTGCCCTCGGACAGGGAGAGGACCTCCAAGATCTTATCTTCAATTTCCTTTAGCTGCTGCTTGTTCTTGGCACTTTCCACAATCAACTTGTTCTTTACCTCTTCTAGTTCTGGCTTCTCCTTGGCAGCCACAATGCCAAGAAGTTGATCTTGGAGACCCAAGGGGGTGATCATGAAGTTGAGGAGACAGACTTTCACGGCGACTTCTGGGAGGTAATGTGGGTTCCTCAAACGTGTTGTGATGTATAACTTAAAATCCCTGGAGTATTCGATGATGTTTTCACCCAGCCTCATGTACTCAACACCTTGCTGCTTGAATGTTGCCTTGAGCAAGATGGGTTCAATAAAAGCATCTAACTCTTCTCCAACGTTTTCAAGTAACACGGGGGTGCCAAACTGCAGAGCATTTTCCAGCATCCTCACATAGTTGCTATCGGAGAACTTGATGACAGACAGTTTATTTGCTTTCTCCATGTTCTTAATCCACTTGTTGGCCTGCCCCTGAGGGTCAATCATTAAGGCCCAGCGTCTGGAATTGGACACAATGATGCCATTGTCAATGGAGAAGGAGTCAATGGGAAGGCCAGCAATCTGCCAGGCACGGATTTTTACAGGATCCCCTAATGTGTTGCTGAGGCTGAAGTCGTTGGAGCTGGGGATGACCTTGTCTTTACATTGGGCCAACCACTGATTTTGGCACTGGGCCCGATAGTCCACTGTAAAGGCGCCCAGGTAAGCCACGGTCCCTGAGGACAGCAACACGTCCCCTGTCAGATTGGTGTAGCGGATCCCTAGCTGCCGGGCCGCTTCCGTCCATCTGTCCTTCTCTCCCCCAAGACCACTGATCAGCTTCTCTGCCCTGATCAGCTTTTGGGAGCAGATTTCAATGTTTTCCTTCAAGGTCTTCTTCTTGGTGTTCATCTCCTCAAAGTCATCATTCAGGGCCTGGAGATGGTCTTCCACCAGCTTCAGCTCTGCTCGTTTCTGGTTCAGCTTCTGCATCTGCACGTCCAGCTTGCCCTCTGCCTCCTTCAGTCGCTCCCGTTTGGGGGCTACCACCTTGGCCACTCGATCATACACCTCCATGGCCCTCACCCACTTGCACAGGCCCTCGCAGGCAGACGACACGTTTTTAATGACAGCCGGCTGGAATTCTGGGTGATCGATAAACCTTTCCCGAATCCGCTTCATGATCAATGGGGGAATGTTGTCCTTGTCATATGTCTTAAGACTCTCCAAGAATTTCAGATCTCCAAGGATCTTTCTTGATACTCCCCAGTAATCTTCTATCATCTTACCTATTCGGTACAAGAGACAGAGATCACAGGCTGTATTAAGACATTCTGGCTGAGACTTAAAATTCTGCAGTGGCTACTGCTCATATTTGAGAAGAAATCCAAGCTCCTCATCATCATGGTTTGGGAGGCCCAGTCAACCTCACCCACCTCATCTCTGCCTCACTCCCTAGACTTGGGTCACAAAGAACCTTCCTTCAATTCCTCCATGATCCCAAGTGCTTCGTGCCATGAGTTCTTTGCTTATGCAGCAAATGGCATCTAGCTGACTCCCGACCAGACTTCAGGCCTCACTTTAAAAGCCACCTCCAGGGAGAAGGACACCCTATTCAGTAAATATTGCTGGGAAAATTGGATAGCTATATGCAGAAGAATGAAATTGGATTTCTATCTCTCACTATATACAAAAATTAACTCAAGGTGGATTAAAGACTCAAATTTAAGACCTGAAACCCTACAAATTCTAGAAGAAAACCTAGGAAAAACTCTTTTGGACATTGGCCTAGGTAAGGAATTTATGACTAAGCACCCAAAAGCAAAGGCAACAAAAACAAAAATAAACAAATGGAACTTAATTAAACTAAAAAGCTTCTGTACAGTGAAAGAAATAATTAACAGAGTAAATAGACAACCTACAAAATGGGAGAAAATATTCACAAACTATGCATCCAACAAAGGACTAATTTCCAGAATCTACAAGGAACTCAGACAACTCAGCAAGAAGAAACAAAATAAGTAACTCCATTAAAAAGTGGGCAAATGACATGAACAGACATTTTTCAAAAGAAGATAGACAAGTGGCCAACAGGTATATGAAAAAATGTTCAAAATCATGAAGCATCAGAGAAATGTAAATTAAAACCACAATGAAATACTATCTTACTCCAGTCAGAATGGACATTATTAAAAAGTCAAAAAACAATAGATATTGGTGTGGATGTGGTGAAAAGGGAACAATTATACACTGTTGGTGGGAATGTAAATTAGTACAACCTCTATTGAAAACAGTATGGAGATTCCTCAAAGAACTAAAAGTAGATATGCCATTCGATCCAGCAATCCCACTACTGGGGAATCTAACCAAAGGAAAAGAAGTCATTATACCAAAAAGACACCTGCACTTGTGAGTTTATCACAACACAATTCACAACTGCAAAGATACAGAATCAACCTAAGTGTCCATCAACCGATGAGTGGATAAAGAAAGTGTGGTGTGTATGCATATATATACACACACATACACTGTGAAATATTACTCAGCCATAAAAAAGAATGAAATAATGTCTTTTGCAGCTATTTGGATGGAACTGGAGGCCATTATCATAAGTGAAATATCTCAGGAATGGAAAATCAAATACTGCTAAGCTTTGGGTGTGCATAGTCATATAGAGTGAATAATAGACATTGGAAACTCAAAAGGAAAGAGGGTGGCAGGGGTGAGGGATGAAAAATTACCTGTAGGGTACAATGTGCACTACTCGGGTGATGGGTACACTAAAGCCCAGAGTCACCACTGTATGATACATACATGTAACAAAACTCCACTTGTTTACCCTAAATCTGTTGAAATCGTAAAATAGTCACCTCCATACAGAGATTTCCTTAGACTTCTTTTATAAGCGGGGGGTCCCCTCTATACCTCCCCCAGAAGTTTCTTTTATCTCGCTTGCTAGAAGGTCTATTCCCTTTATTGCATTTATTGCAATCTGCAAGTTTTCCTTTACTTTCGATTGCCTACCTCTCCCTCAAAGCTGTAAGCTCCTGCTGTGTTTACTAGAATCCGGCACAGCACCCAAGACTCAGTTATCAACAAATATGGATTGAATGAATGTTACCTCATTATCCCATTCAGAGATGGAGGTGGCAACAGGAGCCCCAGCCCGTCAGCGTGTGTTTTGAATATTCTTTCCAAGTCTGGGAGGCAGGTTGGCTAGAAATCAATCAGTCCTCCTTGTGATGAATGGTGTGAGCGAGTGAGGCTGTGGTCTCGTGAGAAAGAGTGAGGGTGAGGGGAGCAGCCTGCAGGCTTACAACTGGACAGAAGGCTACCCATGGCCTGCCCAGAAACAAAGCCAGCCCCTGGTTCTCCTTAGCAGCCATCATGCTGACTAACAAGTAATCAAGTGAGTTCCGATCCCATCCCGGAACAGTGCTCCCTTTGTCAACATGTTGGAATAAATTTGGGAGTTTTTTTGGCTCATGGTACTTGGCAAGTTCAGGCTCATCAAAAAAGTTATACTCTGACATGTGACATTGAGTACAACAGGCCAAATGTGGCCCATTCCTAATTGCAAGCACAGTGACCAGTCAAATATTTCCCACGAAGGTTTTTGTTTGCATTCTGGAAAATGATCTGCTCCGTTTAAATGCAAGGGACCCCCAAACTAACTCAATTGCTCTTTTGTTCCATTCCAATATACTCACTAAATTCTCTGGATTGGGTGAATAATACACACAGTGTGCTTTAATTTTAATTTAATGACAAGTTCTGTGCTGATCTTCAGTAATCCAACATGACAACTGACATTCACGACCTGGCTATGCTTTGTGTATTTTCAGCAGGTCTCAACACCGGCTGCACTTTAGAATCCCCTAGGAACTTTAAAAAAATCCTAGTGCTCAGGCTACATCCCAGATCAGTGGAATAAGACTCTCTAGGAGTGGAGCATGGGCTTCAGCATTCCTTAAGCTCATCCTTGCTCAGGCCAGCTTACTATACCCTAGCTGCTTCCCTAAAGGATGCTCTTGTAAAGTCCACTCCCTGCTCAGCTGTTCCTGATCACCTTTGCATCTTCTTCATGTGATCGTTGGGCTGAAACCGGCCAGAGAAGTGGGAATACTAAGCAATGAGAAGCAGGAACCAGAGGGTTTCAACTGAGAAATCAGGGATTTCTAACATTTCAGAAGTAATGAAGGACTAGAAGGACTGTCCCCAGGATAGAAAGACTCAAAAGGCAGGGAATTGAACTGGAGGTGTTTTTTAAAGGCTTTGCTCAGTTCTAAGGCAGGGGTATTAATATAATTCCCTATGTCTAATTTTAAGGAGAATGAATATTCACCTATTAATGTTTCTAGGCTCAATGGTATAAGGAGCTGTCCTTCCACCCTCTCCTATCCCTTTCCCCCCATTTGTAAGTCTCTGTATCCTTTCTCTCTCTCTGTTTCCCTTCCTTTGTCTTTCTCCTGGTTTCTTTCCCTCCTGGTCTCTTTCTAGTATTCATTACTTTTTTATGGGTATGAGCGTGCATGTCTGTGTGTGTCCAGCTGTCCGGGTCTCTCTCCATTTATCTCTCAGTCTCTTTCTCTTTCTTTGTCTCATTCTCTTTCTTTCTCTGGCTCTCTTTCTGCTTCTCTCTCTCTAGCTTTGTCTCTCACCCACACACAACCCTGTGTGTCTTTGCTCCACATCAGGCCTTATGTGTGCGTGACTTTCATTTTTGTATTATAACATTGTGTAGGCAGAGGCCTTGACTAAGCTCAGCTCACCCACAGATACCTGCATTTTCCCAACTGATTGAGAGGACAGAGGTTGGTGAAGAGTGTGAGAGAGGTCTCTGATGCACATGCATATCTTGGAGCCTTTCTTAACTCCTCCAACCCCAGGGATCCTGCCTGCAGGCTTGGGGTGGGGTGCTGGCACCCTATTGCCAGGGGAGAGCAGCCTGGGCAGGCATCAGGGTGGGGTGGGGATGGGGAGGTTACCGGTGCCACTGGGGTCTGGCTTCCTCTCTGGTCTCAGCCCTTTCATGACACAGATGCTCTCCATGACCAGCTTGACAGGGCCTGGTGGGTTCTGCATTGACTTCACCAGGGAGATGTCGGTGGGGTTCAGGGTGTCCAGCGCAGCCAGTGCAGCCTCGAGTGCCGGCATCGCCTCAGCCAGGTCCCCCTCGCATTCGATCTGCAGGCAGCACAGGGACGAAGGGGATGAGTGCCAGTGCCCGGCACACCCAGGGCCAAGGCAGAGCTCCACTCCCGGAGGAAGCAGAGGAAGCAGCAGGAGGTTCATCCTGCCCAGATGCCCTTCAAGGATGGTGTCTCCCCTGGAGCTCCGCACTCAAGGGTGGCTCTGACTGTTGACAGCAGCAGGGACGCGTGTGTGGTCTTTTGGGGCTGTGGTTTGAATGTCCTGAACATTTGAGCATTTACCTCGCTTGTGATCTTAAAAAATGAAGCTTTTGGTTTTAACACATTCTAGAGACATATATAAACTGGGCAACTTCATAGCCATTGATCAGGGTTGAGAGATGGAGCAAAGAATGAGGCTTTGGGGTTGAGTGACAGTGAGGGCAAGTTTAGGGAAGAAATAAGGCATGAGGGGTGGGAGAAGGCTAGGGGTGGAGTGAGGGTCCAGAATGTATTGCACACCCTCAGAGATGGGGTTGGGGTGTAGTCAGGGATGGGGTGAAGCTTGGCGAGAGGGTATAGCTGCGGTCCCCAAGCCCCGCCCAATCCCTGCCCTCTCGACAGATCAGTGAGGGCATCAGACCCTCACAGGAGCGCAAATCCCACCGCAACCTGCGCATGTGAGGGATCCAGGTTGCGTGTTCCCCGTGAGAATGCAGTGCTTGATGATCTGAGGTGCAGCCGAGGTGGCGACGCCCCCCACTCCCCAAGTGCCCATGGAAAAACTGTTTTCCACTAAACCCGTCCCTGGTGTCAAAAAGGTTGGGGACTGCTGGGGTAGAGTTTAAGGCAAGAGGAGGATGAGGAATGGCGACAAAGATTAGAGCTGGGTAGAGTCCTAGATAGGGGTAAGCTCAGGGAAAATGAGATCGTGTATGTTTTGTTCATTATTTGTTAATTTAAAAACAAAATTAATGCAATGGAATATTATTCAGCCACAAAAAATAATGAATTACTGATACCTGCTACAACATAGATGAACCTTGAAAACATTATGCTACGTGAAAGAATCCAGACTCAAAAGGCCACCTGTACTATGATTCCATTTCTATGAAATGTGCAGAATGGGCCAATCCACAGAGGCAGAAAGTGGGTCAGTGGCTGCCAGAGGTTGGGGGAGGGGTAAAGGGGAGTGACTGCTAATGGGTATAGGTTTCTTTTTGGGGTGATGAAAATGTTCTAGAATTAGATAGTGGTGATGGTTGTACAATTTTGTGAATATACTAGAAGACACTGCATTGAACAATTTAAAAAAGAGAATATTAAAGGTATGTGAATTATATCTCAATTTTAAAAAAAGAAAGCTTAATATTATAGAATTTTAGAACAGGAAGGGACCTTATATTATAGATTAGTTTATAATCCAATTAACAAATTAAACACACACACACACACACACACACACACACACACATACACACACACTGGTCCTAAGAGGTAAAATGCATTGGCCAAGGTCACACGGCTGGTTAGTCACAGAGCCAGGCTCCTGGCTCCCCACTCAGTGAATTCTCTGTTAGTTCCCTGGGTCCAAGGAGTGATCACACAGCCATGATTGAAGTAAACCTTCACAGGAGTATGTCAATTCTTAGACAACTTAAAGCAGCATGTGTTGAAGTCTTTATATCCCATAGGTTTATTGCAATAGGCAAGCAAAACAAAGGTTGTTCCACCTGCTTACATACATGTGTGTGCATGTGCATGTGTATGTATACATGTGTGTATATCAGAGCTTCGTTATTTTAGGTTTTCTGCTTTTCATATAAACTTTTAGCAATGTTTTATTTGGCTTTATCATATTAAAACACCCCCCTCAAATGAGCCACATCAGATGTCCCCAACATCAAATGGAATGTCCTGCTTCAGATGGCAAAAATGGCTCTGTCCCAGGGGCAACCCAGCTAGCCCATTCTTCATCCCTAGGACACGCACGAGCGTGCAAAACAAGAGGGAGAAGAACCGAAGCCGGTCTCTGCTGTTTCTCATGGTCAGCTTCAGAAAGGTTTTGGTGGCAGAGGAGGCCAAAGGTGCTGGCTCAGCCACAGCTTTGGAAACTTGGTGGGTTTCAGCAATCCCAGGCACCCACGGCTTTACATGATCAATAGTTCCTTGGTACTTTCTTATAACATGCCAGGCGACTCAGTGGCCTGGCAGCTCTGCTTCCTTTCCTAAGGGTCGAGGCCTGGGTTCCAGCTCAGTCTTGGAGCAAGCTAAATGGGTTTGTCCAGTAACTCAAAAAGGCCTCCCATGGCGCCATCCTCTGTAATAGTGACTCTCCACCCTGCTTATGCATCAGAGTCATGGAGCAGCATTTAGAACCTCCCATGGTCAAGCCCACACCCAGAGATTCTGATTCATTCAGTCTGGGTGGGGTCTGGGCATCTGCATTTTTAAAACTCCACAGGTGACTCTGACACACAGATCTGTTGAGCAATTTCAGTTGACACGATTGAAACACTAAAAACAAAGCGCAGGAGGGAAAAGACTTCAGTGTCCAGTGAGGCAATGGCTACTTGATGCGTGATGTACCTGCTCGAAATGATCATTAAGATGATTATATGACATTTTGGAAAAATGTTTGTGATAGGATGTGAAGTGGGGGGGTGGGAAGCATGATGGAAATCATGACGATGTTATGAATGCAATAATGTAAAACTATCCCTGTGTATAGACAGGGACTAAAAGGAAACTTTTAATTGAAGTTGCAAACTGAAAAGGTGTTAAAATTGAGTTCTAAAAATTTCTTTCATATGTGTTGTTACAACATTTGTTTCTATGATAAAAATAATTAAAAATGGTCCCTGTGTCTTAGTAATGCACGGAACAACAGGGCTGGTTGAGAGGTATGAAGCTCAGTGCACCCTGACGAAATATAATCAGATCTGCAGTAATTCTGGCATCATTTATTATCCTCATCAGGAGGAAAAGAAATGATTCATTGGCTTGAAAAGAACTGACCAATTTAAGCAACCATTGTACTTGTGAATGGAGTGTTGGAGACCAGACTCTCTCTCTTCCAGTCTCTTAATCTTCCTAGTACAGATTCCATTTGCACAACTGAGTCTCTACTATGCATTAGGTGCCCCTACTGGGTGCTCTCCCATGTTGTGTCATTTCTGGGGCTATGAGATTAGAGAAAATTTGTAGTCCTAGTCCTAGTGTGGAGAAGGACTACAGCCCTGAAAGTTTCAGGAAGGGATTCTGGTCCATATGAAAGCCTCAGGGGAATTACAGAGCAGATGCAGGTTTCTTCTCATCCCTCCATAGTTTCTTTCACCTCCTGACTCACCTCTAAGATGTCACTCCCAGAATGGGGGATGGCATGGCAGAGCATTAAACCTCACCCCTTGCACCGAAACCCAAGGTAGCAGTTTATTGCCTGGGACTGGGTGTGGTGGGGAGTCCTAGGTCATCTCCTCATAAACCTTGTGTCATCTTTCACCTCCCTCCTGCTCCAGGAAGTTGCTATTTTCCCCTGACATTACAGAGCAGAATCCTGGGTGTGCTGCTCCCCTTCCAGCCCTGGCAAGAGGCAGGCCTTCCTCACATAGGCGAGCCCCTTGCTATAGAGCAAAGAATAGCAGTTTTGGAGAAGAGCTAACATGGACCACTAAACTGACACATGCTACAAACTTAACATGTTTTCTCTCAGTACCCCCATTTTATAGATGGGGAAACTGAGGCTAGGAAGGGGCAGAGTAAAAATTGAGCCCTGATGTGCCCACTTCTAGTACAGAACCATGAAAGAGTTGCAAATTCATGTGCCTGAGGGGCCAGGCCAGTAACAGAGTGTGGGAAGTGGGTTGGCTGGGGCTTTGGTGAACGGGAACACACAGAGGCAGCATCTATTTGACGCCGCTGATGAGTGTAACCCAGGAATGCAGGTCCAATGTTGCCAGAATGCCTAATGTGTTTAAAAAAAAAGCAGAAAATTCAAAATTTTTACTTGAAATCTCCTAAGTTTTAAAAGTTGATAACTGTTTCTGATTTTTAAGAAGTACTGTGTGTGTCACAGTGCACCTGTGCTCGCTGGCTGCCAGTCTGCAACTTCTGGAATAACAGTTAAAAGTAAGGGCTTGGAGTCAAAGAGCTCTAGGTTTGAATGCTGACTCTGTCACTTGGTAATGGTGTGACCTTGGACAGGCCATTTACATTCTTGTGCCACGATTCCCTCCTCTGTAACTGGGGAATGATGACATTTGCCTTGTAAGAAGAGGAGAATACAGTGTCCTTGAAGGAAGGAATTTTATCTGTCTTGTTCATTGCTATTTCCCCTCTGCCTGGAAAAGTGCCAGCATGTAGTAAGTGTTCAATAAATATTTTTTAAATGGAGGAATACCAGAGGAACCAGCATGGTGCTGATAAGTAGTAACTAATATTATCATCTCGTCATGGAATGGCAAATCACCTGTTGATTAACGGGTTTTGGTGCCTGGTGGTTACTATCTTTTATGGTTTGCCTTTGCCTCTTGTCCATGCTGCTGGGATTATGATTGAGCAGTTTCTTTGATCCACAGTATTGACTGTGTGACTCTGAGACCAGGGATCAGATCCCCAAGGAATCTATCACAGGTCAGGTCTCAGGACTCATTGGAGAAAAGCCAATGCAAAAGGCCTGTCCTTTTTGAGAAAATGCCCCGTGACCCACTTATGACAGAATACAGACACAGGCTCCTTCTTGCTCAAGCCCTTGTTTGAAGAATGGTCAAAAGAATTTCCTAACTGCCAAGTGGGGGTATGGGAGCAAATATCTTAAGATAAGTTCCATGAACCTTGGATCTTAATCCCTCAACTAGCTCTCCAGCTCTGGAAAGTCATTTTGCCACTGAACCTTGATGCCATCAAGTCTCAGACATGGATCCCTAAGTCTGAAGGTAGTTGTGATACTCAAATGGAATCGTGTACTCCAAAGTGCTTTGAGAAATATATAACAACACATCAATGTTAATCAGATTTTCTTCTAATATCTGAATGTAGGTCAAGCCCTTCCCAGGACTATCTCTTCCTGGGTACAAGAATCACTTTCAAATGGGGTCCTCTAGGTTCAACATTCTGTCCTCTGACAAATATCTGTTCTACATCTACAACATGCCAGGCATAATTGAGCAAAAATATGATGGAGGTGGAGGAGACTAGCCATGTGGATAGCTAAAGGAAGAGCATTTGGGGCAGAGGGAATAGCCAGTGCAAAGGCCCTGGGGTAGAAGTGTGCCTTGTGATTATTTAAGGGATAGCTAAGGAGGCTGGTGTGGCTTGGGCAGAATGAATGAGGGGAAAGTAGTAAGAGATGAGGTCAGCACATGTTGGGTTTTACAGACTTTGACTCTGAGTGAGATGGAGAGTATTTGGAAAACAATAATGCTTCCTGGAGAGAGCCATGTGTCTGAAAGGTTTGCTTCATCACTTACTAGCTGTGTGTTGCTGGGAAAATCACCTACCCTTTCTGATCCTCACTTTTCTCATCTGCAAGATGGCCATGACCATGCACATTCTGCAGAACTAGTTTCCTCCCTTTCCCCTCAGCTCTTTGTACCTTGATTCCTTGAGCAATGGCGGCAGCAGCATTGGCTTCTTTTTCATCTGCCTGCACCAGAAGTTTCTTGGCATCAGCTTCTCTCGTCTCCTCTTCAATTTTCACCATCATTTTAGCAGTCTCCTCAGAGGTGAGGATGAGCTGAGGTTGAAGGGCAGTCAGTTCTTTTTGCATGACTGCCACCTGGCAAGGAGAGGGGTGAGAGGAATTGAGAGATAGCAGTGTCAGTGCTGAAAACAGCAAAGTGGGCAGGCAAGAGTTGACATGATTCCCCAACTTACCACATGCGCGGAAAATACAAACTAACGATTTTGACATAGTACTGGGTATATATTTTTGGCTAGTGATTAGCTCTTTGGTCTTTCAATGCTGTGTGTTGTATTTATCAAGCACTAGGCTAAGCACTAGACATAGGATAGAAAACTAAAAATTTGAAAAAGGCACAGTTTCTACCCTCATTGAGTCTACATTCTAGTGTTGGAGGCAGGGAGAGACAGACCAAAAGCAAGTTAAGAAGTTTTTTTTTAAAAAAAAGCTACATCTTTTAAGGCTGTGAAGGAAATATATATAGCTCAGATACCTGGATAGAAGGAACTTTCAAGACTATTTTTTCCAGTAGAGCTGTGGACTGAACATTTGTGTCCCCAGTCCACCGTATCCCATTCCTATGTCGAAGTCTAATCCCCAATTTCATGGTATTTGGAGGTGGGACCTTTGGAAGTCGTGTTAGATGAGGTCATGAGGGTGGGGCCCTCATGATGGGATAATTGCCCTTATAAAAAGAGGAAGAGACATGAGATCATCTGTCTCTTTATTACATGAGGACACAGCAAGAGGGTGGCTGCCTGCAACCCAGGAAGAGAGTCCCCACCAGAACCAGCTCTGCTAGTGCCTTGATCTTAGACTCCTCAGCCTCCATAACTGTGAGACATAAATAAAGATTTGTTGTTGAAGCTACCCAGTCTAGGATATTTTGCTATGGCAGCCCAAACTGACTAAGTCCAACAGTCTGATGCCTTATAAAACATTCTTGCTGAGTGGTCTTTTGGTCTCTGTTTGAACACCTCTAATTATAGGGAGTGCACTATCTCTCATGGGAGTTGTGCCATTTTTCAGACAACTAAACCCATTATATTTTCCTGATGAAGAGTTGAAATTTACCCTCACGCAGTTTTCACCCACTGGTCCTGAATCTGCCTTCTAAGGCATCTCAGACACACAGGATTGGATTTCAAGTATTTGAAGAGGGTTTTCATGACCTTGCACTTACTGCCCCCAGCGTCACTGTGTGAGACCAGAAGCACAACATGCTGGCCTAGTTAGGAACACGGGCTCTGGAGTCATGCAGGTCTGAGTTTCAGCTTTGGCCCGACTACTTGCCAGGCTGCATGATTGTGGGCAAGGCCTGGCCTGTCTGCATCTTGGTTTCTTTGTGTGTAACATGGAGGTGGTATCAGTACTTTCCTCATACACAGCACTGGGCCTGTGTTAGGGCTCAAGGAATGTTAACTGGCACTGTCATTTTCTTTTCTGGTCTAGACTGTCTCATCTCAGGCCCTTTTGCTGTTCTTCAAACAACATAGTTTGCTCACCCTTGCCTGGGCAGACTCCAGTTTCAACAACTCTCTAAGAGCCAAGGACCCCAAGTCAGACTCAGCACCCCCAGGAGCAGGGCCACCTCTGATGTCCCCTCCCATCCTAGTGTCGCAGTGTTTGTGGGTTTCCTGTACACAGCAATAGGCCAACCTCCTGTAAATCAGTCTTTATTGGGGCTGAGAACTCATCTCTTAGTATGGCTCTCATTTCAGATAGTTTGTCAAGTGGCTCCAAGCACAAGTTAATTAATAACTCATCTGCCAGGCATTTTGCTAAGGGCTATACTTGCGTCAGCTCATTTCATCTTCATAGCAGCCCTATGCAGTAAAAACTGTTATCACCTTTTCATAGAAGAGGAATCTGAGGCCCAAAGAGGTAAAATAACATGTTCATGGCTCTATAGCTGGTGTGCGGTAGAGCTGGAATTGGAGGCCAGGTCTGACTCCACTGTCTTACCCTGCCCAGTTACCCAAAAGGTTAAGACAAGGGGGGCACTCACCTTGAGCACAAAATTTAAGTGGGCACCAAAAAACTCAATACTCAAGATAATTAATACTTTATTACAATATGTGAAGAAATAAAAATTAATGCAAAAAAATCCATGATGAACAAAATATCAAAATCTTAAATTAAGGATCCCACAGGGATGGCGTTAGGGTAAGGTGGGTGAGGTGAACTCTGCAAATGCAGGGTCAGATCCTGTTTTTCTCTGGTGTCCTCTTAAATTCTGCACCTGAACAAATGTCTCACCACCTCCATCTTGTCCTGGGCCTCTCTTCGTCCCTGTTCTATTTTCGCAGCACTCACCTGTGAGGATGCGAAATCGAGTTTTTGCAAGCCCGTCAGGTAACGGTTCCTCATCATGTCCACCTCTTGCCTCTTGCTGTTTAGGAGAGTCTTGAAGGTTAGAATCAATTCAAGGTAGGAAGTGGGGGTAACATAGTTGTGTCTACGAAGTGTGTTGTAATAATCGACTGACAGCTTGTTTACACTCTCTTGAAAATATTTGCACATGGAGACGACCCTGCTGAGGACACCAAGGTGGTTAGGCAGGACCCAGCTTCCTTCAGGAAGATTTGACACAACTTTGGTTACAGATGTGAGGGTGCAAGAAGACACACACACCGACTATGACCCACTAGAATCCAAAATCCTCTGAAGACAGGTCAACAGAGCTGAGATAAGGAAGGATCAGGTTGGGAATATGTGCATACTCCTCCTGAAATGGTCTTTGGTCAAGTGATTTCTATCTCTGATCCCTTTGATGAATCACCAGGGCTTAAGTGGGAGTTCCTGACCTTTGACAGCCTGGAAAAGCCTTCTGACTTTGTAGGATAATGTGGCTCACAACTGTAATCCTAGCACTTTGGGAGGCTGAGGCACGAGGATGGCTTGAGGCCAGGAGTTTGAGACCAGCCTGAGCAAGAGTGAGAGCCCATCTCTACTAAAAATAGAAAAATTAGCCAGGATGGTGGTATGCACCTGTAGTCCCAGCTACTTGGGAGGCTGAGGCAGGAGGATGGCTTGAACCCAGGAGTTTGAGGTTGCAGTGAGCTATGATGGCACCACTGCACTCTATTCTAGCCTAGTTGATAGAGCAAGACCCTGTCTTAAAAAAAAAAAAAAGCAGCATAAAACAAAATATATAGAATTACCGAGGGAACCAATTATATTGAAATAGACTTTCCAAAATATTTTTAAAGCCAAATTTGTGATATAGTAATATACATACTTCTTTATTGATGCATTAAATCAGGGTTCAGCAAACTTTTTCTGGAAAGGGTCAGATAGTAAATATTTTAGCCTTTGCGGGCCACATGATAGCTCTGTCGCCACTACTCTGCCATTATAGTGCAATAACAGCCATAAGTGATATGTAAACCAATGGCCTTATTTACAAAAACAGGTGGTGAATTGAACTTAGCCGTGGACCATAGTTTTCTGACCCCTGCATTAAATAACAACATTGGGCAGCAGGTTTAAAACCCATTATAACTTTGAAGGAAATTAAATGCTAAGCTATGCGTCATGACTAAACGAGTTATGAAAAGAACTGTGATTCCTACTGGTAACAAAGTCACAGGACCTGCTAATCCTACTGGGGTTTACTGGCTACATTCATCAATGAAGGAAATGCAAAGTGCCACTTGGATGTCAGTGGTAATCGGAGATAAAATTTTTTCCCATTCGTATTCACCAACCCACTGAATTCTATCTTATCTGTGAGCCTGTGGACTCAGGTTAAGGGTCTTCTGGTCTACAGAATAAATTTCAAAATTCTCAAAATTGAATTCAAGGCCATAGATACTCTAACCCTGCCTGCTTCTTCATTTTTCATTCGTTCATTTAATAAACAGTAATTGGACCAACTATGTACCCAGCACCTGCTAGGCACTAAGGATATAGAGGTGGATGAGGAGGGTTAACTGATCCCTGCCCCCATGGAGCACCCAGAGTGGTCAACATTCTCATCTCTTCTCTTACTCTAGCCAAAATTAAGTGCTTTTTTTTTTTATATCTATGTTTTATACATAAAAGAGTAAGTTTTTCTCCCCACAGGAACCAATTTTGATCCCCTCAGCCATAATATTGTTTCTGTTGAAAATGCATATTCTGGCCGGGCGTGGTGGCTCACACCTGTAATCCTAGCATTCTGGGAGGCCAAGGCGGGCGGATTGTTTGAGCTCAGGAGTTCGAAACCAGCCTGAGCAAGAGCGAGATCCCGTCTCTACTAAAAATAGAAAGAAATTAATCGGACAACTAAAAATACATAGAAAAAAAAATTAGCCTGGCATGGTGGTGCACGCCTGTAGTCCCAGCTACTCGGGAGGCTGAGGCAGAAGGATTGCTTGAGCCCAGGAGTTTGAGGTTGCTGTGAGCTAGGCTGATGCCACGGCACTCACTCTAGCCCGGGCAACACAGTGAGACTCTGTCTCAAAAAAAAAAAAAAAAGAAAATGCATATTCTAAGACTATTGAACTAGCTATATTATTATATCCAAGTCCTCATAGCTATGACAACAGTGTGTCTCCAGGACAATTCTGAACAATAAAATTTTATTCTTTTTCAGCAAAGGTATTTTATTAAATATCTAACTAAATATGATTCGATTTTAAAAATGTAAGGCATTTTCTATACGTAAATTGAGAAATCTTTAAAACAACAATAATAATAGAGCCAAATCTGGATTTTCGATATGGAATATTTGAGGTACCAAAATGCAGCTAACACTTACTCTATCCGAATGTTGTCATCAAGCTCCACATCTTCTAGAAATTTGTTGGCCACCAACTCCAGAGCATCTGTGGGCCAGGACTGGAACCAATCAATTGTACAGCAATTGATCAGTGAAGGGAACATTCTCAGGCGGTTTCTGAAGGTGTCTCCAATTGGACTCATGGCTGATGAAAAGTAGACTTTGTTAATTCCTATTCTCCAGGGCAGGCAGACCCAAAGGGGCAGGTAGGTATAACCAAGGATTCTGGTGGGGTAAGGGAGGTACACCCTGTGGTACTCCAAGGGTATGATTGTGAACAGCCATGTGGAGTGCCTGAGAAGCTCAGGGGAATCATGGGATATTTTCATGTAACTCTGTGATGAGATCTCAGTGTATTACATTAGCCTTCTAAGACACACACGCACACTATTGTCGCTTCTGCATACTTTGGGTCACTTAGCCAGAGTGGCTTGAACTCTTTGACCTGTTGCTCTCTTTGTGCTGACTCGCAGGGAGCCATACACAGTTACCTACAGACGTTGCCGAGAGGCCGTCAGCTTGTTTCTGATCCCATCTCCATCCAACCATGAATTGTGGATTCTACACCCCGAATTCCATTCCTTGTCTATTTAGACTCAGTGTGGTGGAAGGAAGCATGATGCATAGGTGGAAGTGTGAGGAGGTCAGTGTGGCTGAAGAATGGGGGAAAGGAGAGTCATGGTTTGAGATGAAGGTGGAGAAGGACACAGGGGACAGTCTGGCAGGTGGCCTTATGAGACCACAGGTTAGGAATTTTGGTCCTTATCCTACTGGAAAAAAATTTAAGTTTGTGTGTCTGTGTGTGCGCACGCACGTGTGTAATGATCATATTTGCAATATATGAAAAATATCATCCTGGGTCATGGAACAGAAAGGTCTGGAATGGACAAGAGTGAAGATAGAAAAAACAGAAGGATGCAGAGGTGAGGTCTGGGTGAATGACGGCAGATTAGCTAATGCGAAGGTGATGGAGACAAAGATAAAAGAGTGAATTTAAGAGATAGCTAGGAGGTAAAAATAGATGAGACTTGGTAACAAGAGAAAGGTATTAAACATAACTCCTAGGTTTCTGGATAGATTGGGAATGTCATTCACAGCAAGAGGAATGCCAGACACTATTCTGTGCAAGGGTCACATGCCAAAGTGTGCTCTTTCTCAGAGGAGAATTCGGAGAACTGAAGAGAGTGGAACAGGTTTAAAATAGTTGCTCAGGAGAGTGGAATAAGTTCCCAGAGGAACTCCAGGCCCTGACCCCTTGCTGGTACCTTGGCTGGAGCAACCCTGGGACCATTGCAAGGGGACTAGTATACTTCAGGCACTGGGAAGACCCTGAAACACCCAGAGGAAAAGGGCAAACTGAGTTTGCCTCTTCTTACCAAGGACAATGTGAAGGTTCTTTTTCACCTTCTCAATAAAGAAGTTATACATGGAAAGGGGAGTGACTTCAACCTTCTCGCCTTCGGTCCTGGCTGCCGTTTGCATCTTCTCCACGATATCAGCCTTCTCGTCGGCAGGGAAGATATTGGGCACGTCGCCTGTGTTCAGAAGCATGTTGATGTCCTCCACAAATGACTCGTCCTTGATCTGGTTGTCAGCGAAGAGGAACACGGTACTCCTGTTGGCCACACCAGCCTGCAGCATGATCTTCTTCAGGTCCTCCCGCCAGTCAGTGCCCGTGTAGTTCTTAGTGATCTCAATCTGGTACAGCTCGTATGAGTTCATGAACGTGGACAGTTTGGTGGCACTTTGTCGTCCGCTGCCCCCAATGCCCACCAGGAGCAAGTGGCCTTTGTCCTGCTTCAGGACCCTGCAGATTCTGGAGATGTGCTCAATGGCAAACCTGAACATGACCAAGGACATGGGGGCCTTACTGACGTTGTTGAACTCCTCCAGGTAGTACTCCATGACCACTGTGAGCTGTTTCAGGTCAGTGATCTCATCGTAGATTTTTCGGTCACTTTCTGGCTTGAGATAATCTCCAAAGAAGAGGCTACGAATGTTATCATCGACGATCTTTCCAGTAGGTGACAAGTGGATAAGCACCTGTGAGAAGAATAAGGCTCAGCTGGGCATTCGGCCAATGCCCCAACCAGGGGGGCAGTGGGAGGTGTGGAGGGAGGGAGCAGGAGATATGCGTGTTTCCTCTGAGCACATTCTTCAAAGTCATGGTTCATCAATAGTTTGTTTTTTAAAAAAAAACATAATATGTGGACCTGATGATTGTAAAGACTATGATGGAAGGACATTAAGGAAAGAGTGTAAAAGTGAGAGTCAGTCTATTTACTAAGTGATTAAAACATTGGTGGTCAAATTTTGAGGTTCCCAGAGAAGGCAGTCAAAGGATAGCATTGCTTTTTATGTCCTTGCTCCTCCACCAACTAGAGATTCAGGCACGACCCCTGGTCCCCACTCTGTGCCTGGAGTAGGAATGTTTTAGATACCTCCTCTTCCTGATATTAGAACCTGGTAATGCTTCTGCACTTAGAATGCAACATGAAATACTTTTGAAATTATTGTATGGAGAAATCACAGCTTCTTAGCAATGGAGGTGGAACCAGGTGATGCAAATATATAGGTTTAAAACAACTGTTTTTATATCAAAATGGAAAAGAGAAAATAGTCACAAATGGAAGACCATGACAGTCTTCCACTTGGGCTTTATAAGGGCCTCAGTCAAACCATGAAAATTTATGGTTCATTTATCAACTCACAAATTAATTGACCCTAAAAATGCATTTTGAGTTGATTATAAACAAATAACATGATCTATTAAACTACTTTGAATGGATCCAAACTTCCATGTTACTACAAAAGGGAAGCCACATTGGAGCAAGTAAAATATCACCAAATCAAATGACTGATTGACTCAGTCCCATTTCCCAAGATTCAGAGAATAGAGCCATGTGTCTCCACTGGGGAGGGAACCTGAAACCTGAGACTAATGTGATCAAACACTTGGAACCATTTCCGAAGCTAAATGACCACAGAATCTGGCTTACCTTTTCTACAGTCTGCTTGAAGCAATTGGAGGTGGTTTCCTTCACCATGTTGAAGAAGACCTGCCTGTCCTCCTTGTCAATCAGACGGTCATAGAAGACCCGATAAATCTCATGGATCCAAAGCCGGATAAATTTTTCCACATCCTAAAAATCCAGAGTTAATTATTTGAATGAATGGAAGGTAGTAGTTCTCAAGTAATACATAAATCCTTGGGTGAGGATTAAACGAGACGTTTATAAAATACTTAGCACAATGCGTAGGATAGACTAAGTTCTTAATAAAAGGTAGCTGTTATTAATATGACACATCTCATGTAGCCAAGGATATTGCTGAATGATCTTGGTAGCAGAAATGACAGTGGCTGACCTGCAGGTGGGTGTGAGGGCAGAGCAGTACCCCTTGGATCACCCGTGAGAAGTCCCGCAGATTAAAGACATAATGTGACTTAGAGGGAGTTGGCAGGAAGTTCTCCACTGCAGCTCTGTAAATTATCTTAGTAGCTTGCACCAGCATCCTTCCGTACCTTGGGAGAAAGGGGGAAGGCATACCAGTCAAGGAGGGGCCAGAACTGAGAACCCCCAGGCCAATATCTAGGAAGACACAGGAACCTCTTACCTTAAGAATACCACATCGAACCCTTTTCCAAAATGCCAGTCAACAATGGAACTGAAAATCTTTGTTAAAATGTCATCCTCAAAGGCGTCGATGGAAATGATGTTCAGATGGCGAGTGAATCGTCCTGGAAAACATGCACACATGTGAGTGTGCACACGTGATCACATTGCATGGACCTAGTGACCCTGGATATGGGATTGTTGGCTTTCTCTCTACCTTCATGTTCTAGAGCTGAGCTCTGCAATATGGCAGCATCTAGCCATATGTGGCTATTTAAATGAAAATTAGTTAATATTAAATGACATTAAAAATAGATTTCCTCAGTCTCGTTAGCCACATTTCAAGTGCTCAAGAGCCATATGTGGCTAGTGGCTGCTGTATTGTACAATACAGATATAGAACATCTCCATGTTGCAGGAGTTCTATTAACAGGACTAGTCTAATGCTCAAGGTTGCTTTTAAAAGATAAGGGCAACACGTGATTATTGTAAAATAGTTAAACAATTCAGAAATCTTTTGTAGAAAGTTAATATCTCCTTCTTTCACTTACCTCCCACATACCAACTTCATTCTCCCACAGCCCAAGTTAACCACTATTAATTTGGTATCCTTTACTGCAAATAATTTCATTAAATATCAACATCAGATGTGATTATTCCATGACTATAATGGAACAAGATAGCTCTGCATCCATGAAAATGACCAAATTTCCTCTCTCTCAGCTAATGTGAGTGACTCTGCTTCTTCACCAAGTGACAACTCTAGCCCCATTTCATTCCTCCTGTTTCCTAGACAAAAATTATTCTTTTATTTTTTTATTTCAATGCAAATCAAAACTTAGACAAAAATTATTAAGACACCCACTCATAGGATTGTCCCCACTTCCTGAGAGACCCAATCCGGAACAGAGCCCCTGCTTCCTGAAGCCCTCCCTCAGTCACCTAGCACAACCCATTTGACTCCCTTTCATCAGAAACTCCCTCAAGCCTCCCCGAGGTGCAGACAGCAAATTAATATACTTAATTTCACTTGACTACAGACGTGTTCCTGGCTGTCATTGGGCAGTGGGCTTTATTATAGGATCTCTCAAAGATCACATTTGTGACATAGCTTGAAAATTGTCAATTGCTGTGTAAATGATAGCTATTACTATTTTTTTTTTTAAGAAATGGGGTCTCACTATGTTGCCCAGGCTGGTCTCCAACTCTTGGCCTCAAGTGATCCTTTCATCTCAGCCTCTGGAGTTGCCGGGATTGTGGGCATGAGCCACTTTGCAATGAGCACTGGGAAACAGATAATCTCTTTTGAATGGTTAGGTCCTACACAGAGAAAAGTAATATACCAAGCTCCTCTCCCTTTCACTGGTGAGAGAGGTGCTGAATGCATAGACGCTAGATACCCAAGACCTTGCTGTACTCAAACCCAAGGCAAAGGCACCCCTCCACTCTATACTGGAAGTGGAAGGTGATCTTTTGGGTACCCAAATGAGATCACCCTGTCCATTTTCCCTATTTTACAAATGAGAAAGCTGAGTACCAGAGAGGACAGACTTGTCCAAGGTCACAGAATCCATGTCAGGAAATGGTATGAAGGTTCTTAATCTTATTCTTAATCAGAATAAAAGTATGGATTCCTATAGAACTGGATGGATCAAGCTGTACCTGAAGCAAGATATGTTCCTGAACTGTTAGATGATAGGGGGGGAAATTCCATTTATTTACTTATTTGCTGCTATTATTATTTATTTTGCTTAGGCCACTTTAGGTTAGGTGTTCTGTCTCTGGCAACCTGAAGAATTGTAACAAATATGACAAGTGACCCTGTCATGCACCTGTAGTTGGAGACCTCTGATCTAGCTACCCTCCTGGAACACACACTGGCCACACTGAACTATCCTTTTCATCTGAGACTCTCTGTTTCTCTAGAAATTACCCAAAGACTCCGCACATCCTCTTGTCACCTCCCCATCCTATTTCACACAACTTCCAACATAACGTCTGGAGCCTGCACACACTTTTGCTCCCCACTCCATCAAGACATGGTGCCCTGCACCAGCCCTCCATTCATAGAGATGGCCCAGCTCTGCTGGGGTGGGGGGAGAGAGGAATGAGCTCTTTCCTTCACATACCAGTAATGTCATTCCTTCCTCCCCCGGGGGGGCCCATGGCTGTCACAAGCAGCACATCCACAATGTCCAGCCTGTTTGTGTCTTTCTTGTCAAACCAGTAACCGTGGTCAATCCATTGCCTCAGGAGCTCGATTGGGGGCTGGGCCCCATATACTTCTTTGGCTGGCATGTTGAGGTCATCTGGGGAAAGAATGCAAAGTCACACATCCTAAGTCCTTGGCATCCTCTGCTCTCACGGGTGGTAAGAGGTGACAGCTGCCTTTGTGGGAGGGTCCGTGCCCGGTTGTCCCACACCACGCTCCAGGCAAGGCTTAGTCAGCGGACATCCTGACCAGACGGGAAGAGGTTTTCCTGGGTTCTGGGCTGTCCTGCCTCACTGAGATCTCAGCACATTGTGACCATAAGGATGCATGGATTGGCATCAACAAACAGGCATTTAATTTCTTCCCATTTCCCTCAACCAAAATATACTGATTGTCTACTATGTGCTAGACATTTTGTTAAGTGCTGAGGATATGATGGTGAGGAAGACAGTCAAGCTACCAGCAAATAGACTATGTTAATTTGACCAGGAAGTAACAGTTGAACTCTGATGGGAGCTGGGGTTTTTGAGGAACAAAACAAAAACGGCAAGAATATGTCATGACTTCCTTGAAGGCAGGGACTGCCTTTTCCCCAGTAGCATACTGCTCAGTCCTGGCACATAGGAGGCATTCAATAACATAGAGGCTCTTTTAGTTTTTCCTCAACAAACATTGTTTGGATGTCCAGTTTGTGTCAGGTGACATTTTAGGAACTTTACACACATTATCTTATCTAGTCTAATAATGACTTTACAAGGAAGATCGTGTTGCCTCTATGTTAAAGGGAGGGTAGGGAGGTTAAGTCACAATAGATCAGGGATTAAAAAGGAAGGAAGGAAGGTTGGAAGGAAGGTAAAAAAGAAGGGTAGGGAAATACTAAACTGTATTAATCAGGAATGTTTTATCTCCCAGAGAGTAAAAGGAATGTACAGTGGTGCTACAAAGGGAAGCTCTGGTTTGCAGCAGTTTGGGGTGAAAGAACCTGGTTGTGTATAGACCTGGGCCAATGCCTTACCCACAAACACCACTGCTTTCTTCCCTATGGGAGGCCCAAAAAGGCCCTTCCGCCGTCGATCCAGCTTGGACATGATGATGTCCTGGGTCTGATTGGCTGAGGTTCTGGCAGAGAAATTGATGCTGTTGGGAAGGTAGGTGTTTTTGGGCAGGCGGAGAAGGAAGTTGTTGGTGATGGCTGATTTGCCAGTGCCTGTGGGACCCACAAACAGCATTGGAATCTCATGGTCCAGGTAGGTTTTTAAGAAGAAGGACTGCCGGGCTGTCTCCATGGTGGGGATGATGAGTTCTGAGATCTGCATGACAAAGACAAGGGAGAGTCTTGGTCCTGCGCCAAGGAGGCTGGGTCTTGGCATTTTAAATTCTAGCTTCATTCCTTACCATCTTTAGGACCTTGAATGAGCATTTAACCTCTCCAGAGGCCTCAGTTTCATCATCTGTGAAATGGGAATAATAATGGCACCTAATGCACAGAGCTGGTTTGAGGATTAAATGAGCTCTCACATGTAAAGGTGGGCATTATTGTCTACATTTTGTAGATGAGGTCCACAGCCTTTCTGCAACTTGCCCAATTAACACAGCAAGTAAATGAAAATGTGGGGATTTGAATCCAAGTTTGTCTGATTCCAAAGTCTGCAGTCTCAACTACTAAACTGTCATAAACAACAATTACAGTAAGGATCGGTCTGTAGCTGCTGTCCTCGGAGACCATTGCTGTGAACCAACCTGTCTGCCTTGTCCCAGGTGAGGTCGATCTCCCATATGCTGTCTATACTGCCTGGCTCAGAAGGTTTAAGTGGGACCCTGGACCTCCATTCCTTGTGCTTGTTTCTGATCTGCTTTTCTCAATACTCAGATCCTTGATTCTAAGACTCTCATGTAACCCCTTGCCTTTTCCAACATGGGGATTGCACACATTCTTCCTGGTATTCAGGTCTCAGATGGACTCTGAGGGCTTGGTCTTGGGCTCCTGGAATCTCTATGACTTTCAATAGAATATCTTACCCTGAACTCTGTCATTAGTCATTTGGCCACATTTGTTCCCTCCATGGGGGCAGGGGAAGAGGCAGGAAGATTATGTCATATGCTGAAGTCTCCTTGTATGTCTAGGCTGAATGGGACCAGTGAGGGAACTTGAGGCCACAGTGCTGCACAACTCCAGGGAGTACCACTCACACTGTGGTTCCTGTCAATGGTGCCCCTTAAAGCAAAACTAGACCACAATCAAATGGTGGCACCTGGGTCTATACAATGTGGTGGCCTAATGTAAACTGGTTAAAAAAGTCTTGGCTTATTTCTAGAAATAATTTGATCAAAGGAAAAGGAGCAGATGAGACAAGGAAACTGAGTGGAGAAGAGAATTAGCAGGTGTTGAGCTATGGATGCTTTGCCTATATTACCCACTGTTGTCTTCCCAGTGCCACGCTGAGACAGATGTATGATAATACAAATGAAAAAACGGAGGATCAAAAAAACTGGCTAATTTATCCAAAGCCACATAGCCAGTAAGCGATGCTGAATGCAGAACCAGGTCCAAGATGCCAATTTTGCTACCAAGATTGGGAACTTAAAGCAAGTTGAGTTTCACAGATTTTTATTTTCAGGGACTAGGACAGTTGTTTGACAAGGGAAAAATTCCCAGCAGAACTGAAAATATTTTCTGCATTGGACTCTTCTGTCTGTATTAAACCAGCAAGATTTCAAATCCCTGGAGTTCAAGTGACTAAGCTCTTTAAAGAGAATTAAAGTTTAGGACCTCAGTGTTGGGGGTTTCTTTACATACTCAGCCCCCAAGGTGTGTCCTGAAGTCAGGAAACATTCACCCTGTTTGATGCATCCTTACTGTACTACACAAACAACCGTGGTCCTGCTCAGTGTCTGACTTGGTTGTCAATATCCTCACTTTCCCATGCACTGTCTGCCACTCCACCCAGGGCCTAAATAACCTGAAGTCACTCCAGAAAGATAAATTATGTCCACCAGATTCTACTAACAGGGGCATAAAAGTGCTCATTTGAAAATATTTTCTACACGGATTGAAATGTGCTGAAGTTGTAGGTGAATAATGTGTAAACCAGGAAACTTATTAAATCAGAAAATGTTTTTCTGAAAATTCTGATCAAGGAAATCTTTCTCTGAGGATTTTAAGGCTCCTTTTTGCTGAGATGACTGAGGGGTGAACTGATGACCACCTGATATTATTGATAATGATAATAATCAGAATAGCAGCACACACTGATCTAGCCCCTAGTGTGTGCCATGTGTTCATGTATACCACCTCCAATCTTTGCACTCATCCTTTAAACGCTTTTTAAAAAGTTTTTTGGTTGGGTAAACTGAGGCACAGGGGGTGAAGGCTGAGTAAGGCAGTTGGGTCTCTTTGATTCTAAAGCCCATGCTTTTGAAAGTTCAATCCAGCTCATGTTCAAATTTTTTTCTAAAGAAAGCTCTGGGAAGACCCTTTCAGACATCGGCCTAGGCAAGGAATTCTTGAAGAAGAACCCCAAAGCAATTGCCGCAGCAACAAAAATAAATAAGTGGGATCTAATCAAATTAAAAAGCTTCTGCACTGCTAAGGAAACTATCATTAGAGTGAATAG
>NW_012147523.1:5161573-5163190 GCF_000956105.1 Propithecus coquereli | reverse complement strand
CATATTTGAAACTCGGACTTGGGGGGGGCAAGGGCAACATACATAACCTAAACATCTGTACCCCCATAATATGCTGAAATAATAAAAAAAAAAGCATGCAAATTTACAAATCCTATAAAAAAAATTATTCACTATTTACTACGTTCTTCACTACAAGAGATATTGGTTTCCTTAAAAAAAAATTAAGCCATTAAAGGGTTAAAGTCGGTACACTTTTAAAAAAATCACTTCCTCCAATTTTGTTGTTTTATTTTAACTTTTTATTGTGAAAAAATTTAAAAAGACATGAAAGTAAGGATAATAGTATAATAAACCGTCATGTACCTATCATCCAGCTTCAACAATTATCAATATTTCGTAATTCTTGTCTCATCCATTTCCCCACCGCCAACCACCACCATATTCATTTTCCTCTCTTCCTTCTTCCCTCTCTTTCTTTTCTTTTCCTCTCTTTCCCCCTCCACCCTCCCTCCCTCCTCGTTCCTTCTTTCCCCTCCCCTCCCCTGCTTTCCTTCCCTTCTTCTTTCTTTGTCTGGAGTATGTTAAAGCAAATCCAGATATCACATCATTTCATTTGTAAATACACAGGATTCAATTTTAGACCAATGTCATTGACACCTTTATGAGCTATGAGGGGATGAACTCTCACTCTTCCTTCTACCTCTCCTCCTTTGGCTCTTTTTGTTGTTGATGATACAACTTTTACTTTGTCAGGATGTATTACATTCATACTTTGTTCTGCAACCATAATTCTCCCATTCCTTAATCTTGCATCTGTATTTAAATAGCAACTGCCAAAGGCTCTTTTCCAAAGCTGCTGCACCATTTTACATTCCCATTACAGTATGTGCAAGTTCCAATTTTCCTGCATTCTCACCAACACGTGTTGTTTTCCATCTTTTTTGTTATATGCATCTCAGTTGTTGTGAAGTAGTATCTCATTGTGGCTTTAATTTGTGTTTTCCTGATGGCTAATAATATTGACCATCTTGTCATGTGCTTATTGGTTCTTTGTATGTCTTCTTTGGAGAACTGTCTATTCAAATATTTTGCCTATTTTTAATTGGGTTGTCTTTTTATTATTTCTTTATAAATTCTAAATGAGTCTCTCATAAGATACATGATTTGTAAAAATTTCACCCATTCTGTGGGTTGCCTTTTCATTTGATGTTGTCCTTTGAAGTTTTAAATTTTGATGTTGCTCAGTTTATTTGTTTTTTCTTTTGTTGCTTATGCATTAGGTGTCCTGAAGAAGCCACTGCGTAATCCAAGGTGATAAAAATTTGCACCTACGTTTTCTTCTAAAAGTTTTATAGTTTTAGCTTTTACATTTAGGTCATTGATCTATTTTGAGTAACTTTTGACTACGGTGTGAGGTAGAGGTCCAAATTTGTTCTTTGACATGGATATATTCAGTTGTTCCAGGCAGTGGGGTGGCAGGTTCTCGGTGGGGAGATGCACCATACCAGAATCTTGTTTCTCTAGTTCCTAGCCACCACTTTTCAATATTTATAGAATTAAGTTGTAACTCTTTCTTTTTTTTTTTATTTCAGCATATTATGGGGGTACAGATGTTTAGGTTACGTATGTTGCCCTTGCCCCCCCTCTCCCCCAAGT
>NW_012147523.1:5124100-5160828 GCF_000956105.1 Propithecus coquereli | reverse complement strand
TAGCCGCTACTTTTCAATGTTTATAGAATTAAGTTGTAACTCTTTCTTTGGTTATTATTGGGGAATTTTTAGGATTAAAAGGATTTTTGTTGTTCTTAATTTTATTAGCTGTTTAAAAAGAGAGCTTCTGTTATTTTACGTCACTCTGCAGCTTTACCTAGAAGTCAAATCTGGTACAACGTTTTTCAGAAAGCAATCTGGCACTATGCTTACAGAGCTACAAAAATGTTCTCTACTCTAAATCAGAAATCCCATTTCTGGGAATTTGTCATAAGGGAATCATTCACAATGAAAATAATCTATATACATGAGTATGCAATACCATCTGTGACAGCAAGGAAATAACTTACATATCCTACATTAGGAGACATGGAAAAATTATGTTTTATAAGATGGATGGAATGTTTTTCAGTCATTAAAATGACAGTTTCAAAAGCTAATTGTTAACATAGAAAGTGCCCTTAAGAAACAATGATAGATAAAAAGAGAATAAAAAATAGAATATATCCCATTATGGCAACTATGTAAAGAGATGAAATCCGGTGGACAGGCAAGAGGAAAAATTTTTTAAAAACTAAAATACCTGTGATAGGGTGGTATGCACAAAGAGATATCTATTGATAATTTCCGTTTAATAGTATTGAATTGTTTTTGTAATTAAAAAGGGGATTCTAAAAGGATGAATCAGTAAAGCATTTTTTTCCTCTTCCCTTGCTGGTGTTGAGATGGAGATAATTTGTAGCTTGATACAGGAACATTTAGGCTAAAGAGAAAAGATTTAACTGAGTAAAAGTGGATTTAACAGCTTTGTGACCTTGGCCAAGGTTACCATTTGCACATGTGTAAAATGGGCCTGATTTTATGTCGAGCTTAGAAAACCACTGTGGAGAATGAATGAAATATATATGTCAAGCCGTTAGTATAGTTCTGGGCACACAGAAAGGCACTTGGTAACATTTAATGCTGGGTTTCTTTTGGTTCTCATCAGAGTAGTGGCTCCTGTTCTCTTTGCATTGTGATTGTAATTTAAACTTTGGTCTGGGTGCAAGACTGGAAAGGGGAGAATAGCAGAAATCCAGGGAAACAAATGACTCTGTTTCCCTTACCATCCCCTACCCCAGCTCTGTTTTCCTCTCCTCCACTTAAGAGAATAAGGTAAACTTTTCAACTGAGAGATGAGTGACTTTTCAAAGATCACACAATGAATGGGTCAATAAAGGGAAACTTAGCACTTTCCAGATAAATAAATCTCTGTGTTGACAAACAAGGATCTATGTCAGATGATGTAAGCCCAACCTTGTGAGAATCCCCCAAAGATCTGCTTGCTTTACTTAATGTACACTCCCCAGTTGTGGTTCCTCCATAATTTATTTGAGGGCTCTATTTATACCATGGCTCCTAAATGAAGAAAGATCCAGAAGACAATGTCCCACAAAGTGAGAAAAGGCCTTTTGGAGCTTTCACCATTAGAATTTTAACCCTGGGCCCTTGTGAAAAGGCTAGCAGAAAGGCATTTTAAGCTTCTAAAGATGGTTATAAGAAAGTACGATTAAAGCCAGACACAAGGGGTCACATATTACACAATTCCATGCATATGAAATGTCCGGAAAAGGCAAATCTATAGAGAGTAGATTAGTGATTGCCTGGGGCTAAGGATGGGAATAGAGATTAATTGAAAATAGGTAGGAAAGATCTTATTGAAGTGATGAAAATGTTCTAAAACTAGATTGTGGTGATGGTTGCACAACCAGGTAAATTTACTAAAAATCACTGATGTGTACACTTAAATGGGTGAATCTTATGGTATGTAAATGGTACCTTAATAAAGTTGTTACATTAAAAAAGAAAGCATACTCAGCACTTAAAAACATACATTTTGATTCGAATGAGTTCTGGCTAGGAGCTTCCCAATTTCTCACTAAATACTTAAGAAGGCATAGGAGAAAAAAGAAGAATGATGTCACGGAACACAAAAACTGAAAGAATCTGGGCAGAATCTCCTCTAATTAGGAAGTAGATGAAATGGATTGAGAAATCTTACCTCGACAGACGGCGTGGGGAAAGGAAGGAAAGTCCACCAGGTCTCTCCCAAAAGGCCATCCCAGGATACAGAGCCGCAGAAGATTAGGCAGCTGTTCATTTGCCCGCCGTGAATTAATCTGGCAGGACTGTCCCATCCTCTCCTCATCCTCCCCTTGCCAGGCCATCTTTCTATGGCTGAGAGGGCAGCAGGTTCTCAGACCATAATGAATAAGAAGGAGACAGTTGTGGCACCTTAAGTTCAGTGAGGTATGTATGTCTCCCCAAAGTAAAAAGCCACAGAGCTCCTCTGTTGAGGATCTTTCCTTTTTATGAATGTGAATGCTCATAGATGAAACAAATAGAAAAGGCTGCTTCCAACAGATGGCATTAATTGATCACATGCAGTCATTGAATCTTGGCCACCCCATTGCTCCCTAACCTAGAGCAGAATTTACAGCCTTTGAGTTCATTTTAAAGGTGTTTATGAATATGATGTACCCTGATCGTGTCCAAAAGCAGTGAGAATTTTGAAAACTAGCAGGAGGAGAGAAGTATATGTTCACCATGAAGGCAAAGGTAAAGCTTAACTTTCCATGGATGTGTTCATGTTAGTCACTTGAAATGGATCATTTTAGTCTTACCAACAATGTTTTCTGGACCAAATTTGCTTTTAAAAGGAGTTGCTGCAAAAGAAGATAGTTTGAAGAAGCTAGTTTGCAGTGTGTGCTAGGAATTATGGTCTGTCTTATACTGTATCAGTTGAGTAGGACGTGGAGGGAGGACAGGAGGCCATCGCAAGAGGCAGGAGACGTTGTAGGAGAAATTACCTAGAAACCGAGTGGGAGCTTGCACATCAGCCTTTTAGCTTCATAAGGAGAGGAAAGAAGTCACCACGAAGTGGGCCAAGAGTGGAGTCAAGGGCAATTCATGCACAATCTCTGCAGACACAGAGTGTCAACAGATTGATCTTGAAGAATAAGGAAGGCAGAAAACAGCATACGAAAACTGTGGAAAAAATATTGCAATGTAAACAAACATAACATGATTAGCCTGATTAGCCTGAGGAGTCTATCTATCTCTGAAACTTGTTTAATGCGGGACTCAAAACCAAATTTCAGGAAACTGTTTGGTGTCCCTAATAAGGTGCAGAAAGACATCATTTTTTACGAAGTACGAACAGAAAGCCATAAGGAAAAACCAGGCTAAGTTGAAAAGGCAAGATGAGATAGAAAGTGAGATGGATGATCTAACAGAGATGATGATGATAAGAGCAATAAAAATTGCTAACATTTATTTAACATTTTTGACACACCATCCTTTATTCTAAGTATTTTTACGTGCATTAACTCATTTAAGCCTTACAAGAACATCATGAATAATATGTTCTATTATTATTGTCCCCATTTTATAATTGAGGAAACTGAGAGGAAATAAGGAAGATGCTCAAGGTCACCCAGCTGTGAAGTGTTGGAGCCAGGATCCAAACCCTGACAGTTTTACTCCATGGCCTGTGCTTTTAATCATTATACTAAGAGAGGATGGCAAGGAAACAAAAGATACGAAGGTAGGATTAAAATCATTCAAGGCAGTAAAGAGAATAATTGAAGCTGTGGGTAACTGATATTATAACAACAAGTCCACCTAGAAAGAGAAAAAACACAAAAACAAAGAGAGAGGAGGTGACAGACATGGAAGCCGGAGCATAAAATTTTCCCTTGCTGCCTGAAAGGACACGCCACATTACAGACAAAACAAACAACAGCAGACCTACATCTAGATACAGTCTGTAAAACAAAAACAAAAACAAAAACAAAGCCTACAATAGAACACTAAAAAAAGAACATATGAAAAACAAACTACCACTCTCTATATAATTCAACCTCACTTCTAATTAAAAAGAGAAGAAATTTAAATTAGATACCATTTTAACATTTCAAATGTGAACAGAATGCCAAAATACATGAAGTGAAGCTGACAGAATTTCAAGGAGAAATAGACAAATCTGGTATTATAGTTGCCTACTCGAACACCCCTCTACCAGTAATTGACAGGTTAACAGAAAATGAGTGAGAATATAGTTAAACTGAATAGCACCATCATCACTCAACTAGATCTAATTGACATTTATAGATTACTTCATCCAACAACAGCAGACTACACATTCTTCTCAAGTTCACATGGAACATTTACCAGGATAGATCACATTCTGAGCCATAAAACCTTTAACGAATTTAGAGAAATAGATATCATACAATGCATACTCTGAGGCTGCAGTGGAATTGAACTAGAAATCAATAAGAGGAAAGATAGATGAAAAATCCCCAAATACTTGCAGATTAAGCAACATACTTCAAAATGACACAGGGATCAAAGAAGTCTCAAGAGAAATTTTAAAATATTATGAACTAAATGAAAATGAAAATAGAACTTTAAAAAATCTATGGGGTACAGTGAAAGCAAAGCTTAGAGGGAAATTTATAACATTGAATATATATATACACACATACACACACACACATATACACACATATATTAGAAAAGGAGAAAGATCTAAAATCAATAATCTATGTATCCATCTTAGGAAAGGAAAAAGAAAAGAGCAAATGAAATAAAAAATGAGCAGAAAAAAATAAAAATTATTGCTGAAATCAGTGAAATTGACAACAGAAAAATAATAGTGAAAATCAAAACCAAAGGTGTATCATTGAAAGATTAATAAAATTGTCAAACTTCTAGCCAGGCTAACCAAGATAAAAAGGGAAAAGATACAAATTACTAACATTAGGAATAAAGGAAGGGCCATCACTACTGATTCCATAGATATTAGGAGGATAATAAAGAAATTTTATGAACAAATTTATGCCAATAAATTTCATAACTTAAATAAAATAGACCAATTCATTGAAAGATATGATCTACCAAAACTCACATAAAGAGAAACAGATAATTTGAATAGGGCTTTATCTGTTAAAGAAATTAAATCAACAATCAATACCCTTCCAAAGGAGAAAGTACCAGTCCAAGATGGGTTCCCTGATGAATTCTATCAAACATTTAAGTAAGAAATGATATCAATTTTCTATGATCTCTTCCATAAAATATATAGAAGCAGAGCACACTTTCTAATGCTTTCTATGAATCCAGCATTACTCTAATACCTAAACCAGACAAAGACATTACAGGAAAGGAAAACCACAAACCAGTATTTCTCATCAACATAGAAGCAAAAATTCTCAAGAAAATACTAGCAAGTCAAATTCAACAATGTATGAAAATAACTACATATCACAATCAAGGAAGATTTATTCCAGGTGTATAAAGCTGGTTAAATATTTGAAAATCAATTGTTATACATCACATCAACAGGCTAAAGGAAAAAATAATGATTATAATAGATTCAGATTGATACTATCTAATGGATTGATCTCCATGCAGTGATCCAATGTGTGTCAGATGAACTGCACGGATCACATGAAAAGTGCAAGGTGTGCAGGGAAGAGTCTGTGGGTCAGGGTGGTGCTACCTACTTGCTCATTCATTATTTTATTATTACGAAACATTCAAACATACAGAAACACTGAAAACATTGTACAGTGAACATTTGCATACCCACCGTCTAGATTTTACCATTAGCTTTTTGTTTAACACCCACCTGTTCTTCCCTCTATCATTAATCCATATTATTTTTTTGAAACATTTCAAAATCAATTGCAAAGTCTATATACTTTCTCATAAATACTTCACATGTTTATCATTAACTAGGGGTCAGTATTTGTTTATATATTTTTTCTTTTGATATACATTTTATGTATAATGAAATGCATACCTCTTAAACCCACATTTGTTAAGTTTTGGCAAATGTACATATCTGTGTAGCCCAAGTCCCTCCTAATATGTACAACATTACTAGCATCCCTGGAAGTTCCCTCATGGCCCTTCACATGCTTGTTTTTTACAATCACAAAAAGTAAGGCTATTTGGAAAATATTTATAATATGACCCTCTTTATGTTATAGAAATAAAAAAAACCCTGAAAGTAAAAACACAAAACGTGGTATTTCTAGACAGAGCAATTACCATTGATCTTAGTTTTCATTTGTTCTCTTCTCTGTAGTTTCTAAATTTTATATAATGTCTTACTTGGATGGTAGGAAAAAACAGTAAAAGCTCTTAAAAGAAGCATCTTTCTTATAGTAAATGATGTTGCACACATGGAAGAATATTTATAGCGATTAAACGGCTGGAAGTGATCATTCTGAAGATTATGTAGCAAAATTGAAAATATTTCAGTATGATATTAGATATAATGACAACATTAAAATAAATATTAATACCATAATCACCATGATATGAAGGTATGTAAACACACAGAACATAGAAATAGAAAAGGGTAAGAAAAAAAGTGACTGTATTTCTCATTCTGTTTGGGTGATGGAATTATGAGTAATTTTTTGCAAAAATAAAACTGTCATATCATCTTTTTCCAAACTACAAAAGCAGTTACATATCCCATAAGACTCTGACTCTAGGACCATCCATCTCTTACTTACACGAGCTAGCTCTGAAGACGTGAACCCACCCAGGAAAGCTGCAAAATCTTGCTTGGCTCTTGTAAGGGGCTCACACGGTCTGTACATTTGGTTGGGTTTGGGACACATAATTCAAACTATTATACTAGGACATAACAAACAGGTACTAAATTACCTTTTTCTGGAAAGATGTTGTTTTTGGTGAGTCTGACGCTTTTGGGCCTTGGGTGGTGATCATCCATGCCCATGATCAAGTTGCGGAAAAACAAATCAAATTTCTTTCTGCTGTCCGCGTTGATGGTGCCAGCCAGGGTCCACACCAAGGAAAAGAGGAACAGTCCTTGCAGCCAGAGGAAGATTTGTTGACTTGACATGCCTTCAGTAAATTCAATTTCATCCTCTTTTATTTCCCTGATTTCATCTAAAAGCGAGAAAAGGGAACCTCAGGGCCAGGTGCAGAGTGTCACAGATGTAAAAGCTGGGAACTGGCTGGTTTTGTCCATGAAGGTGACCAGATCCCTTATGACATGCACGTTATTATTGTGGTGAAATACACACAACATAAAATTTGCCATCTGATCATTTTTAGGTGTACAGTTCAGTGGTACTAAGTACATTCACATTGTTGTGCAACCTTCACCACCATTCATATCCAGAACTCTTTTTATCTTGCAGAATTGAAGCTCTGTACCCATTAAACAAGAACTTTCCCTTCCATCCTCCCTCTACCTCCCTTGTAACCAGAATTCTACTTTCTGCTTCTATAAATTTGACTACTCTAGGTATATCATATAGCCCATACAGTCATTTTGTGACTGGCTTATTTTACTTAGCATAATGTCTTCAGTGTTTACCCATGTTGTAGCACGTGTCAGAATGTCCTTCCTTTCTAAGGCTGAATAATGTTCCATTGTATGATTATACCACATTTTGTTTATCCATCCATCCACTGATGGACACTTGGGTTGCTTCCACCTTTTGACTATTGTGAACAAACTGCTATGAACACGGTTGTATAATACAAATATCTGAGTCCCTGCTTTCAATTCTTTTGGCTATAAACCCAGAAGTGAAAATGCTGGATCACATAAATCTATGTTTACTTTTTTAGGAAACCACCAAACTATTTTTCACAACAGCTGTAACATTTTACATTCCCACCAGTGGTGCACAAGGGCTCCAACTTCTCCACATCTTCACTAACATTTACTTTCTGTTTTTTTTTTTTTTATTATTCTAACTGTTCTAGTAGGTGAGAGGTGGTATCTCATGTGGCTTTGATTTACATTTCCCTAACAATTAGTGATGTTGAACATCTTTTCATGTACTTATTGGCCATTTGTACATCTTCTTTGGAGAAATGCCTATTCAAGTCCTTTACCCATTTTTCTTTTTTTTTTTTTGAGACAGGGTCTCACTCTGTTGCCCAGCCTAGAGTGCAGTGGTGTCATTATAGCTCACTGCAACCTCAAACTTCTGGGCTCAAGCGATCCTCCCGCCTCAGCCTCCCAAGTAGCTGAGACTACAGACATGTGCCACCACACCCAGCTAATTTTTCTATTTTTTGTAGATATTGTATCTTACTCTTGCTCAGGCTTGTCTCAAACTCCTGACCTCAAGTGATCCTCCTGCCTCAGGCTCACAAAGTGCTAGGACTACAGGCATAAGCCATCGTACCCAGCCCTTTTACTTATTTTTGAATTATGTTGTTTATATTTTTATTGTTGAATTTTAGAGGTTTTTACATATTCTGGATATTAATCCATTATCAGAGATGAGGTCACTCAGGGTTGGAGACAATGAGTCCATTTTTTATGCGTATGCCTTCTTTCCTAGGAAATACTAGACAAGGATAGTAGACAGAGCTTGCAAAAATATGCAAAACTTACAATAATAATGTAAATGTATGGTATTTTATGCAATTGGTGTGCTTCTGAAAAAACTGCCTCAGAATTTAATTTTTGAAAATAAAAAACATTTGGAAGTTCTCCACTTAGCTGCTCACCATGTCACATTTTTGATCTATACCTACAATGGCTTTGGAAGCAATGAGCAGAGAAAATATGCTCATGTACCAGAAGTTATACAGAAGATTCATCTTGAGTTTCAAAAGTGCCATCTTGAAAATGAAATGATATTCATAAAACTACTCTAAATGGACACATCTTTTGTCATTTCCAGGAGAATCCAGTAAAATTTGATTTATGTGGATAGTTACAGAGAAATATGATTTTACCTTGGGAAGAATATACATCATAGGACCATTGGTTTAAATGTCCTGAAGAAGTTCCCTAGTTTTGGACACTAATGTGATTAGTTTTCTTATAGTGTATCTCTATGTCTTATGAATTCAGATTTTTGTAATGTAAGTTTTCTTAACATATGCAAACTTCCTATATATGTTTTCAGAAAATTTTTTCTGAGATACATGCATATGTATCATCTAAATTAATCTCCCTCTAAGATATCCCTTTAAGGTAAAAAGGTGAGGAATTATTACCCCCATCGTGTGGATGAGGAACTTTAGATTGAGGAAGGATAGAATAATTTGCTCAAAATCACCCAGAAAAATCAATGTCAGATCAAGACTAAATACATGGACTTTCCCCACCAAACTCTACTATCTACACCCAAAAGACTTTCTTGCTCTAGACCAAACATCCAGACCTATTGCAACTAGAGAGGCAGGAGCAGGGGAAATAGCCAAGGCACCCCCAACCCCACGTGGCTTAAGAATCATGGGTAGCACTTACCAAGCAGAGAGGAGTACAGTCTCATCATTGAGAAGGCAAGGTGGATGGGAGATGTCTGGACAACAAATTTACAATGAAGGCGACAAAATTCCAGGCAGGGCTGGACAAGCCACATGAACATGTCATTGACCTGAGAGTAGAAAGCTATGTGAGATCTGGATACATTATTGGAAAGTGAGTTGAAGACAAAGAGCTTGGTCTACTTTGGGAGGCTGGAGATGCTGTAAGACTGCTGATTACTTTTGAATGCAGATACATTGGGGAAAATCACAGGCAGCAAGACCCCTGTCTCAGCTTCCTCCTTCATGGTTCTAAGACTGTGCTACCCATAGGCCATGTTGACTCAGTTTCCCCTCCCCATACCCCTGCCCAGAGCCAGGTACTCAGAGAAGCTTAGAGATACTCTGGGTCAGCTACAGAATGCATGACCAACTACTGTATCTGACTTCGTTTTTATAAAAAATATTAGGAATTCTAAACAATTGATTTACAAAAGACTGTTAGACACTGGTGAGGCAGGACTCCTGCATAAAGGGGCCATAGAAAGCACAGAGCTAAGTTTGGGTCGCATTCTTAGTAATCCACCACATGTACATATGTACATATGGTACTTATTTGGGGGTATCATGATTCTTGTCTCTCACTTCTGCTCCCCACTCTATATATTCTTTTAAAAAATTATTCAACTCACTTTTCTCCTAGTGTTTTTCACCTTTGTTATGCTTCGTGACTTTCTCTGTACCAATACGTTGTTGTTTTTTTTTGGAAGGAGGCAGGCCATCACTAAATAAATATATACTTAGGTATGGATATAAGTGGATACTGCATGTATGTATGTACAGATGCATTTTTGTGTGTATATGAATATACATGTATACATGGATATGTGGTTTATTCATTCAGTCAACCAATATTGATTGAGCATCTACCAACTGCATTGTAGTAGTGCAGGGGATACACGATGGACAAGATAGACAAGGCCCCTGTCCTCATGGAACGTACAGTCTGAGGGGCAGGGAAGACAAACAGTAAATAACTAAACAAGCAAGGAAATAAATACAGTTCTTGCAGACCATGGAAAGTGCTAGCAGGAAACAAAGGTTTTAAGAAGGAGAATAATAGGAAGTGTTTATATAGGGTAGCTAGGGAAGGCTTCCCAGAGGAGGAGACCTTACGCTGAGACCTGGATGATGAGGGTGAGCCATCTGTGAGATAAATTGGGGCAAGATTTCCAGAAAGAGGAATAAAAACAGCAAAAGCCTTGAGGTGGTCAAACCTGGGGTTGTCTTGGAAACAAGACAGGACGGCTGGAGAGTGTAAGCTGGGGCTGAGGAGGAGAGCAGGTGATGAGATTGCAGAGGCAGGCAGGGCCGGACCACAGAGTCTCACTGGCCCTGGTAGGGAGTTAGACTTTGTGCCAAGGACATCGGAGAGTCCCTAAAGGACTTTATATGTATGGGGACTTGGCAGCTTTTGTCATGTGTGTGTGCAGATTGGTCCCTGAATGTGCCTGTGGATATGTACTTGGATGAGCACATGTGTTCGTAATTATGCATGTATATAAGAGGTGACAGACGTGGAGCTGTTCTGCATAATCCCCTGGAGCATTTCCACAGCAGGAATAGAAACCAACTCAGACACTTCTTGGCTTCCTCAGTGGGGACTTTCCTAAGCATCTCTATTAATGCAGGGAAGAGCAAAAGGAACCACTAACGCAGCTTCTCCCTTCCTGCTTCCCTGGCCTGACAGTGTGGTCAGGTACACACCCAACCTGAACTTTTCTACTTCTTTTAAGGAGGGAGGAAGGGAACAGTCACTCACAGTGGCTGCGAGGAAAGTGTTTCTAACCAGTTCCAGCTCCCCTGAGCTGGGAGGTGTGGAGTCCAGGTTACAGGGCAGCACAAGAAGGAACATAGCTCTTCCTAAACTGGTCCATCTCTAGAGAAACTTCTAGAGATGTGTGCTAGTGGGGCAATGGGGACAAGGGGGACATTCCAGTCACCATGAAGAACGTTCCTCAGCACTGGGATTCTCTCCTGGGGAGCCGAGAAGTGATGGAGAAAGAGGAAGAGGAAAGAGAAACTGACTGCACCACTTCCTCCCCCCACCCCGCACATGAAGAGGAAAGTTGGAAAACGGCCAGCAGCCAGGAAATAAGATAACTGCAGACAGCCGGGGAATTCCCTCCCTCTTCCTGCCTCCTGAACTGTGAAGGTGAACAGGTGTCTAGAAGGCCCTTGAGACGAGGAGTAGGGAGATGGGGGAGGGGAACGAAAGGGGTTCGAGGGTCTCACCAATTCCTTGTGCTCCTCAGTGAGGATGGAGGGCAGGGTGTCCATGTACGAATCCTTCAGTGGCTTCCAGCCTAGCTGATGGGGCTCCATGTAGATCATCCCACACCTGGGAAGCACAGACAGAGGACCAGTCTAGGTGTTTTCTTGTTTGTTCCTCATACCAGCTAACAATCATTGAGCACCTACTGCAAGTCAGACACCATGCTAGGCCTTAATGGATCTTGGCAATAACCTTCATCTAACCATAGGGTCCTCCTCATCCTCTTCCCTGGGTTTCCCCACCTGAGATAACACAGCATCTTCAATCCTGTGTTCACCTTCCCCACAATCTCTTTCCTTCTTACAGAGTTTTATAGCATTTCTATATATTCCTAAAATGTATATATTTTTGTTTTAGTTGCTTTTAACATTGAAAAAAGGTAACATGCTGTAAATAGTATTATGGGCTTACTTTTATATGTAATATTGCTAAGATTTTATCCTTAGGATAGTTACTAAGATTTATCCGTATAGTCGCATGTCAGTGTAGTTCATTTATTTTGAATGCTACATATAAATATCACAATTTCTGACTATATTATATTTTGTTAATTCACTCAGGTTAATGGGTATTTGGGCTGTTCTCAAGTGTTTGTTGCTGCGAGTTGTGCCATTATGAATATTTTTGTACAGATTTCCTATTTTTCTCGGGTATGTACTTAGGAGCGGAATTGTCAGGTCATGGGCATATGAAGGCTCAACTTTAGGGGACAAGGTCAAACTCTTTCCCAAAGAACATGCTGGATTTTACATTCCCACCATCAGTGTGGATTGAGGACTGATTTTATGGAAAAACTAGGTGGGCAACAAATAATACAGGTGATCTGCTAGGGCCGAATCACACCTGTGGATTTTTAGAGCCTTCCCTCCTGCTTAGGGCTGGTGGGGCCAGTGAAAGCTGCCTCACCTGCTCACGGTGGCCGGCGAGGCCTGCTCAAGGTCAGCTGGCTCGAAGATCAGGCTCATCTTGGGGCTCATCTGGATAATCTCTCCACTCATTAAACACAGCTGAACATGCAAAGCAGAGGAGAGGGGGTGGACACAGGGGTTAATTTCATCTGCAAGGGCAAGGTTTCAGTGGAGACAAATTTGAATTCATTCCACAAGTATTTCTTGAGCATCCACTATGTGCCAGACACTATTCTAGGTACATAAAATAAAACCAAAGTCCCTGTCCTTTTGGGGTTTACATTCTGCTGGGAGGAGACAGAAAATAAGCACAATATATAGTACTTAAAATGGTGAAAAATGATCTGGAGAAAAATAAAGGAGAAGAGGGGATTGGGGAGCTCTCAGTCACGGTGGGGTGAGTTGCAATTTTAAACAGGGAGGTCAGGAAATCACTGACCTTAGAAACAATCTTAGATGAAGAATCAGAAAGTTATCACACCATGCTGAGTTTCACAGTCCCCTTCTCAGTATTTAACATAGAACTTAACTGCACATCTGTATCCTATTTTATTTGCACAGGTCACTCACAAAAGACTTTTTTGAACATCCACATGGACCAGTCCGTGGCTGGAGTGACAAGAACTTTTCATAAATTCTTTTTGGAATGGAATAAAAAAGCATCAGAAGTCCTACTGTTTAGCAGGCATGTCCTTGTGGAAAGCAGTGCAATGACATGAGAAAGGCTTGGGATATATTAACACACTAAGTCAGTGGCAATGTTTCCTATTTGCCAGCATGGGTTCTAGCGAGATGTTTAAGTCATAAGAAAAGGTCTGGGTGGCCAGGCACGGTGGCTCACGCCTGTAAGCCTAGCACTCTGGGAGGCCGAGGCGGGCGGATCATTTGAGCTCAGGAGTTAGAGACCAGCCTGAGCAAGAGTGAGATCCTGTCTCTACTAAAAAAATAGAAATTAGCTGGACAACTAAAAAAAAAAATATATATATATATATAAATATATATATAAAAATTAGCTGGGCATGGTGGTACATGTCTGTAGTTCCAGCTACTTGGGAGGCTGAAGCAGTAGGATTGCTTGAGCCCAGGAGTTTGAGGTTGCTGTGAGCTAGGCTGACGCCACAGCACTCACTCTAGCCCGGGCAACAGAGTGAGACTCTGTCTCAAAAAAAAAAAAAAAAAAAAGAAAAGGTCTGCGGTCTTGGTCTCTCCTGAAAGAAGAGGAAACATCACTGATTCCTTCTGTTTATCCTAATTTCTGGTTAAAAACTTCCTTGTACATTAACCTGCCCGTATCAAACACATCTTGAAACAGGTCACTGCATGCATCCCCAGAAAGGTCACATCTGTTATGGAGCTGGCATCACCAGCTGTGTCATCCCTGAATATCAAGAAAAGTAAAATAGAACCACACCCGTGACTGTAATTTGATTTACACCCAGAGCCGAGTAGAGACATTAGAAAATTCACTGATTATGACTGTGTTTATACTTCTAATCTCAAGACCAACTGATACATTTCTACAATTAATTTATATAAGATGGTCCATATCATGTCATAAAACTTATTTCTATTTTTATATATTATATAACCAAAATTATGCACATGTTATAATTATGTATGTGTATAATTTAGATAATAAGGCCTCTCATTGTTGAGCATGACTCACTCTTAGTCTTGTGACATTTAAAGACAATTAGAAAATATTTTTTGATTATATAATGATGTATATTCAGTGTAGGAACTCTTCCTTGCAATGGTGATAAATTTTATTTTATTTTAACAAACAGTTATATAGTACTTGCTATATGTCAGGCACTATTAGATGCAGTTTACAGATATCAACTTATCTAATCTTCCTAACAACATTATGAGGTAGACACTAATATCCCCATTTTACAGTTGATGAAAATTGAGGCACTGACAAGACTAAATAGCTTCTCTGAGGTTACACAGTTGGTAAGTGGCAAGGCCAGGATTTGAACCCAGGGTGTCTGGCTTCAGCTACTATATTTACTGGGGCAGAATGTATTTTCCAAAGACTGCTGCAATGACACCTCCCATCCTAAATGCACTTTTGCAATGTGACCTTGCCCTCCTCCCTCAAGAGATGGAGTCTGTTTTTCTACTTCTCGGGTAGGCCCTATGACTTCTTTGACCAACAGAATTCAGAGAAAGTGATGCTGTGTCAGTTCTAAGCATGGCCCTTAATTTCTTAGAAATACTCATTTCCTGCCTCTTAGAAGTCAGCCACCCCATAAGAAGTGCCACTACCCAGAGATCATCAAGCGAGAAGCCCAAGCCATGTGTAGTGGCCTGAAAGATGAGGTGCTATTTAGACAGAGAGAGAGGGAGAGAGGGAGAGAGCAAGAGAGAGAGAAAGGGGCCAAAAAGGGATGAGCCTCCAGACATGGTGTGAAGAAGCCATTTTGGCTGTGTTTCTTCCAGCCCTGGCTGCCCCAGATGACATCTGAAGAATTCTGTTAATGGACCAGGGTGGGCATAGTGGCTCACACCTGTGATTCCAGCACTCTGGGAGGCCAAGGTAGGAGAATCACTTGACGCCAGGAGTTCAAGATCAGCCTGGGCAAGAGCAAGACCCTGTCTCTACAATAAAACAGAAAAATTAGCCGGCCATGGTGGTGTGCACCTGTAGTCCCAGATACTCAAGAGGCTGAGGCAGAAGGATCACTTGAGCCCAGGAATTGGAGGTTGCAGTGAGCTAGGCTGACACCACTGCACTCTAGCCCGGGTGACAGAGCAAGACTCTGTCTCAAAAAAAAAAAAAAATTAGAGACCAATTGTCCAGCTGAGCCCTTTCAAAACTCCCAGCCACAAAATCATGAGAAAAATAAATGGTTGTTTTAAGCCATTAAGTATTAGTGTAGTTTGTTATACAGCAATGGAAACCAAAACGTATCCCATGTATCAGATACTACATATGTACAATCTCATTTAATTATCAACAACCCCATTTTATTATTACCTTTCTACAAATGAGGAAACTGAGGTTCAAAGAAGTCATGTAACCTGCTCAATACAACACAGCTCAATGGTAGAGCTGGGAGTGCAGTCTGAGCCACCGCCAACGCTTTGAACCACTATGCAACATTGTTTCTAGACACAGTTAGCTAATCAACTACAAGTACAAATGGAAGCATAATTCAATTAATAACTTATTTTCTTGTGGGACATTCATTCTTATTGCAATAAGTGTATATCTTTATATAGGTTGGGTTTTTTGTTTTTGTTTTTGTTTTTTTTAGAGACAGGGTCTCGCTCTGTTGCCCAGGCTGGAGTGCAGTGGCACGATCATAGCTCATTGTAACCTTGAACTCCTGGGCTCAAGCAATCTTCCTGCCTCAGTTTCCTGAGTAGTTGAGACTATAGGCACATGCCAACATGCTCAGCTAATTTTTAAATTTTTTGTAGACAAAGTCTCTCTATGTTGACCAGGCTGGTATTGAACTCCTGGGTCAAGCAATCCTCCTACCTTGGCCTCCCAAGGTGCTAGGATTACAAGTGTGAGCCACTGTGCCTGGCCTGTCTTTATATAGTTTTGATCAATCATTTACTTCAATAAAAAAATTTATATCTCATCTATGTAAAATTGATATCAGAGTACCTTTTTATTGTCATCCAGAACAGTGTTCATATTTTCAATCCAAACAGCATCCACCGGCCCATCAAATATAATCCACTTGCGGTCATCAGACAGTGAAGATGCTTGCTCCCGGAAAGCATTGGCGAGGACACCGTCCGTCCACTCATGGCTCACTTGGTCAAAGCACCCATACAGTTGCCCCATGGTGATAGCCTTGGGGTTGATGATCTTATACTCCACAGCACACTCCTCCATCTGGTTGGCTGGGCAAGAAGGTCCAATGTCAGTTACAAAATGCTCTGGTGAGATCAGCATGTTAAACAAGAATAATGCCATCTCAAAGATCAACCAACTTTTATCAACATGCTATATAAGGAAAGTCCTTATGAAACGTGTGCTGAGTCCTAATAAAGATTGGGATATCTGGATAGGTAATGCCTTAAATTGTGGGGCTGTTAGAGTCATTAGTTTCTCACCATGCTTTCTTTTGAGTTTCATTTCAAACAGGGCAAATGTGCCAGTCATATCCAGGACTAAAGAAAACTGAGTGGGCCTCAAAGAACTCAAGCAGAAAGGGAGAGTGATGCTATATTATCAACCCTCTTTGTGGACCTGCTCTCATGGCCACCCCGAACCCTGGCTTTTACTGGAGATGAGGGAACAGCTGACAGGTTCTGGAAAATGATGGTTACTTTTCTTTATCCGAAAGGCTAGTCTAGCTCTGAAGCCTCTTTCTCAGCTGCTCAATAAGTGTCATTTGTTCCAGAGAAATGCACACTGTTGAAGTACTGAAACTCAAGTGGAACACACAGGCTGATGGATGGCACAGCATACGTATTTTGTAACAGAAAATAATGACACTTTTATATGATCCTTCAAAGTAAGGAAAAGTTGAAGAGCATGAGCCATGAACTAAAGAAAGAACCACTTCTGCAGTATCCTGAGGCAAAGATAACAGGATAGCCTCTTTTCCCTTCATTCAGTTTCCTAACCAAAATTAATAATATGAAATTAATAATGCCAAAATTATTACTTAAATTTGAACCACCCAAATTAGTTATTATGGCACAGAATAGTCCTCAAAACAAAACCTCAAAAATCCAACAGTAACTCAATCATTAAATGTATTAGAACAAAATTTTAAATGAAATACTTGAAGCAACACATGCACAACAAAGGACTTTTTTTCCAAACCACAGGTTTGTGATTCATACACAAACAAACAAACGAACAACACAAAAAAAACCCCAAACTCTTTCTCTGGTAATAAACATAGTTTCCATTTGTTGAGTAAGGCACCATGCTAGGTTGTCTACCTGCATAATCTCATTTAATTCTCACAACCATCCCATTTTACAGCTGCAAAAACAGAGGATAAAGGAAGTTTAGTCATTTGCTGAAGTCTGAGTCTGATTCAAAAGGAGGAGCTTTTACCCTCTACCTTAAAAGGAAGGAAAAGAAGAAAAGAAGAAAGGGAGGGAGGGAAGAAACAAAAGGCAAGAAAAGGAAAAGGAAGAAAAGGAAAGGGAAGGAAAGGGAAGGAAAGAGAAGGGAAGAATTGATGGAAAGAGAAAAGGAAAAGAACAAAACTATGCAATGATTTGCTTTTAGACTAATTTTGTTGAGGCCAATGACAGGAGTGTCTCTTTCACTGGGGAACCTTTGAAGAAGCCACTGTTTAGCATTTGAGAACATTCCTCCAGCCTTAATGGCATGCACAAGAAATCCCTTGTTAGAAGGCCCCTACCCCCACCCTTTATATTCTGCTTGCAGACATCTGTGTGCCACATTCTATTTCTAGCTCTGACGTCACAATCCAGGGCTGGCAAGACTCACAGCCTGGCATTAGCTCCATGGAGCCAGCCAACTGAGCAGGGAGTCCTGTCCTCCCTGGAAGCCAGGAATGTGAGCTTTACCTGCATGTAAATCACCCAGAGCTGCAGCCAACACTTTATAAGCAGAGGTCTTGCCGCCCATGGGGTCTCCGACAATCATATAGCCGTGTCTCACCAGCATCATCTCGTAGATCTTGGAGGGGAGACATCATTCATATAAGAAGTTAATCACTGCAAACCTCCCCATGCTGGAAGTTAGTCAGAAGTCAACGAGGAATGAGGGAATCAGAGGGGTATTCTCACAGTCACTTCTACCTCTGGGGAACTAGGATCCTTTTTGTGATCTATCGTTTAAATATCTTACGGATGAATAAATATATGTGTGTGTCTCAGATTATTTAAGGGATGGGATCTACTATTTGCTCTGCACCTATCTATGTGCTAAGGATCAAGTGATTACCCAACTTATTTAATCTACTCAGGTATCACTAACTACCTTTTACAGGTGGGAACACTGAGCCCTAGAGAGGTGACGTAACTTATCCAGGCTTATCAGTGGTACAGTCAGGATTTGAACACAGGGCTGCTCAACTTCGGTGTGTCTAATCTTTTCTTTACGCCATTGCCATTTACTTTTAAAGAGGAAAAGAAAATGGTGGTCATTTTAGCAAATTGCATTTCCCCTGGGAACTTCCTTTCTTAAGCCCTAATTGCTGTCCTGACGTAATTGGAACTCTCGGCAGATGAAAATGTATTTTCGGAGCCAGGCTCTATGCTGTAAAATATAAATGACCTTCCGTGTAATTTTATCCCCTGCCCTTGAGAGTCAACAGCTATGTGGAAGTTCATTTCTTGAATTTTTTATTGTCCCTCTCTCTCTGTGACAAGTAGGCCGCGATAGTTGAAACGCAAATGCTTTGGTCATTTATATTTATGTGAAATTTTATGTTTTTTTTTTTAAAATCTCTCTGTTTAGACTGTGAGTCACTCAGAGAAAGGGAACACATTAAACTTTTTTATTGTGAGCATTAATTTCTTATTATTTCTCACCTTGGAGGTGAGCAATAAGGGAGGATCTAAATGAAGGTAGTGACAAAGGGGCTGGTGAAAGGACAAATGTCATTCAGCAAATGTTTGTTAAGCATCTACTGTTCCAGGTGTTGCAGAACAAAACAACAAAATCCTCAACCCTCAAGTGGGGCTGACATTCAAGCTGGCTTGAGAGACATTGCAGATAGAATAAAGAATGGAGTCGACTGCTCAGAAATGAGAGGGAGGAAGACGTCAGTGACTCAACAGCCTCTCTCCTCCCCCTCCCACACCCTGGAATGGACCCTTGAGACAACAGTATGTAGAAGGGCAAGTGGCTCCAGGTACCTTGTTTCAAAAAATAGTACCTTGTTTTTGAAAATTGTTACAAAGCTATGTAAAAATTCACCCGTAGGTCTGCAAATTACTTTGAAACACGTCAAAAAGTAAGATGGATGGACGGGTAGATAAGTGAAAAAGCAAATTTTGTAAAATGTTAATTGTAAAATCTGGCTGGTGAGTGTGTGGGTGTTCTCTGTAGAAGTCTTTCAATTTGTCTTCATGTTTAAAATTTTTCATAATAAAATATTGGACATAAAAGTTCACGCCTAGTTAAAGAATGGTCCCTCTGTAAAATCCCAAAGAGAAATTCAATGTTGGGTTAAATTAATTGTGTCAAAAACTAGCTCATTAGGTGATATAATAGGGGGGAAAATCATTCTTTTTACCACAAGGTAGTCTCTGGTCCCAGAATCTGGAGACCTGGGTCCTGCCTTGACCTTTGCTTCTAACCAAGAGTGTGACTTTGGGAAACGATATCAGTGATGCTGACGATGACTGTGGGGATGGTGGGGTTGGTAATGATGCAGTATCAGACATTGCGTGTAAAACAAGCACATTTAATAATATATGGGTACAGGAACCAACCTGGATAATTTTCCCAATAAACCAAGGAACTGGCTGGAGTTTCATCTTTTTGATGTTCTCATTCAGCACTTCCAGAAAAACTTCATAGTCTGGCTTTGGAAGAATAACTCCAGGAAATAAATCTGATATAATTCCCTATTAACAACAATTTAAGAGAAAGTGGAAGGTATAACATATCAGATACGTGATCTCAACATTTTCCTAAAATGAGATCTATAGACAGCAGACATCTCTGAAAAATTACAAATCTATTTTATTGCACCAAAATTCATCCAAAATTATAAATGTCAACACTATCTGGAAAACATAATTTCTCTCCCAAATACTTTTAAAGTCAGCAACTATTTAATGAGTCTTTACTATCCTCCAGTTACTGTACTAGAAGTGAAAAAGGTAGTCACTATTTCTGTCTTTATGGGGCTCACAGCCTGGCAAGGAAGATAGACATTAAATTTATTACAAAATGAAACTGACTACATTAGATAAAAACATCTATCCAAACCCAACAACAAATATTATCCTATCAGCGAAATCATTTTTATGAAAAATAAGGAAGTAGACAGAGGTATTTTCTGTCACCATTATTATTTAACATTTGGGGAGAGCGTATCAGGCAGCAGAGATGCTGGTTGGAGAAGACAGGGTGTCAGGAGACGGTGCCAAAGACAACATTTCACCTTCAAAAGTTGAGCTTTGGTCCCTGGCCAAGGTCCCAAGCCTCTGCCTACCTGAAACAGGGGGACATCTTGAGCTAAGAACTTGGCCAGGTTGACATCAAGCAAGGCCCGGAGCAGTAAGACACTTTCATTCTCCTCCGGATACTTGAGCTTCAGGTTGCCTGCAGCAGTGAGCACTGACTTCACCGCACGCATGCCGTAGTCATAGTGATGCTGGGAAGAGAGCTGTTCCGAGCACAGGCGGTAGGTCGCAACAATCTTCTGGGCGAGGCTGGGAAGGCAAAGACATGTCTGCAGATCCCCAGCGAGGACCATGTCCTGCTCAGCAGACATTCCCGGCATCCTGTCACCTGCCCCTTCAGAAACCAGGCTTGCCCATTGACTTGATGGAGAAGGCCTATCATTTGAAGGTCTTTTAATAGTTACCATAATGAGCTGCAGAAGCATTATATTAATAAGTCTCTTTCAACTTTAGGATGAAAAAAAGCAAGCACACACATATGTATAACATGTACTGTATATGGAATTATTAATATATGTTATATACTTTTACATGTATACATGAATGGATGTACACACACATATCCGTGCATACAAGTTAGGGAAGAATACATCAAACTATTAAACAATATTAGTCCCTAGAGAGCGGGACTCAGAGTTACTAAGGGGAAACTTATTTTTTTCACTTCTGTAACATTACAATTTTTTTGATGTCTTTTTTTTAATTTAAGAAACAATTCAAAATTTAATATACGCAGCACAGAACACATGTGTACTTATGTGCACTGCCACTTCTTATTCGTCCTGGCACACAGCTGCACCACATTTCCCAGCCTGTCACGCAGGAAGGGGAGGCCACGTATTGAGTTCTAGCCAGCGGAATGGGAATGACAGTGACGTGTACCACTTCCAGCGCTGGCCCACAAACACCTCCTCCATGAGATCCTGTGTGCCATCCATGTGTTGTAGCCATGAGATTATAAGCAACCTGCATCCCCCTAAACCATCCCTGGGGGGAGAACTGCCCCTGATCACAAACACCTATTTTGGGTTTTCAGTGAGTGAAAATTAAACTTTTTTTATGTGAAGCCATTGGGATTTGGGGGTCGGGGTTACCCTAACTAATATAACTTACGCACATTCCCCTTATGGAGATCCTCATTACAAAACTGATTTACTTTCAAAACAAAGACTTTGTCTGTGTTGTGCATCAGCACCTAGCACAGAGCTGGGTGTAAGGTAGGTGGCTCAATGAAGGTTTGCTAATTGAATAACTAAATGAATTGACTGGGCAAACCAATGCAATCCAGGTCTACTATAGAAAAAATAAATTAAACCTCAAATGACTGAGGCTGCCTCTTGGCCTAGGAAGGGTGATACATTCTATTGAGAATTTCTGCAGTCTCTTAGATTACAAACAAGGACACCCAGGCCACAAAGACACTGAGGGCTTTGTGGAGACATCTGTTGTAACAAAAAGCCAATTGATTGTGGCCAAGACAATGTAAAAGACAAATGTAAAATTTGGAATAGATCATAAAAGCCATTTTACAATTATTATTCATAACTCTTGCTGCACACAAAGACACTGATCTCTGTATATATATGTGTGTGTGTGTGTGTGTGTGTGTGTGTGTGTTTTAGAAAACTGGGTACTACTTGAAAGAGAAATAATCCAATTGATTGAAGTCAATAAATGCAATATTGAAAACAATTTAATTATAAATCATATTATATTTTCCTCTTCCATTTTGGAATAATTTCATGTTTTATAGTATTGCTTTAAGCCACTTAGTAATGTGGGCATGGATGTGTTGGACCAAATGGTGGGGAAGGTATGAGTAGCTACTTTCTTTAATAGGGGTCCAGGTGTATGTAAAGAGAGAGGAGACCCTGTCCTGGGAACCTGGACCATGTCCTAATCAGAAGTGGGATCAAGATCGAGGCCAGGGCTCTGTGCTCTCAGATCAGCCAGTGAGTGGAAGGAAGTTTCTCAAGTTTCTCTCTTCTCTTCCAATGGGAAAACCACTTTGATGTCACCACACAAAAAGCCGCTCTTTAAAGGCCTTTGGAACCCACTGGAAAGCCAATGTAACATACCTTCTGGAGTCCAGAAACCCCATAGAGTAGAGGGAGATTTCTCCAATGAGGGCGTAATCTGGCACCATCATGGCCACCGTCCGGAACAAGGCCTGGAAAAGAAACGACCGATCAGAACCTGAACAGTACAGTGCACACTGGGGCCAGCCACATACACAGAGGCAAAGGGAAGTAGCATGACCATCCAGGCCCCTCCAGTGACGATCACGAAAGGAGGGCTGGAGGACAAGTTAATTCCAAGGCACCACCTTTGATGGACAGATCCACTGCTCAACCAGCACTCCCACTGGCCCTGTCCAGGTACATGTGGGTCACATAGGGTCCCTCAGCGGTTGTGTGGAAGGTCCATGGTGCTGGTATCCCAACAACATCTCATTCTCTTATACCAAATGAGGACATCTCACAGTATCATTCAACTCTTGGAGCTTCCCGATGTTCAATACAGACATCAACAGTCATTTAGAAATGCAGGGCAATTACGTATCAGAAGAATCCTGAAGTCAGACAGATCTTGATTTGAGTTCTTGTTCTGCTACCTACTAGCTGTGGGCAAGTTATATAACCCCTGTAGACCTTAGTTTTTTCATCTCAAAATAGACTAACAGCTTTACCCTCTTCCAAGAGCTATCACAGAACGAATGATACATTGTAGCTAAAGTGCTTACAAGAGTGCTTAGCCTTAGCCAGCTTAGTAATAAAGGCGGAGCTCCATGTGATCCAGCCTGTGTTTATCAGAGTTCTCTGTTTGAAATTTGATGCTCTCTTTTAAGTAGATTTATTTTGTTTGGCCTACAGTGACTTTTTTTTTTTTTTTGTACTGAGCCAGGATCTAAAAATCAGGAGATTTCATGTAAAAATCCAAATTTCTGGTTTCTCCTGAAAAAACAAGAAGATGTGACAATTCCTGCTCAGCAGTAACAGTGGTCTGGAGCTAAGAGGTGGCTGCTGCCTCTAGATGGGGCATTTGTCAGAGTCCCTACCAATCCTAGCTTGCTTCTCCAGTTTATATTACCTGTCTGGCCCCTGTAGACAATTTAAATAGTGACCCTTGTTTGAACGTTCATTGCTTTCTATTTGCCACTGGTTACTGTGTATGTATCCCCCTCTCCCAGGAGACTCCACTGGGGAGGTGGTTGTGTTCCGGGGCCAAGTACCATCTCACTATCATTGACATGCCACTATTACTTCTCGCAGCTGAAAAATGCTATCTGACCCTATTGTTGTGTTTTTCTATGAGATCCCCTCTCCTCCTCCCCCCAACCCCCAGTGGTTACCTCCAGATGTTTCTATTCTATAAAGCATTTATACATGCATTTATACATGCTGGCATTTACCTTGAGGTTATCTGGCAGCTCAGCCCTGCCAGCATATCCAGGGTTCATGGTGATGAAGATGGCACAGGTTGGGTTCAGAGACAGCTCAGTGCCTTCAAAGATGAACGTCTTTAGCTTCCGAATAATGGCTTGTTGGATGCTAAGAATCTGCTGAGCCACCACAGACAGCACTTCTACCTGGGGTGAGAATTCCTGGTTGATATACACACCTGCTTCTGACAGCCACCCCGTCTGCCAGAGTCCCCCTCTGTCCCCTCACTCAGCCAAAAAAAGAACCCAATCACCTGGGAACTGAGAATATGAGGCCTTCATGTTCAAAATTAGGAGCACGATTTGGGATTTCAGTAAGGAAAAAGAAAATTGGGGTGTATGTGCGCACGTGTGTGGTGTGTAGTTTCCACAGTATTTTATCTTTGTTTCAACACCTAGCATATGGCTTGACACACAGTAGGTATTCAGTGTTTATTGGCTCAAATTGCATGTTTATATTTCTGGTCTCCATTCCCTACCCAAATAGAATTAATCACCCACTCTTTTGTGATGTCTCTTTTGTACGACTACCATAGACTTTTTATCATATTCTGTTTCATTTAATTTTTATTTCCCTTTACTAGATTGTAACAGTCTAGACAGCAAGACCATTTCTTGTTCATCTTTGTACCATGAACATATGCAGAGTACCTGATGTATAGTAGCTGTTCAATCAATTTTGGAGCAGGTGAGTGAATGAATTAGTATTATGGGAAGGTAGGGATATGAGTATAGAATATGGATTCTGTCTCCTTGGGCTGCTTTTGTTTAGTTTATTGAATATCTACTGTGTACAAGGGGCCATAGAAGAGACATACAGTCCTGTCATTAAGGAGCTGAGAGCCCAGAAAAAAGGTCCCTCCATGTGCAACCCTTATGTGCTGTAGTCTAGAAACAGAGTTACCTCGATTCTGTTGAACTCGTCAAAGCAGGCCCATGCTCCTGCCTGGGCCAGCCCCTTGAAGAACTTCCCCATGGCTTTGTAATCCAAACCATCTGAGCAGTTGAAGACCACACACTAGAAAGAGGGAGGATGTGGGCACCATTCAGGATAGAATCCATCACATCTGACTTACGCTGCACCATTACACAGGGGCAGGACTCCTCTCTTGTTCTACTGGAGGAGTTGGGGCCCACACTGCCTGTTACACTAAACCATCTTAGATTTCATGCTCGCTTCCCTGGACAGGGGTCCAGAGGAGGCCAGGAAGAGAAGGTGGGGACAAATGGCATTTCCCATCTACCTACCTGCTTAGCCAAAGCTTTGGCCAGATCTTTGGTGGTTTCTGTCTTGCCTGTCCCAGCTGGACCCTCTGGAGCTCCTCCAAGGTTCAGCTTCAAAGCTCCCATCAGTGTCCTAAGGGGAAGAAAACAGGACCTCAGTGCCTGAGTTCTAAGACACAGAAAAAAAAAACAAACTGGCTTTTTGTTTATTTTAATTCATACAAATAGTTTAAAATTTTACCCTGATTATATGACCAATAAATCATCATTGTAACCTCAGAGTGCTTGGCACATGGGCAGCACCCACAAGCATTTGTTTGAATAAATGAGCGAATAAATAGACGCACACTACATACATACATGAATCAAATAAAAGTGAAAAATACTCATAAACTCCACATCCCAAAGATCACTAGTGCTAATGGAATAGTGAAAATAAATGTATTTCTCTCACTAGATTATCAACTCTTGAGTTCAGGGACTGCTTTCAATTCTATTTCATATCTTCAGCAAGCTAATACAGTGCCTGGCATGTAATAGGTGCAAGACAAATGTTAAAAATGAATGATGTGGTAACTGTGGTCCCACACCTTGTGGTATGAGTCTCTATGATTTTAGTGAACATGCTGTCTTGGAATTGTCTGAGTATATCTCCCCACCTCCGATAAGACTTAGGGTTTGTTGAGGTCATGCATGGTGCATGGGAAAGTTCAAGAAATGGTTGTTGACTAATGAGTGGAATAAATGAATGAATGAAGAGGAAAATACACAGAACATAGAAAACAAGTGATTGAGGATTTTGAAAGAAGAAAATACTCTCAAGTGTTATTTTTACAGTATAAAAAAAATCCACGGTTAGGAAATATACAAAAGCAAAGAAAATCTAAACATCACAAAATTGACATGTTCACAAAATCCATATTTCTAACGTTATGAGTTCCATGGAAAGTGGCAAAGCACTTTGCTGAGCACAGAATGACATATCTGTTCATGAAACTGGTTGGCAGAGCTTAGAGACCCATACAAGGCCTTGACTCGGCCCCTTGTCTGACCTCTTGGCCACGGGGTCTCCAGGCACCATCTTAATTCCTGCCATTGGAGAGCTTCTACTGAAGTCCCGTGTCATGTTCACAGATGGGCACCAATATTCTGCTTGTTGGTTCAAATGTATTCATTTGCACTAGGACTCCTACTGGGTCCTCATTTCTAGTCTGAAAGCCTAGTTTCCATGACCATCTTTGGAGCCATGGTGACTAAGGGCAAAATTTTTAAATTTGAGAATCTGAAACGTAGAGAATAAAGGTAACAAACCCAAGATGCCCTGGACCTTCCTCCCTGGAGTCTTTTTTTCCTCTGGAGTTCTCTATTCACTCCTCAGGTCTGGGAGCTCCAAGAGTTTACCTGTAGCAGCGGTCAGTGAGGGGTGTAATCACCAGCCGGGGGGAGTTTCCCAGGTACTCATAGCCATACAAGGCTTCCGTAGTTATCATCTGCACGTGCACGTTCTTTGCCTCCCAGTAGTAGCGCAGCTGCGAGATCCACTGGAAATCATTCAGATTAGAAACTCCGTCCTCAAATAACTTGGCCACCACATCACGGGCTGTTGGGACACAGACACCAGAAACACACACATGCAGAACCATCAGAACTCTCCCATCTCCACAGACTTCTCAGTTAGAAGAGGATTTAAAGACAAAAAAAATTGTAGAGCCAGGGTCTCACCACATTGTCCAGGCTGGTCTTGAGCTTCTGCCCTCAAGCGATCCTACCACCTTGGCCTCCTAAAGTGCTAGGATTACAGGTGTGAGCCACCACACCTACCCCCTGAAGAGGATGTTATTAAGGCCCTTCACTCTTCAAACAATTTTCGGTTCCACTACTCTCCTTGTCCACCCCTAACCTGCAGGCAGCAATATCTGTCAGAAGCTGGTATTTACTATCTACCAAGGAGCCAGGCAGAGAATCTGCTGCATTATCTCCTCTCAGACAGTAGAGCAGACATGTTAAATGTGCATACTCTGAAATCAGACTATCCGGGTTCAAATTCAGGTGCCACAACGAACCAACTATGTTACTCCAGGCAAATTTCTCTATCTCTGTCCCTCAGTTGCATAATCCGTAAAGTGGGGATAACATAGTACCTACATTATAGGTTCTATGTTATTATGAGAATTAAGTGAATATATACATATCTACATTTATGTACTTTAGAGACAGAGATAGAGAGAAATGTGTCTGTCATATGAAAACATTAGGTAAGTATTAGCAACTGCTATCATTCCCAAACTCTTGGGGGACTGACCCAGAGGACTTTGCAATATACAGTGGCCCCCAAATACTGTTATATGCCCAATATGACCCTTTTGGCCCTGTTCCAGGCCTCTAGTATAGCTTCAGAGAATGCAGTCAGTGTAGTCTGATTTAGTTAGCAGGGGAGCACATTCTTTCCCTCTGTGGGCCTGAAAACCCAGCTGGGAGATACATTTCTAGTTTTACCCTTTTCTCTCATGGGATTGTAAGTCTAATTTAATTTTCTCACTGTGACAGGAACCTCGAGGTTGAAGAGTGGATATAGGTTTATGAGAATCATTAATTATTTTTTGGTAACTCACAGATGGAGAGCTATTGAGACCTCAGAGCTGGTATAGCAGGCTTAAAATTAGGATTCCAGAAACAACTTTGCACAGGGATGCTTCCACTGCCTCTCTGTGAGATAAGCCTTCTTTATTACAGTAAAACCCAAAACCCTGTAGAGAAGAGCCCTTGAAGAAGATTATACCAACAGCTCTTTCCTCCTTCCCAAGAAATTCAATACCCCTTCAGGTTCTTGGGGGAACACACAGGGTGGCAGGAGGTGTAAGGGGAGTCTGTATGAGAGATCCAAGAAGAAAGTGAATTTCGAGGGATTCAGTTGGGGATGCCTTTGCTGTGCTGTGTGTGTGTGTGTGTGTGTGTGTATGTGTGTGCGTGTGCACGTGTGTGCATGCATGCTTGTGTTTGTGAATCCACTCTGGGGTACCTTGAGCAGTAACCACACACCTGCACCCATTATTCCTACAAGCTGGGTATGTGGCCATTTGAAGAGCACATTTTCCTTTTTCTCTCCTTATTTTATACTCTTCTACCTAAATGAAATCAGATTGAAATGAGCATCAACCTTGAGAGGAATAAGATGCCATGAAATGCCAGTAGGAAGCAGGGTATGTGAGCAAGAGACTCTGTTCCCCAGCAACCAGCCTGGTCCAGCCCTAGTTTCCTTGGTGATGATGGAGTGAGGATGTGGGGGTGGTTTGTTTTACATAAAGTCCCCAATTCTTCCTCCTCCTCCTCCTCCTCCTTCTCTTCTTCTTCTTCTTTTTTTTTTTTTTTAAAGAAAGAGCTGGAAGGAATCATCTCTCACCACTCCTCCCTGCATCACTGCCCACTTCCAGTCCCTTGGGCTTGGAAGCAGACAGACATAGGAGCTTCTGCAGCTTACTAACTGTGTGCCTCCCTGCAAGTTATTTACCCCTTTAAGCCTCAGGTTCTTAATCTGTGAAATGTCTATGAAAATGAGATAATGCATGTCAATCACTTAGCACAAAGCTTGGCACCCAGAGAGTATTAAAAAATATTAGCTCTCATTAGCCAAGGAAATGACTCCAAGTTGTTGAAGCTCAGAAATGACTTTGGCCATCATCATTTCAGTAAGAGCCCTGCTTGGAGGGTTCCTGGAAGTAAGGTTGAGGATGGGAAGGGAAACAAGACGGAGATGCACAGAGCCCTTTGGCATTGGCTTCTCTCCTCTCGCCACCTCCTGTAATCTCAGTTGGGAACGCCTCTTCCTAATGGGGAAGGAAACTCTGAATCACTCCATTCAGGAGAACGGAGACAAGCAAGCCTGGCTGCTATTCCTGGATAGCCAGTGACGCCAGGAGAAGTCTCCTTGCTTACCGTGGACGTCGATGACCGTGAGGGCCCCCAGAGTGAGTCGGGCTCCGCTGCTCAGCTTCCCTCGCACCAGCTGGACAATCTGTGCAATCTGATTGTTGCTCTTTTTCAGGAAATCCTGGCAGGGGCAGAGGAGGGGACAAGTGACGAAGCTGGATTCTCCTCTGGCAATCCCCATCTCAGGGAATGGCACCATCGACCCCCGGATGGCCCAGGCCAGACTCCAGAGGGTCATCCCTCCAGCCTATCTTTCCCCTGGGTGAATTCCAAATGCAATATGCTAACTGAAAGAGGCCAGGTTTGGAAGGTTACATACTGCAAGATTTTAATTTTATGTTATTGTGGAAAAGGCAAAACTGTAGGAGCAGAAAACAGATTGGTAGGTAGCAGAGGCTTGGAGTAGCAAGAGGGGTTGACTACAAAGGGCATGAGGAATTTTTTTTTTTTTTGGGTGGTGTGGACCTTTTCTAGATTTTCATTGTGATGGTGCTTACATGAATGCGCGCATTTGTCAAAATTCAAAACCATATGCTACAAAGGGTGAATTTTACTACATATAAATTATACTGTAAACCAGAATTAATGAAAAAAATCTGAAACTGTGAGATTAAAGGAGACAAAGGATATGAAAACAAAATGCAACATGTAATTTTGGATTGGATCCTGGACCAGAAAAGCGTTTTTATGTCTCCCACTAGACTACAAATCCATGAGGACGGGGACTATGTCTGTCTCATTCACCTCTAATTCCTTTTGCCTAGTAGCAGCCCCAGCACAGGGCAGATGCGAAACCAGTGTTTGCTACGTGAATGACAAGTGGATGGATGGATGGATGATCATCCTGTGCCAACACCTGCTTCCTTTGGGATTCTGAGGCACATCATTTGACACACATGCACTCCAGGGCTTGGGTGTGTGATGGGAAACATTCTCCCTATCTGTGGGTAGAAAACTGGGATGCATAGATATAGTCACAAAAGTCAGAAGTTTTTAGAGTTTCTACAGTTTGAAATGATGTACATGAATGCAGTCTGCAAGTGTACAGTGCAATATATCTATTAGGAATTATCAACATGGACTCTGTATAAATTTGAAATTTGGCCAAATATTAATGTTCTAATTTTAATACATAAAGCAAAATACAGTAAATTAAAATATATTTAGGTCCACAGCCAATCTTCTATGGGGGAATAACAGAAGGTCTGATGAGATAATCATGGGAAATTATGCCACGGTAGAAAGGTTGGGAACGAAGTCATCATTCATTCATTCAACAAACATTTATTGAGCACCTACCATGTGCTCAGCACTGTGATCACCCCTGGAGATAGAACAGTGAGCAAAACAGACATAGCCTCTTTCCTGTAGGGTTTACAGCCCCACATCTAAGTACTGAATAATGTACCACAATCTTATTTAACCCTCCTGCGATACGATGATGTGATGCAACAGTTCCTTGCATTTTATAGACAAGGAGACTGAGACTTAGGTTAAGTTGCTCCTGGACACATGCTAACTAGTGGGATGTGTCAGCATTTGAACTCAAGTCCACCCAGGTCCTGCACTCTTAAGCACTGGTGTCAACTGACTGGAAATACAAGGTTTGGATCTGAGGATAACCAGGCATTTGAGCATGCTTGGTCACAAGAGAAAGCTGAAGGAAGGGCTGGGGGCAGATTCATTTGGGACTGGGGGTGGTGAGCAGGGGCAGTAGTGGAGGAGAGGGGGGAAATGGTGGCCCCTTGGCCTATGAAGAAGACAAGGGGTCTCTGTTGGTGGAAATTCTGCCAAGTTGACTCATGGAAACCAAGCATGGTAAGACTTAGAATCCTGCAGCCCAGAATCTCTGTCTAGGATGGACTATGGGAGGTCTTGCACTATAGAACTCCAAGTCAGCCCCAATTTCAAATTCTTCATCCCACTGTCCTTTTGAGAACCCTGACTTCTGTGATGCTGTGGGCCCAAACTATTTTTTTTTAAACATGGCTACTCTAATTTTACATCATTCAAATCCTAATTGATGCTCTTATCTCCTCTACAAGCTTCATGGCAGGATCACTTACCTGTAGGGTATTTTCCACCAGGGCTTCAGATACCTCCTGGGTCCAAAAGATGGAGGAGACACAGATGACCACTTGGCCAGGCCACTGCAAGACCCAGTGATTACGAGGGATCTGGGAAAGTGCAGTGGGTTTATTATAGTATCGGTTCACTGTGTGTGGTTTAAATTGACTTTATAAAACATGCCCCACCATCTCACCCCCACAACAAAACCAAAATCCTCCTCCATCCTCAGATGCTACAAGGCTTGGCAGCTCTGGAATTGCTGATTTATTCCTCCCTGAATTTTATGAAAAAGAAAAAAAACCACCAACAATCTCATCAACTCCTTGCATTTTTTTCATTGCTCATTCAGCAGTTTTTTACAGTTATTCAAGGTGATGTTTAGAGAGTACTCCTAACTACTCTTTAATTTTTTTATTTTTTATTTTATTTTTTTAGAGACAGGGTCTTGCTCTGTCACCCAGGCTAGAGTGCAGTGGTGCGATCATAGCTCACTGCAACCTCAGACTCCGGGCTCAAGGGATCCTCCTGCCTTGGCCTCCCAAAGAGCTAGGATTACAGGTGTGAGCCGCTGTGCCCGGCACAACTACTCTTTTAAATGGCTACATATTATTGCAGTGTTGGGCCACAATTTCCTAAGCCAACATTCCCCTCCTTTTTTTTCTAAAACTATAGGTCAGGAGAGGAAAACTATGTAAATAAATACATAGTTATTTTTGTAAAAAATTGTATCAAAACACAGCCATTCCCATTTACGTATTGTCTATGCTGCTTTTGCGCTACAAGGGCAAAGCTACAGTAACCATTCTACTATACATATGTATCTTAAAACTATGTTGTATATTTTAAACATACACGATACAATTTATTTAAAAAAAAAAAGCTGTGATGGGAGCGTGGCCCACAGAGCTAAATGTGTTTACTATTTGGCCCATTACAGGAAAGTTTGTTGACTCTTGATATAGATTCAATTGCATGACATAATTTCATTCTGGTAGCTATTTTTCTTTAATGTTTGATTTAGAACATGTCATAGGAAAAGGGATTGGCCTTTCATTTTATGATGCAAATATTTTGGCAAGGGACAGCGGGGTCAGTCCCCAATATTTAGTGTGAAGGTGTTAACTGAATATTGTTTTGTTCTATGGAAAAGGTCTGGGAATGGGAACAGGAGCCTGAAAATAACAAAGGGCACATGAAGCAGAGGGGACAAAATTTAGCATTAGCCAACGTGATCTTGCAAGAGGCTGGATGAAGAGTTACCGGGACAGGTTATTTTCTCTCTGGCCTTATGCCATACTTGTTCCCCTAAAACTTTGGGAGTTTAATGAGTTAGGCCATTCGGGGGATCTGCAACATAAATGAATGCTCAGCTGGAAGGGGCTCTAAATTGACCTTACACCATCAATTTCATTTGACAGAAAGGAGAATTGAGGCTAACTCTCTTCTCTTGGATCGCTTGCTTCTAACCGCAAATGTTTCACCAAAAATATGTTCATTGCCCCAGGATTTACAGGTAAAGGCAAGACAGGCACAGAGAGGTGGGTTTTGGTAGAAGGCAGAGGCCAATTGAACCAATTCATTTAACGTTCTTCCCAAAGTTCCTTGTACTGTAGCAGCACCCTGGCATGTGTACCTCAATTTATGTTTACCTTGACATATGCTTCAATCCCAAGTCCAATGACTTCCCGCAGACTGGCAAGCATCATCTGCTCCACCTGCTGGAGCCACTTCTCTACCATGCCCTGTGGGGCAAGAACAGACAGAAGCTGTAGCGTCAGTTCAAGTCCAGAGAGAAGAACTGTGGGCAGAACCAGCTTTCTCTCTGGACAGGGCTGGAGGGAGGCCAAAGGCTCCTTGGCTTGACACCTCTTCAAGCCAATATTCTTTAACCCTTTGCTTTACATTTATTTCCTGTATTCTCAGATGTATATGCCTTCCAAACGGGTAATAGGGAATTTTTATAATAACATACATTTCTTTCATGTCATTTTCTGAAACAGACAACTTCTCGGGAGGCAAGTGAAACATTCACCGTTTGGTTAATAAAACAAATTACTCCTTGTAGATGAACAGTTTGATTCATGCATTATTCCAGTGCTTCCCAAACTCTGCTATGGAGATCTTTAAAAAATACAGATGCTTGACTCCCACCCCCAGACTTTCTGGTTTAATTGGTACGGATGCAGTCTGGCCATTTGGATTTTGATTAACGCTCCACAGGTAATTCAAATATGCAGCAAATTATTCAGTTTTAGAATTTCAGGTAACTGTAGCTGTTTGATTTCAGGTGCTTGTAAACTAGCTGGTGTCTGAGTTGGTAATGTGACTCCTGGTTGTTGCAATTTATACCCATGGATGGCAAAAACAGTCAATAAAAGGAGGCCAAGAGTCCTTGTCTATTTCTACTTGAAATGTGTCATGCTTAGTAATTTACATTTTACTCATTATATAAGGACATATGTATGAAAACCTGAGTTAAGTAGCATCATCTTTCATTGATTCCATGATGTTTTATTGACCTTTAAAAAAAAGTGCCACAGGAATACTACTCAGCTACAAAAAACAATGGTGAACTAACACCTCTTGTACTATCCTGGATGGAGCTAGAGCCCATTCTACTAAGTGAAGTATCACAAGAATAGAAAAACAAGCACCACATGTACTCACCACCAAATTGGTACTAATTGATCAACACTTATGTGCACATATGGAAGTAACATTCACTGGGCAGGTGGGAGGCGAGAGGAGGGGATGGGTATATTCATACCTAATGGGTGCGCACTGTCTGGGGCATGGGCATGCTTGTAGCTCTGACTCAGATGGGGCAAAGGCAATATACATAACGTAAACGTTTGTACCCCAATAATATTCAGAAATTAAAAAATGAAGAAAATAAAAAAAGAAAAGGAAAACAAAACAAAAACAAGTGCCTTGGGAAGCTGTCTGACTGAATCACTTTTAACTGGACTCTGCACATTGAGATCTAAACAGCATCAGTTGTTTAGATCTGATTCTTGCTACTGCCTCCACATCAAGTTTGTTTAAAATCCTTCCACCAACTCAGTATGTCATGTGGATTGCAGTATAATCCCAAGCCTAGAGATGGGTAAACTGAGACTCAGAAAGATTAACTTCCCCAACTACCAATTGTTAAGTTGAGGAACCCAAATGTTTCTCCATATCCAGGAAGTCTGGAACTAGAGTCCTAATGCTTAACCAGTATGCTTTCTGCCTCTCTCTGGTTTACTCTGTTAGGGAGGAAAGAACCAGAGTTGGGTAAGGGGAGTTACTTTGGCATTAGCTGGGTAGATTTTCTGTATGAATGGAATGGTTTCTTTTTCTGAGCTGATCATGCCCACAATTTCCAGACTGTCTGTAAACTCCAGCTTGGCAATTCCTTCAAAGCACTTCTTCAAGTGTGGCTGCACTCGGAGGGGGTCCTTTGTCTCAGACAAGATCTCCAGCAGCTCATCATTTGATAGGAAGAAGAACCTATTTCAAAGCAAAGGAAGATGGTAACTGGAACCTCTTTTGAGAGCTTTTCTCCCCAACAGGTAGTTCACACCCAGGTGAATACCAGCTATGTCCCAGGGTCTTCTCTGAGGCCCACTGTCCTTCACCATTTTTCATCTGAGGAATAGAAGATGGAGATTTTTTTTTTAAAGAGATGGGGTCTCACTATGTTGCCCAGGCTGGACTCAAACTCTTGAGGTCAAGTGATCCTCCTGCTTCAGCCTCCCAAGTAGCTGGAACTACAGGCATGTGATACTGCACCTGGCTTGGAGATGGTTTTGACTCTGAGAACAACAGAAAGAATTAAAGCTGGTATATGTGAGTTTAATATGGTTGGGGGAGAGGTGCTACCAGTTAAAAAGAGCCTGGATAGAGCAGTGGCTCTCAACTTTGGCTGCACTTTATAATCACCTGGGGAGTTTATAAAAGTTTCCAATGCCAAGGTTCCACTGCCAAGAGATTCTAATATAATTGATCTGGGGATAGGTCTGGGAAAATTTGTATTTTTAAAAATTCCAGGTGATTCTAATGTGCAGTCAATCTTGAGAACCATTTGGTAGAAAGAGAGAGAGAAGACTTCCTTGTCTTTCCTCCTCTCCAGGCATACCAGAAAATGTCACAGGCGTAATATGAGAAAGTGAATGGCAATAATGGGCCTGTTTACATGCAGAGGCCTCTACCATCTTTTACATTAGAGATAATAAGACAACTTCATCTCTTGCTCAGGCCCCAAAAGCAGCAAAAACAAACCTTCAGAAAATGTTCAATGTACAAATATGAACTGTGACCGTCAGGCCAGAAGTCCTATTGACATAAGGGAGGGACCATGTCATTACGGTCTTCACTGACTATGGCAGATTACAAAAATGGCCACAATATTTATATCTCCTCTCATCAAGTGGTGGAATCTATTTTCACATCTCTTGAACCTGAGCTGGCTCTGTGTCTTGCTTTGGCCAATAGAATGTAGTGAACAGGAGTTTGTGCAAGTTCCAAGCCTAGACTTCGAGAGGTCTTGATGCTTCCACTCTTGCTGCTTTTGGGAACCCTGTGACCACTGCTGTGTGAATAAACCCAAGGTAGCCTTCTAGAGGATGAAAGGCATGTGGCCCAACTACCTGTTGCCCCAGACAACAGGAAGTCAACCAACAGAAAAGTGATTGAGGCCATCGACTGCCAGCTGACTGCAGTCATATGAGTGAGCCAGAAGAACCACTCAGCTCAGCCCAGCTCCATCTGCCAACTCACAGAACTGAGAGCTAAACACATGGTTGTTGTTTTACACGTCTAAGATTTGGGGTGGTTTGTTATGCAGCAAAGGAAACTATTAATAATACACTGTATCTGCAGTGTTGAGCAGATAGGAAGAGCTCAATTTGTTGGCTGACTGACTAACCAATATCTAATGAGGATGTCATTAATGATTTCTCTCACTCCCAAGGGAAATTCAAATGGGTGATCTCTATGGATTTACATTGCCTCTGTCTCTATCATATATGATAATGAATAAAGCTCGATGGCCATAAGAGTACTAATAATATGTCTGTATAATTTTAAATTAAAAGCATTATTTAGTGCTCTGTATTTTCATGACAGAATCAATTTAAATTATGTGACTATCAACATTGTCAAAGTGTTTGCTTAGTGCCTAATTTTATTTTATAAAAATCTAAAGTAGGAATAGGCCATAAGTGTATTAAAACAGGTGTTGGGGATATAGATGTCTGCTCTTCATTTTAAATCTGCAATATTTTATAATTACAGTCTTGAAAAAGAAAAGACAGGGATCAGCAGAAATAAGTTGAATGTGCCTCACTGGGAAGTTAAATAGGAGCTTGGTGTGAGAGTCATGCTTCTGTGACGGAGATTAGAACCCAGATCGCATGGCTCCTGGCCCACTGACCTTCCCAGTCCC
>NW_012147523.1:4988652-5124050 GCF_000956105.1 Propithecus coquereli | reverse complement strand
TATAAAGAAATATTGGTGGGGGTGTGTGTTTAACTTAGGGAGAAAATGTGGCTCAGAGAGGTTAAATGACTGAGTACCTTATCTAGACTTTCTGGATTTGAATTCTAGCTTGGCCATCTACGAGTCCTGTGTCTTTGGGCAAATTACTATTTTCTTATTTATGAAATGGGGACAGTAATAATGCTCCAATCTCCTCCTCATTATTGTGAGGATCAAATAAGTTAATAATTTTAAAGCACTTGCAGCAGGGTCCTGGCATAAGGTAAGTGCTATATTATTCGTGGCTATTCATATTTTTATTAGGAATAATAGTAGTGGGTATAGAACTAGAAGCCCAAACTTCAAGAGTTTTCTGGGTTTAATCTCTTCCCAAGTTTTGTGCTTCCAAATTGGGGTTCCTTACACTACATGTGCTATATTCATGTTGTTGAATACGGAAGTCATTAGGCACAGGTAGCTATTTATATTTTTAAAAATATTAAATAAGTTAAAAATTTGGCTTTCTCACAGTAGCCACAATTCAAGTGCAAGAGCCACCTGTGGCTAATGGCTACTGTATTGGATAGCACAGATGTAGAAAAATCCTATCACTACAGAAAGTTCTATTGGATGATGCCATACTAAATAGATATCAATGACATTTCTGAATTCCAAACAAATCACTTTTTTTTTTTTTTGGCTGAGAGCAGGGAACTAACTTTTTCTCCATATAAGGGAGTACTAAAATCTACTTTTCCTAAAGAAAAATCAGGATCAACATACTAATTGGAGTCAAACGACATGGAGTGACCATTTGTGGTGAATCAGACATGGATGGATTATCCAGAGACAGAACCCTCCTTTCTGGAACTAGCCCTCTAGAACTACCTTGACTTTTACGCAGAAGAACATTGGCTCTTGTGGGGAAAAAAAGAGTCAAATATTTGTAAACACACCTACCAGAAACTACAAAATTTGATGGCAAAAAAATGTAGCTGACAATTCTTTTTTTTTTTTTTTTTGAGATAATTTCTCACTGTGTTGCCCGGGCTAGAGTGCCGTGGCGTCATCCTAGCTCACAGCAACCTCAAACTCCTGGGCTCAAGCGATCCTCCTGCCTCAGCCTCCGAGTGGCTGGGACTACAGGCATGCGCCAGCATGCCCAGCTAATTTTTTTTCTATATATTTTTAGTTGTCCAATTAATTTCTTTCTAATTTTAGTAGAGATGGGGTCTCGCTCTTGCTCAGGCTGGTCTCGAACTCCTGAGCTCAAACAATCCGCCCGCCTCGGCCTCCCAGAGAGCTAGGATTACAGGTGTGAGCCACTGCGCCCGGCCTAGCTGACAATTCTTAATCACATAGTCTGGGTGCTAAATGTTTTACAAGCATGAGCTCATCATCAATCTGCACAATAAATATATGAAGTAGAGGGTCATTATTATATCCCAGGGTTACAGTGGGGAACCTGAAGCTTTGATAGGTTTGCTGGAGGTCTCGAGACTAATACGTGCAAAAGCTGAGACTCCAAAGAAGTTCTGTTTGATGCCAAAGACTGGGCTCATAATCGTGACTACTATATGCCTTTAACTGGGAGAAACAACAATGCTGGTTGGACCAAGTGTGGATTTGATCCCCCCACTGGTGTCCATTCAACCTCATGCTAAATAATGACCATGAAGACAGGCTTTATTCCTGAAAGCTATCTCTTGGAGAATGGAGAACCAGGAAAGAATATGGAATAGATTGGTCGAAGCCAACTCTCAGTGTGCAAAACGTAATTCCACTCGTAAATGGGTCAAGAGGGTGATTCCAAATAAAAGAACAATACTAGATACCTGGGGAAAAACAGTCTCTTCTTCTCCAGATAATCATTCAGCCCCTTCTGGATGTCCTCCAACAGAAGGTTGGCTTCTTGAAGCTTCTCAGTCATCCGTGGCTGGTCTGCTGCTACCAGAACCCTGCTGTCTTTCACCTGGGTTCCATCAAAAAAGGTGAACATCATCATGGGCATTGACCAAGTTCTGAGATTGGTCATTGTAATGAATGTGTAACCAGGCTATCAACTAACAGTGCCTCCTGCCCAGCTAACTGTATGCTAATCCCCCTCCTAACTTTTGACATTAGAAAAAGATAAGAAAAAATATTGAATTTGCAAAAATCAAGTTCATTTATAAGTTTCCAGGAATGTGACTCAAATGAACAATGAGGAAATCTTTGTATGGCATTCCACATTCCTGCTGGTGATACTTACTAGGGGATAAAAACTTACCGCTTGGGACATGAGTGATTTCCAGTAACCATCAACAATGGCAAATTTCCTGCCCTCTTCTGGCATCTGGGCTATGATGTCCTCTGAACTAAAAATCGGTTCCAGGTATAGCCAGGTGGCTTGGCACTTCAACCAGGCATCCAAATTTTCCTGCACTCGAACCAGCTTTTCTTCCCATTTCTGTGAATTCAGCATTTCAAATCTGAATCACTAACCTGCCACTCTGCAGCACAGGCCCATGGACTAACCAAATGGATGGATTTATTCATTTATTCATTCATTCCCTTGTTTAATCAAATACTTATTGAGTGCCCCCTGTGTTCTGGTCACTGTTCCAGGCAATCAGGCTACAGCAATGAATGAAACAAATGAGAGTCCTTGTCTTGGTGGAGCTCACATTCTAGTGGAGTAACAATAGGTATAACATTTATTCTGTGACAAGTAGATGGTCTGAGTGCTTTATGTATATAAAACCAATTTAATCCAACAGTCTTGTGAGGTAGATATTATTAGAAATCTCACTTTACAGATGCAGAAATGGAGACATAACAGTTCAAGTAACTTGTCCATGGTCACACAACTAATAAAGGGGTTGTGCTAGGATTTGGACCCAGGAAGTCTGGCTCCAGAGACTGTTCCCTTAGCTTATGCCACCTCTATAAACAGTGAGCATAGGAGGCCAAACCCTTACCCTCAGGTGGTTTGCAGTTTAGATTACTACAGCTCATAAGATACTTTCCAAATGTATGCTTATTTGGTGCATTCAAATCTCCTCTTTTGGCAGACAGTTTGCAAAGGCTCAGCATGCCATATGCTTACTTGGATGGTCATTGCTTTCAGTCTTGTGTTATTTTTTTTTCCAATTGGGAGAAAGTGAGTTTCTTTGTTAACTGAACTTGGAAACCTTCCCCCTCCTCTGAGGAACCCAGAGCTAATGGGACATCACAAAACATTCAACCTCATTTCCTCTTACCCTGCATTCTGCTTCTATTGGTTTGATGAACGTGGAGCCACACATGGTCTGGGTCTTTATCACGTGATCATCGAGTAGCAGTTGAATGTCATCAACGGCACACAAGATGCTCGTATCCTGCAAATAAAGATGCCCCATCCTGTCAAAATCCTCATACACATCTCTCCCCACCCTCATTTTTCATGCTGATCCCAAGGGCCTCCTAGCTCAGAACTCCACTCCAGTGGGACAGGAATCTATGTCTTGCAGGGGATGGCATTTCTATTTTCTTCCTTGAAAATGTTCTTAAAGACACTTACTGTCCACCTCCCTTGCAGAAATCAAATACAGTGTAAGCCCAGACCCGCAGTTAGCATCTGTTGGGGAGGAAGACTCTGCCCACTTCTCTGTGTTCCTGCTTCTCTGTCCACCTGCTTTCCGAGCTCTCCTCTCCCTCGGGTGGGAGGATCAGCTGCTAACCTGATTGTTTACACCTAGATCCTCAGTTTCCAAACCATGCACTGACATGTCCCAGGGCATGGCAGCCAACTCAGAATAAATAATTGTAGTTATTTAAAAATAAAATACCAATATTGCTTTTTATTTCAATTTATATGTATTATTTTTTTCAAATATCTATGAAATTGATAGGACATAAATACTTATTAAGTTGTTTGGACCTAATTAGTTCACAAACAAAGCTATTAGGTATTTCTTTTGGCCTAGGGTCACCATGAAAAAAGTACTTAGACATCAAAGGTGCTCTGAGCCAAGGAAGTTTGGGGACTTCTGTTCTATATATTTACTGGGTCACATTTCACTAGTAAGTAAGGTTTAAGGTGTGCCTTAAAGATCAGCCCCTGTGGGTGGCACTTTTCCTCCTGGGCTACTGTGGCAAGTCAGCTGATACGGGTTTGGCCCCCTGCAGCAGATTTGGTCTTTTCTGCTCTGTTTTCACTTCTTTGAAGCCTAATTTGGGTGGCTAAACTGGGCCTAGAATATACTCTCTCATCTACCTTTTACCAGTAGCCCTGCACTGGGAGGTGTGTCCAGCTATTAATAAAGTAGTGTCTTAAATTCCACTTTTTGCTGATCCTTGTCAATAGCTATTTCAGTCAAAAACTGCATATCAGCCAGATATAAGTGAGCCACCCAGGTCCCCTAGCTTAACTCCTCATGTCAGAACAACGGTGTCTATTCTAGCAGCATCTAATCCCATCAGATCATGCAGCATTGAGTTTCTGGGAGCCATGGTGGCCTGGTCTTGCTGGGAAAGGCCCAGTAATGAGCTCCTGTGCTCCCGAGTCTCTCATTGGCTCATGTGTAGGTCTGTTGGGGCTCAGAACATGATACCCCAAAGTATGGCACCTTGGTGTGCTGAGTGCTTTGAACTGAAGGACCCTGGAAGGCAATGTCAGAAGCAAGATCTTTCTATCTTCTCCCATCTGCCTTTTCCTGCTCCCCTTTCTTCTCTAAGGCAGGCCATGGACACTAGAATTCCTCTTCCCCAAAGCCAGCCATAAACCTAGAAATATCACTTTAATCTTCCTCCCATTTCTGGGTAAGAAATGGCCATAAAGAAATTCTCTGGCCTACCTTGTCTGATTCCAGGTCATAAGACCCCTGTTCCAGAGGGGTCTGACCTCATACCTAGGAGGAAGGGATGCTACACAGAAAGGCCAAGAAGAATCTGAACAGAGAGGCCTTGCTGTGTTTTCCCCCGAGTCTGTTACCACTAGATCATACCCTTCTGTCCAATCACATTTCTATACACCTGGCCATTCCTCATCAAACCTAAGCATAAAATAGGAAGTTTTCCTGAAGTCTTCAGGTCTTCATTTCTGAAGCTCCTTTGTCATGTTAGATGTTGATTAAATAAATTTGTTATGATTTTCTCTTATTCATCTGTCTTTTGTTATAAGAGTGCCAGCCCTGAGTGACTCTCATGATGGGCGAGGAAAGGCTCAGACCTTTTCACCCCTACAGTTCTTAGCCAGGTGAAATCAAGGCATTGTAGCTATTGCAACCAAAGGGGGAAAGAAGTTCCAAGAGAATAGCATGGAGCCTGGGGGAGGAGGAAGGTATGGGAGCCTTTGCTTCTCAATCCATGTTGTACACTAGAAAAACCAGGGGTGCCTTACAAATACAGATGCCTAAGCACTCTGGGGGTGCAGGAAACAGAAAAACTCAATGGGGATTGTTTAAAGCATCCCAAATGATTCTACTGTGTAGCCAGCATTGGAAGCACTGCTTTAAGAGCCAAAGGTCTGCAGCATGTGAGTATTGGCCTATTACCTCCATGATTTACAAGTCACCCAGAGCAGCGACCCCCATCTATGCCCCATGCCCCAATCCAACTGCAAGCTAGACCCAAGAGACAGCTGAGCAAATGCTTCAGGTTTACACACCTCCACATGTACTGCACAAATTCATGTGTTCTCTACAAGCACCAATGAAAAGAAAGGAATCTCCACCCTTGCTATTCTAATTATGGTCCATATTATCTGGGAGCTTGTTAGAACTGCGGAACCTCAGGCCCCAGCCCAGACCTGCTAAATCAGAACCTGCTCTTTAACAAGATCTCCAGGTGACTCCTGCACATATTAATATTTGAGAAGTTCTGAGTTTTGTCCCTGAGGGCCCTGGGGAGCTTTGGAAATGTACATAGACCTGTGTCCTCCCTGGGAGATGCTCATTTAGGAGGTTTGCTCATTTTTTTTTGCATTGACAAAACTTCTTGCTCTGAATCAAAAGGCCTTTCTGATTTGAAAAAGCATCCCTGAAGTGGAGAGGAAGGATGAGTGGCACAGGAAACAAGATGTTAGGGGTTAATCCCCTGTGAGTTCTGTCGCAATTCTGAAAGAATCACCTCTGTAAGCTACTACATAGCAATTGGGGCTGCTTTGGGGTGGGGTAGGGGGGCTGCAGTTGGATTGAGACTCACAGTGTCCCTGTATTTCACGAAGCTGAATGTCATGTTAACCCAGTCTAACTTCATTTTCTCCATGTTTTTCTCCAGGGAATATTCTTTGCTGGCAGCTGCACCAATGGGCTCCAGTCTAAAGAGAGAACATAGCAACAGTAACGGTAACAGGAGGTGGCAGAGAAAACACATCAAAGGAGGAATTTCAGCTCAGTCTTACGAGAATTTCAAAAAGCCCTTAATTTTACCAAAATGTTTACTATCCTAACTCTAAGATTTGCCAGCTACCTCCGATGCTTTGTGGAGTTTTTCACCCTCAGCACTGTTGACTTTTTGGGCTGTGTTATGGGTTGAATATTGTCCACTCCACAAATTCATATGTTGAAGCTCTAACCCTCAGTACCTCAGAATGTGACTCGAGTTGGAGAAAGGACCTTTATGGAGGTAATTAAGTTAAATGAGGTCATGAGGGCCCTAATCCAATATGACTGGTGTCCTTAGAGGAAGAAGAGGTTAGGACTCAGACATACAGGGAGGAGATGGCTGTCCGCAAGCCGAGGAGAGAGGCCTCAGAAGAAACCAACCCTACCAACAACTTGGTCTTGAACTTCAAGCCTCCAGAATTGTAAGAAAATAAATTTCTGTTGTGTAAGCCAGTCTGTGGTACTTTGTAATAGCAGCCTGTTAAATAAAAATTATGGGAGGTCATCGTTTTGGATCGAGCTCCTGCCCTAGGTCCCAACGGACCAGACCAAACCCAAACAGAGTCACTCACAGTAAATATTCATAATCAAAGTGAAACTTTAAGGAAGCAGATAGATCCTGAAACAGAGCAGTGTTTCCTGAAAACAGGAGATTCCAGTCTACCTGAATCAGCAAATAAGGAAGTCTCCTCTGCTTTAACCCTTACAAAAAAGCAACCTGATGTTAACCAATCATGTTTTCCCCCCTATTGTTCTGTTTCCTGGTTCCCACCTTACAAAACCCAGTGTTCTGCTATTGCCCAGTGGGAGCTCTCATTCTATTTTGTAGAACAGAGGCTGCCCTGATTCATGAATCACAAATGAAAGCCAATTAGAACTATAACTAAATTTGTTGCAATTTTGTCTTTTGACAAGTCCTAGCAAACTAACATATGCTGGATAATTCTTTGTCATGGGTGCTCTCGTGTGCACTGTAGGATGTTTAGTAGCTTCACTGGCCTCTACCTACTATATGCCAGTAGCAGATTCCCCAAGCCCATCCCCACCCTTTGCCAGTTGTGACAATCAAAACTGTCTCTGGATGTCACCAAGTGTCCCCTAGGGGTGGAAAATTGCCCCCAGTTGAGAACCATTGTCTTAAGATCACTGAAATAAGACCTCTTCTTTCTATCTTTGTTTACTCCTTATTTGCCCACATTCTGATTTCTTATTCAGATTTTGAACTTCTGTTCATTTATGTGACGGCTTTTGCTCCACTTCCCAACTCTCCCCTTTTCATAAACACCTGTTATTTTCCTGATACTGGGTCTACCCATCTACAGCCCCTCTGTTCTGTAGAAAGGGACGTAAAAGGAGAGAAGAGAAAGACAACTCCCTTTCTTCTTGTTTCCACATGGACATCTGGGTCCTAAAACCCAGGTGTGGCCAAAGAATTGGAAAGCAAAGTTCTAGGAAGCGGAAACGGGGATGATTCTCTCTGCCCCAGCCCTGTCTTTCATCGCATCCTAGACCGTAGAAGAAACCATCTGGTCTTTACTCAGCTCTGGAAACTGAAGCTCAGAGGAAGCAAGTGACGTGTCCAAAGCCACACAGCTGGGGGGTGCCAGGACTGGGTCTAGACACCAATTCCTCCTAATCTGACTCCTAATCTGGTGTTTCTTCCTCCCCTGTGAGACGCCTTCTCCTCTCTTTTTATCAGAAGGAACAATAAACCTGTTCACATGTGGTCACTCAATAGGACCAACTGAAGAGAGCCGAGAACCCTCATTTAGCTTCATGAAGGGAGGGAGACTAGGCACAAACTGTTCCAGACAATGACTGACCGAGGCCTCAGCAGCGTGGCCATCATCTTAAATGTGGCCTCTGAGAGATGACCAAAAGGAGCATGCACACAGGGAATAAGTACTAAAGGCAAGTGCCAACCCAGGTGAGTACGAGACGAGGAGTCGTAAAGTCTTGCCCGCAGTGCTTGCTGGCTGTATGGCCATGGCCAAATCACTCGACAAGTCTCAGGTCCCCACGTGCCCATGCCACAGGGTTTCTGGTGTAAATTAAATAAGACCAAATGCTTGCTCCGTGCCTTATGAACTACCCTAGGGTGTGAATTAAAATGCAAATGGTTGCACAGGGGAGGGATTAACCAGTTTGGGAATGCATGAAGTATATCAAGAGTTGACTTCACCCAGATGTGCTAGAGAAGTTCATTAATTATGGGCTGTGATAAAGCTGCCTTGACTAAGGTGTGAGTGGGATACGGGGAACATCACACCTCACTAATAGGTAGTGGCTAAGTGCCTAGACATGAAATCGGTTGAGTTTGCCTGCCTTATCTCATAATCCTCACAATAACTCTGATCGCCTAGCTACTTCCCATTTTACAGATAAGAAGACCAAGGCACACAGAGGTAAACAACTTGGCCAAGGTGTCCTCACTTCTGGATTTGTCACAGTTGAGTGTACTCGTTGGAAAGTGGCAGAGTAGTTGTCTATTTATTTGCTCAATCTCTATCTCCTGAGATGAGTTTCCTTTTTAGGCAATAAAGGGTAAGATTAAGGCCCGCCTTAATCTTGGTCCTTTCAGAAGTTAAATGTTGGTTCTTTCAGTTACCAGTCGTGACCAATGGTTGGTCACTTAGCCTTTCTAATCCGCAGTTTATTTCCTCATCTGTAAAATGAGAATAATTTTAGCTAGAACACTAGGCTGTTGTGATGGTTAAATCTGTTAATGTATATAAAATACTTGGCGTAGCATAAGCGTTCAATAGCTAGTATCTCTTGGAAACACTTTATTGGGGGAAAATAAGGCCCTTTAACAAAATAGCCTAAGCCTGGTAGACAAGTATAAGTCTCTAGGCCTGCTCCTTAACAAGGGACAGTAATGGTGGTATCATTGGGGAGGGAGGGTCAGTGTATTCAGGTGGTAGAGAGATTTCTGGGAAGTGCCTTACATTAGACCTGCTCTGCCGCAGTGTGGAGGAGGGGTTCTCAGACTCTCATGCATCAGAGTCACCTGGAGCAGCACTATTGTCTATTAGAAATACAATGTGAGCCATACATATGATTTTACAGTTTCTATTTTTTTAAACTTTCTATTCTTTTTTATTTTAAAAGAAATAAAAAGGATGGGCATGGTGGCTCACTCTCACGCCTGTAATCCCAGCACTTTGGGAGGCCAAGGCAGGAGGATGGCTTGAGCCTAGGAGTTTGAGACCAGCTTGGGCTACAAAGGAGGACCCTGTCTACAAAAAAATTAAAAAATTTGCCGGGCATGGTGGTGCACCTGTAGTCCCAGCTACTCAGGAGGATGAGTGGGGAGGATCACTTGAGCCCGGGAGTTGGAGGCTGCAGTGAGCTATGATCATGCCACTGCACTCCAGCCTGGGCAACAGAGCAAGACTCTGTCAAGAAAGGGAGGGAAGGAAGGAAGGAAGGAAGGAAAAGAAAAGAAAGAGAGAGAGACAAAGAGAAAGAGAGAGACAAAGAAAGAAAGAAAAGAAAGAGAGAAAGAAAGAAAGAAAAGAAACAGAGAGAGAGAGAAAGAAAAGAAGAAAGAAAGAAAGAAAAACAAGTGAAACAATTTCAATAATTTATTTTAACTCAATATATCCAAAATATGATTTCAACATTAATCATATTAAAAATTATTGGATATTTTGTATTCCTTTGTTTCTTAATAAGTTTTCGAAATCTAGCCTGGATTTTATACTTAGAGCACACCTAATTCAGACCAGCTACATTGCGAGAGCTCAGTAGCCACATGTGGCCAGTGGCTCCCACACTGCATAGCGCTGACCTGGAGCATTTGTTAAAATGCAAATTGCAGGGCTCACCCCCATCATTAGCTCTGTAGCTGAAAACGGAAGCTTCATCAGTAGCTAGACAGCTGAAGTGGAGGTTATTAAATAGTCTTAAGTCACCCTAAGCCAGAAGGAAAAAACAAACGGCCTGATATGAGCTCAGTCATATCATTGTGGTAACTCACAGATCCTTTGACCAAAAAATTTACTGAAGGAAGGGATAAGCCTTACTTCTCAATGAATTTGCTGAATCCAAATTCTAGCATATTTGAAAGGCAAGTCGTTTCGGTGGGCTTTATTTCATAGCCGACAATCTCACTGATCTGCAAAGAAAAGAGGAAAACAAGTGTTTATTGTCCAAGGCAGTGCTGTCCAACAACAGAACTTTGACGATGGAGATGTTCTTTGTCTGTGCAGTCCGACAGAGTAGCCACTAGCCGCAGGTGGCTGTTGAACATTGGAAATATGGCTAATGTGACTGAGAAACTGATTTTTTAAATTTTATTTAATTTTAATTAATTTAATGACATAGTCACGTGTAGTTAGTGGCTATGGGATTGGATAGTACAGGTCAAGTGGGGGTTGGTCTCCCCATCAGTTTGTGAGCACCTTGAGAGCTGGGACTGGGTCCGGGTTTTGTGTGTGTGTGTGTTTGTGTGTGTGCTTCCAGGGCCCAGTGCAAAGCCCGGTCTATGATACAAGCTTCAGTAAACATTTGCTGAGTAAAGGAAGAAAAACATGGGCTAGGCAGACTCCCAAATTCTGTGCTCTGAGAAGCTGAGAAAGAGGAAGGGCTCCCCCTTCAGCATAACCCTGTTTCTACCCTTGTGTAGAAACCTACTTGTTGGAAATTCCCCATCCCTCTGGTGTTAAATACCACCCGGGCTTACCTGTGAAGGTCTTAAGTAAAAGCTCTGGGTAGGGGGTTGAAAACTTCTCAGGGACTGAAAGATCTGAGTATTATGAGGGTCCTGTGTGCTGAAGAGGATGATTGAGGGGTAATGAGGCTCTATGAGAAACCTCACCTACTGCTCAGTGTTGTCTCTGCCTGGACCCCATAGGATTAAACAATGCTAGAGCAGGAAGGGGCACGAAAGCCTGTCATGTTCTGCCCTACTTAGCCCTGAGACCCTGGGGGCTGGCATTTAGTAGGTATCAGTATTTATGGAGTGAAAGAATGAATGAACCAGCTAACTCAATGGATTCCAATCTGGGTTCTGAGGCCACCTGGAGGACTCCTAAGGTAATGGAAATAATAAAAGTAATTAACATTTGTTGAGGGCTTACTATATAGTAGGCAACGTCTTAAGAGCTTTATATACTTATTTCATTCTCACAACACAATGAGGAAGCTACTAATGTATTATTATTTCCATTTTACATATAAAGAAACTGAGATAAGGAAACAAAGTATCTTGTCCAAAACCACCCAGCTAATATTAATAAATGGCAGAATTGGGACTTGGATTCAATTCTGACTCCAAAGCTCTCATCCATCTTACTCTAGTGTCTCTTACTAGAGTAAGGTCTTTATGTACAGTTGTGCAAATTATACAGTGCATAACTTGAGAACATACAAGTCACACTGTAATGCACAAAAATAGCATTCCCTAGAGTTGTGCAGTACACAATCTGCATAACTGTTCCTGGTGACCCTGAACTCTCATTTATTCTCTTACACCTGAAAGAACAGTCTAGAATAACACATACACTATCTCTGGGATTAAATGATAACATCTATATAAAGCACTTGGCATAGTACTTGACTCAGAGATGGGTAGTTTTATTTTTTAAATTGCTTTTGTTAATTATAGAGATTGACAAGGCATCTGGTACTGTAGTTGCAAGAGCCTAGACTTACACTGTCTGGTATGTAGCCCCTAGGCCCTTGTGACTATGGAGCACTTGAAAAATGTGGCTAATCTAAATTGAGATGCGCTATAATTGTAAAAACACACCATTTTCCAAAGACTCAGTATGAAAAATGTAATGTGAAATGTCACATTGACATTTTTATATTGATTACATAAATACATGATAATATTTTGGATGTATTTCTTTAAATAAAATATATTCATAAAATTTATTTCACCTGTTTCCTTTTATTATACCTTTTTAAAATGTGGTTACTAGAAACCTTAAAATTACACATATGGCTCCATTGTATTTCTACTGGATAGAACTGTCTTAGTTCCAGAGGGCCAGCTACGGTACATGTCAGTGTGGCTTCTCCCTAAGGTCAAATGTTACCTTGTTCCATCTTGTTTTAAACCACAGTAACAACCCCTTTGCCGTTACCTGTAAAGTCTGCCCCAAACATAGGGCACTAACTGTGAAATGGAGATAACAGTAGTCTCTACTTCAAAGTGTTGTCGTGAGAATGACCTGAGAGAATCCAAAGTGTGCGACACAGCTTCCGTACGTAGTGGTACGGAGTTGGTACTCAATACGTTTTAACTATCATTGTTATTTTATTATTTTATTTTAATTCTAAGGGATGGTTTTTCTAATATGTCCATCTAAGTGGCCTACTAATGAGAATTGTGAATGTCTAGGAACGGCTGGGATTTTTAAAGTGCCCATGTGTGAGAACAGCATGGAAGTGATTCACCTGGAAGTGATTCGCCAGGTGGAGGGATGGCTTTCTGAGCCCCACTGCAGTGTTCTTTACATGCCATTGATGAGGACACTTCGATGGTGCCATCTCATGGAGAGATCTGGCACTACCAGAGGCCGCCTGTCCGTCTAACCTCCCTACCCCTCCGAGCAGGCCAAAGTTCTAGTTAGGCACGGTCCCTAGTGAGAGGCACCCTGTGAGCACCAAGCAAGGGCAGCTGCTCCTCTGCAGATCCCTCTGCCAGGGCATTTCAAAACCAGAAGTCTACTCAGATGACCTCTCCCGTCTTTCTTTACAGCACTCCACTCTTTCCTTAGGTATCAAGTCTCGAGACTTCCTGAGAAATTGAAAGTAGTTCTTCCCTACAGAAAAATCCTGAATCTTTCACGTATCAAGACTTTTGTCTTCCTAGGGAGATCAAAATGCTCCTGGCCACTGGGCTCAGGGCTCTGCTATCTCGAAGGTAATGCATGTGTTGCTGAATTGAGTCCTTTTAGAGACCATATCCTCAGCCTTGTACATGGTTCTGAGAGAGGGAATTCCAGGCCAGGTCAGAGAAGACCCTGCCCAGGGAAAGCCATTCTCATTCCCATCTCCACGTAGAGCTACTCCCTGGGAGAGGACGTTTCAAGGCCACTTGAATAGGACAATTATTTTAGAAACACAGTGAGTTTTCTTTTCTCTGCTTAGCATTCACACCACACTTACCACCCTCACACTTGGTTGCTTATAAAAATCCCAACTATTTTTAGGGACAATATTTATTATTCTCATTTATAGGCTCAAAGGGCTGAAAGAAGAGTGCAAAATTATATCTGAACACAGTCTTTTTGACGATGAAACTGCACACCAAAGTCACCCCTGCACAGGAGTCATTATGAGCAGCCCTGAGGGAGAGATGTGACTTTCTTTTTTGTGTATCCTAGGTCAAGAAACAAATCAAGGCCCTCCCACTGTAATTTAACACACATCATTAGGACCTCTGGCAGCCTTTTGCTTAGGGAAGCAGACAAGGAGACCCTTTGTGGCCCTGGCTGGGACAGTACTCAACCACCAGCAATGGGAGGCCCAGAAAAGGGCCAACTTGTTGATGATCCAGGTAGTTCATTCCGTATCCCACCCATTCTCTTCCTCCAGAAAGGCCACCACTCTTATTACTATCCTTTGGCCACAAATAGATTCTCCTCTCAGAAAGAAGTTTGATGCAGTGATGTTTCCTGCCTTCCAAAGTGTTACCAGGACCAGGTATGGGCTGGGCTACCCGGGGCAGGCAGTGATAGGAACCTGCTGCCAGTGCCGATCTTTCATTCCTGGGTTGCAGGAAATACTGAGGATAGGAATGTACTGCTTGAACTTATCAATCTTGATTTTCATATTCTCTGCTAAGCGCTTGGGTGCAGGTACATCAGCTAAGGTCTTGATCAATTTATATGTCGTCCTCCACATATTCCCTATGTCCTCCGCAATTTCTTCAGCATTCAGTAAGAAGAGGGGTCCTGAAATAGAAAAGATGGGGTGAGGGAAGGGTAAGACCATCAAGCAGATGTCCGTCACGTGTAGCTTTAATTCCCTGAACTTGGAACGTGCCTATCGTATGGATATTGGAATAAGCACAGGCTTTGGGGTTGGGTCTGGTTATAGACTTCCACTTAGTCAGTGAAAACTTGGGTGTGTTACAGGAGTTTTCTAAGCCTCAACAGTATTGCCTGGGGTACAGGGGTAGCAATGGGTACCTTGGAGGGGGATTGTGACAATTAAGTGAGATAACATAGTTACAGTGGCTAACATAATGCCTGGCATATAATGGATGTGTAGTTAGTGTATCAATTGCTATTATTGGTTTTAGATGCTTTTATAGTAGTAACAAAAGGTGCTTGACAAAAGCTGTGAAATATTAACAATTGGGGAATGTGGGTGAATGAGGATACGGGTGCTTTCTGTATAGTTCTGGCAACTTTTATGTAAGTTTGAAATTATTTAAAAAACAAAGAATGACACCTCATTTAAAAAAATGCTCCAAAACATTAATTTCCTTCTCCTTTTTTTCCCTTGTACGGAACCTTTTGTATTTAGGTTTCATTTCACGTTCAGTCAAAATCTGTCTGTGCTGCTGTTTCTTTCCCCTTGGATATTCTGAACTAGTATTAATTCTTGCATCATGATGTTGCTAATTTATCCAAAAACACTTCTCTTTCAGGGATGCTGAAACTAAATACAGCTCCATTAAGTTAACGTGCTTCATCGACCCAACTTGTTTGTTGAGTAATCAAAAATTCAAATTTAAAAACAAAGAAAAAGAAATGTGGCTTCCACGCATCAGGAAATATTGTAGGTGCGAGGCTAGAATAGAAAAGCTGACTAATCTATGTCTACAAGAGGCAAGTACATAGGATAATTTGATCTAGTCATTTCACTTTTAGGAATTCATTCTAAGAAAATAATCATAGTTGTATCCAGAAAATTGGCAATAAAGGTGCTCATCACAGTTGTGTTTATAATACTGAAGCACTAGAAATGGGCTAAAGGCTCAACCCAAAGGTCTCTGATTTTGTCCTCTGCTGTTAAGCTCTCTCCACAGGTGATATCATTCATGGCTTTAATTGTAATCTACACATCAATTATTCCCCCCATATAAACCCCATCTCCCAAATCTCTCTCTTGAAATCCACTCTGATATACTCAAGTGCTAATTAATATTCTCATTTGGATGGTTGTAAACACCTCAAACTCAATGTATTCAAGTTGATGGGGTTTCTTTTCCCTCAGCAAATGTGTCACTTCTGTTGTTCAGTGGTGGCATTACCTACCAAACTACCTAAGCCAATAATATGGAAGTCTCCCTAGGTTCTTCCCTCTTTCTCCCTGCCCCTTTACTCCATATCAGATCAGTCATTAAGTCCTGTTGATTCTATCTTCTCATTATTTCTCTAGACTTCAGGTCCTAGAGTAAAAATGTAGTTTACAGATGTCTATGACACTCTGGCCTTTCTTGAAGCACCACTGTAGTGGAACTGTCAGTTTATTCTCCCACCAACTGGGTCTCTGAGTCGCTGCTTGATCCATGGCTCTGGATAGCTACCTATTCTATTTTACCCTGGAAATAAGTCTGGCTCTTTGATTGCCACCTTCCATTGCTATCATCATATCAGAAAATTTTGACTGTGGCTGCTTTAATCTGGAGTGTCAGAATCTGATAATAAGTCCAGCCAGAATCTGAAGTGCAAACCTTATTTAAGAACTGGCTGGGTGGATCCTCTACTTCATCCCCATCTGACCCAGGAGGGTGGGACCAGGGCATACCATTCATCCACTCCTCAGACTTGGTGCTGAACTCGTAAGCTGTCACCCACAGCTGCTCATAAGGCACTTTATTGGTCATCAGGGCTTGCAGAAGAGGGTAGGTACTCTTCTCCTTTTCCAACAGCTCTTCCTCCTTATTGATCAACTGCAAGGCAAAGGGGGATGCTGTTTATTGGGTGGGCTATCAGGAAAATACAAAACCAAGGACCAGAGCCAACAAACAGGACAGAGTCATAAGTCTCCAGCACAAGCGATCTCAAACCTCAAATTCCACCAGTGCCTGATCTAGGTTCTTTGAAAGTTCATTAAGCTTTTCCACATTGTTCTTCATTTCTTCTGTAGTCATCACTTCACGCTTCCTAAAACCTTCTAGTTCCTTGTTGTAGCCCTCAAGTTTCGACTCAAATTCTGAGCACCTGAAAGCAAAGGCAGCCCAGTCACATTTGAACTTTCCATTTTGTGCACTTTTAAAATATCAGCGTTGCTTGTCCATACTCAAGCCTGGGAAGAATTTGATCTTCTGGTGCCTACAGACCCCCTCCCCCTCAAAATAAATGAAGAGGAAAAACTGAGTTAAACAACTTATAATACCACCTCCCAGAGTTGCACCTGCTGTGCACCTATTGGTAATGATACATTTCCAGGTGTTTTCTTATATACGTAAAAAAATATATATACACATAATGTATGTACATATATATATAGTTTGTTCATTCATTAGATATTTATGATTGAGTGCTTCAAACATTCCAGAACTGCTGTAGCATCAGGAATATATTTGTGAAGTATGCTATTAAGCTCTATATCCTCACGGAGCTTGTATTTTAGTTGGGGGAGATCTAGACAACAGACATGCATGGATGGATGGAGAGATGGATAAATCCATAGATAGGACAAATATTTAATGAGACATTTCTGATAGTGATAAGTGTTCTGAAGAAAATAAAACAGGGCAGAGTGACTAGTGGACAGAAGTGGAGTGCTACTGCAGCTAGAGTCATCAGGGGACACCTTCCCAGAGATTTATCTACTTCATCCATATTATCAACAAAGCAGGTCTCAAGGAAAACTGCTCCCTTTTTCCAATGAGGTAGGATAATATGGTGTTAAGTAGACAGTGTCTGGAGCCAGACAGGATAGGTTCAAATCCCCATCTTGCCACTTAGTAACTGTATGGCCCTGGACAAGTCACTTAAACTCTCTATGCCTCAGATATATAAAGCAAGGGTAGAAAAAGTACCCAATTAATAGTTAAAGGTAACAAAAAATTGCTCAGAATTGAGCCTGGTACATAATAATCACTCTACAAGTGTCTGCTCACATTCTCTAACATGTAAACACTATAAATACAGTTTTGTCTCCTTAATTCCTTGTTGTAGCTTCAGCACTTAGAAGAGTGTCTGGCACACAGCAGACAATCAATATTCATTGAAAGAATAAGGGGGCTTGTCACTGAGATCAGCTGTAGTGACATTCCATAAATTTGGCTATTATTTTAAGAATACTTAATTCCATTATGGCGGTTTTAGTGTTTATTTTTTCTTAAAGTAATTTAAGAGTTAATTTACAGGTAGTTTGATTTGGGTTTTATTTCTAATTGCACTGGGCAGTAAGCAGCCTCTGATGTGATTTCTAATGATCCTCAACTCCTGGTATTCATAACCCAATATGATCAGCTCTCCTTGAGTTTGGGCTAGATCTAGTAACTAACTTCTAACAGACAGAAAATGGCAGGAAGGACAGGATACCACTTCTAAGATTAGGTTACAGGAAGACTGACTTCTATATTGCTTGCTCACTCTTGCAGTCTCTCTCGCTCTGAGGGAAGCCAGCTGTTGTGAGCTACCTATGGAGAGGCCTTTGGGCAAGGAAGGGAGGGCAGTTTCTAGAGAATAGCCTATGAGGAACTAAATCCTACTTACAATCACGTGAATGAGCCTGAAATTGGATCCTCACCCAGTTGAGCCCTCAGATGAGACTGCAGCCTTGGCTGCCATTTTGACTGCAACCTCATGAGAGACCCTGGGTCAGTCAGAGGCTTACAGCTAAGCTGCACCTGGATTTCTCTACTTTTATCTACCCTTTTCCTTTCTTGTAAGTGTTATGTGTGCAGGGATTATGGCAGCTAAAGTTGGGCAATGGGAGTGTCCTGTGTGAAGGGGACAGGGAGATGGGTATGAATCTGCAGGTCGTAATCAAAGTGTTACGAGCTGGGATGGGCATGTGTGCGTGTGGGTGAGTGTATGTGTGTGCACATGTGTGTCTACCATGTACATGGCACTTGGCCCACTTTCTGGATATTGTTGGATTTTTCACTAAGTCTATATTTTCTCTGTCACTTGATTAAAATCTTTATTTAGCAGCCAAACGCACATGTGTCAAATAGAGCACAGCATATCATAAAAATCCTTAATAAATACCGGTTGAATTGATAAATAATGAATGAATAAATGGTTACAGCCACATCAGCACTGAACAAGACCAGCTGCAAAACAGGCAATTCTCAGCCCCCTTCCATGTCTTTCTTATCCCTGTTTTGATATCTCACAGTTCTGTGGCCTCCAATGTAAGGCTGAAAATTTCACTATTATTATTGCAGAGGCCATTATTATAATACATGCCACTATTTTGGCCTTTTTCTCTCTGCACGGCCAAATTCCAATTATTCAAGGGAGGGAGGGAAGACATTAGCAGGGGTTACTACAGTGAAACAGTTTTAAAGAAAACATCCCTCAGTGTGAAACAAAAGGAAATTCCTTCTCCACCAATTGTTTTCAGCTTCGCCCACACATTGCTGTGGGCTCTAGACACAACCAGGAACCTGTAGTGTGGGTTATAAAGCTGGTTCTCATTTACAAAACTATCCCAGACTCTTCCTGTACCTTTTAATCAGATCCATCTCTGCCTGATCCCTCTTGCTAAGGAGCAGGTTTCGGCTGTTTTCGAAGATATCTTCTATCTGGTCTGGCCAGAGGAACAGAGTGCTGTTCAACTTGATGTCCTCATCTGCAAAACACATACAGTCAGCTTCAGGACACTGTTCAGCAAGGTCAGAGTGTGGGGAATTATCTGGCAGAACAAGAGGCCAATAAAAGTGGGTATAGGGGCAGCACAGGCCCATTACAGACAAATGAACGACGGCCAACATTTATTGAGCACTTACTAAGGGCCAGGCTAGAAGGTAGATGGTATTATCAACCTCGTTTGTACAGATGGGAAATAAAGCTGTTAAGCCAGTGGTCAAGGTTACACTGCTGGAAGGCAGCAGAGCAGAATTCAAATCTGAGTCTGATCAACTCCAAAGCTTATGTTCTAACTAACCACTTTGCTTTATTGCCTTCCCAGGTTAGGTCTGGGGTAAGTCAGAAACCTGGGTTGAAATTCTGGTCCCACACTTCACACTATATCACTTCACCTGAGTCTCAGTTTGCCTTTTGGTTAAATGGCAGTAATAGTATAAAAAGGATTCTGCATTTAGAAGTGACTTTTCCAGGAACACTAGACACAAGTTACCAAGACAGGCATCTAAGAACTAGAGGTCAAGCCTCTAGATAGTCTTCTTTTTGTCTAACACGATTCCCTTTGTGTGATTCAAATTTCTGTGGATAAGAGTGTGGAATTAATGCCTTTAACATATAGGGACACTTGAAAAGCAGCTCTCCTGAGATTTACTGGTAAGATTCCTATAACCATCTTTCCCCTAACACCTTATCAGGAAATACATAATTATAGATTTTTTTTTTAAGATGGTCTCGCTCTATTGCCTGGGCTAGAGTGCAGTGGCATCATCACTGCTCACTGCAACCTCAAACTCCTGGGCTCAAGTGATCTTCCTGCCTCCCAGGTAGCTGGGACTACAGGCGCATGCCACCACACCCAGCTAATTTTTCTATTTTTGTAGAGATGGGGACTGCTCTTTCTCAGGTTGGCCTTGAACTCCTGGCCTCAAGTTATCCTCCCACCCTGGCCTCCCAAAGCGCTAGGATTACAGATGTGAGCCACTGTGCCTGACTGTAGAATATTTTTATATGTTATATACACAAATATAAAATATACATATACATATGCATTACATGTACACACAGGGCTTTGGATTTACTTGGCAAATCTGCATAGTCCAACAAGAACTCCAGCCTTTCAATTGCACTTCTAAGTTGCCTCCTGAGTTTGAACACAGTGACATCGCTGGATTTCTTTAAGTATTCAATGAGGAATACCAGCTCCGCAGTGTTGGCAGGAACCTCATTGACTTTGTCTGCAATGGTGCTGTACTGATTACAAATGCTACAAGAAAGAAACAACCATTATCATCATCATCATTATCATCTAAAATGACTTTCTTGTAAGACTTTGTGCTAAATAGACATAATTCCTATTTGGAGACTAAAACGATGGTTTCCCATTTTTCTCTACCTACAAATCCTTGATGGATAATAGTCACATGCACACCAAACTCCAAGGAATAATAACACTAGTAATGGTAATAATATTTCTCTTGTATGAAGTCCTTATGAAGTGCCATGCCCTATTCTAATTATTTACATATATTAACTCATTTAATCTTCACAACAATTCTAAGAAGTAGGTACTATTATTATCTACATTTTATAATGGAGAAAGTGAATCTGAGTAACTTTATCCAAAGCAACATGGTGTGTAGGTGTCAGAGCCAAGATTTGAACCTGGGTTAATTGACTCCAAAGTTCATTCTCTTAACAAACACACACCATACTACCTCTCATGGGTAGAATCCAGATTTAGACTAAAACAACAAGAACACCACCACCATTAACAACAACCCCTCACATTTTATGCTGAAGTAGGGCACTAAATTAATTTGTAATCATTGCTATTAACAGCACACCAGCGAGTTTATCTTCATGCGCTGCAGGTAATCCCTGGTGGCAGAGAGAAAGTTATGTTGAACTATTGGAACCAAGAGATCTAACTGCCTATTTCTCAAACATAAGACTGTGAAAAATGATATTATTATAGGGATAATTTAAATATGCTCTCATTTATACAAAAGTAAATCACTGACAGTCTTCACCATTTTAAATACAAATTACAGACAAATTATCTGCAATACATCCATGCCTAGCACAGAGCCACCCTCAACAAATGTTAGCAATAATATCTGTCATAGTTTTGTTATTATTAATTGATCACTACATGTTGATGTGTCATACACCATAGAGGAAAACCACCCCTTCAATGTTTTCAGGCCTCAATACTGCATCTTAATGTGTAGAGACTCTTCCAATAATGAAGCTAATTGTAACAAACTGAAGAGAAAATGATTAAAACAGTTTTGCAGATGATACTGGGATTTTAGAAAAGAATTTTTATACAACTTGGAAACTTCCTGTAGAGAAAAATTATCTACCGCCTTACAATGTATTCAGAGTGTTCTCCACTTCTTAGACCCACAGCTATGTCATATTTCCCAGCCTCCTTTGTATTTGTACTTGGGTATTGCGTTAGTCAGCTCAGGCTACTGTAACAAATACATCACAGAATGGGTGGCTTAAACATGTTTTCTCTCAGTTCTGGAGGCTGGGAAGTCCATGGTCAAGGTGCCAGCTGATTCAGTTCCTGGAGAAGGGCCTCTTCCTGGCTTGCCTTTTTGCTGCGTCCTCACTTGGTAGAGAGAAAAAGAGCTCTGGTGTCGCTCCCCTTCTTCTAAGTGCAACTTTTGGATTAGGGCCCCGCCCTAATGACTTCATGCAACCTCCTTATGGGCCCTATCTCCAAATGCAGCTGCACTGTGGGTTAGGGCTTTAACGTATAAATGTGGAGGAGCACAATTCAGTCCATAGTGGTTAAGGATGTGTGATTAGATTCTAGCTGGTGGGAAGTGGGAAGCAGTGATGAGTATCGCTTTTGGCTATAGCACATAAAACTGTCCATGCTCTTTCCTCCTCTCAACTGTCTAGGATGTCAACACTCAGAATGACCTTGAAAGTCATGTGTTGAAGATGTAAAGTCATCATCTGTTTGAGTTTCTGAATGCACGAAGATCTCCCCCACCCATCTGGCATTACCCTGAGCAAGATATACACTTCTATTGTGTTCAGTTATCTTGGATCTATTTGTTACAGAATCTAGCCTACGCTAACACAGGTAGAGTCTCTCTGTCTGATAAACTTCTATCTGATTAGAGTCCACTTTGCTTCCCTTTTGCGTAAGAATGCATAGAATAAATATCATGTGGTTGCCGGCTACCAGCTTCTTGGATGAGTCCGAAAGGGTGGGAGCAGACCCACTGACTACTGGACCCTCTAAAAGATCCTGAATATGGGTCACTGATGTCAAGAATATAGCTAACGTAACACTCTAGCAATAGCCAAGGATAAGCTGAGGACGGAAAACATTGCCTTCCACATGTATCGATAACATTTAAAATCTAAAACACCTGGGGTCCCATAAGCACAGGGCTTTTCTCTGTCTGGTGTAGAAGATGACATAGGGATTGATGCCATAAATCTTGCACCAATTTGTGGCCTCTCTCCACCCTGTTGTTATTGTTTGGACAAGACTTCTCACCCTGTAGGAAAATCAGGCAGCCAAATCAAAGGGATAATGCCTCAGAGCCTTGAATTTTTGGTCAATGCTTCAGGCCATCATTCTGGCAACTTTGGACAAACACATCATAGTGAATATGAATGGCATGTCCACTTTCCTACTGATGCACTCCAAAGCGCCCCTGCCTTTACAGCCGGAGAGCTCTACTCTAGGAGCACCCAGTCTTTGGAAACAGTGAGGTATCCCACTCAGCAACTACACCATGGTTGGACAGGTCTTAGGATTGGAAGACTCAAATTCGCACTCACCTACCTACTTGGGCAAGTTAGTTTTTCTTTCTGGGCCTCATTTCCTCCTACATAAGGGATCTCACCTCTGTCCTACTTACCTCAAAGAGCTGTTGAGAAGGTCAAGTGAGTCAGAGTCATTATTTTTAAGGCAGAAAGAAAGTTCAGAAGTCAGCCACCAACCTGGAGGTAGTTGCCAGCTTGGGGTTTCTGCATCCTTAGAAATTCCTGAGTTCACAAAAGGGCCCTTATTTTTACTTACATTAAAAAGTTCTAAGGAAATTCACATTTATTTTTATAAGGATGGATGCAGTGACCAACTAAGACACCATGTTGCTCTGAGTTGACAGGAACAGATAGACTGTTGCTTAAGGAGAAATAAACTGATGGCTCAAACTTTCCAAAGACAGTGTCCTAGCAGTGTGAAGGCTGAAAACCTTTTACCATCCTAGTCCCAAATCTTTATTCTATAGGCAAAGAAACTGAAGATCCAAGAGGTGAAGCCAGGTGTCACAAAGCTAGTAAATACAAGGTCTTGGATCCCAAACCAGGAATCTGGCCACTTCATCACTCAGTGGGAAAGCTGAGTGTACAAAGACTTTGAGGTCAAAATAAACTAGGTTTGCAAACTGAGATGCAAAGAGAAGCCATGGAACTGTCCCTCCAATAAGATAATAAGGTTAAGCCCTGGATGTGCCACTTGCTAATCTCTTGGGGTCTCAGTTTCTTCATCAACACAATGGAAAGAATAAAGAACGACCTCTTAGGATTGTTGTGAGGACTTGATTAGATCTATCCTATGCAGACTATAACATGTGCTGGGAAAATGGTAGCTGTTATTATCATTCATTTGCTGACAAGTTTCTGTTATGTATTATATAAACCTTAAAGTATGATAAAATGCTAAAATTGCATGTATATGAATAATACAGTATACAATATAATATTAACAGTGATCATATTACTAATCCATTTTAGTCTATAATTTAAAGTATTTGGGGGCTCTGGGCCTCGGTCCTCCGCCCGCGCCCGCAGAGCCTGTTCGCGTCGACTGACCAGAGTCGGCGAATTCTCCGCTCCGATCCCGTCCGGACTGTCCCCACCCCAGCTTTCTATTCTTTGAAAACACTAAGAATAATGTCCCTGCGTCAGTTTTTACTAGAGCCAATCACCTGTCATGCCTGGAACAGGGATCGTACTCAAATTGCCCTTAGCCCCAATAATCATGAAGTGCACATCTATAAGAAAAATGGGGGCCAGTGGGTGAAAGCTCATGAACTCAAGGAGCACAACGGACACATCACAGGTATTGATTGGGCTCCCAAGAGCGACCGCATCGTCACTTGTGGGGCAGACTGCAATGCCTACGTCTGGAGTCAGAAAGATGGTGTATGGAAGCCAACCCTGGTGATCCTGAGAATTAATTGCGCAGCCACTTTTTGTGAAGTGGTCCCCCCGGAGAACAAATTTGCTGTGGGAAGTGCAGCACGGCTCATTTCTGTTTGTTACTTCGAGTCTGAAAATGATTGGTGAGTAAGCAAGCACATTAAAAAGCCAATTCGCTCCACAGTCCTCAACTTGGATTGGCATCCCAACAATGTTTTGCTGGCAGCAGGATCATGTGACTTCAAATACGGAGTGTTTTCTGCCTATATTAAAGAAGTGGATGAAAAGCCAGCCAGTACACCCTGGGGCAGCAAGATGCTTTTTGGTCAGCTGATGTCAGAGTTTGGGGGCAGTGGCACAGGCGGCTGGGTCCATGGGGTCAGCTTCTCCTCCAGTGGGAGCGGCCTGGCCTGGGTCAGTCACGACAGACAGCACTGTATCTGTTGCTGATGCCTCGAAAAGCGTGCAGGTCTCAACTCTGAAAACAGAGTTCCTGCCACTCCTGAGTGTATCGTTTGTCTCTGAGAACAGCGTTGTGGCTGCTGGCCATGACTGCTGCCCAGTGCTCTTTAACTATGATGACCGCGGCTGCTTGACCCTTGTCTCCAAGTTAGACATTCCAAAACAGAGCATCCAGTGCAACATGTCTGCCATGGAACGTTTCCGCAACATGGCCAAGAGGGCCACGACCGAGGACCACAATACAGCCTGGGAGATGCTGCACCAGAATAGCATCACTCAAGTGTCTATTTATGAGGTGGACAAGCAAGACTGTCACAAATTTTGCACTACTGGCATCGATGGAGCCATGACCATTTGAGATTTCAAGACCTTAGAGTCTTCTATACAGGGCCTCCGGATAATGTGAAGCTGAGTGAGCCTCTGCCATCCAGCACGACAAACGGTGGCTGACCACAGCTCTGCTATTGGATGGTGAGGAGAGCCAGCGCCAAGGAAACACTGAAAACACATATCGTGCAAATAGTGTGTGGTTTTGTTTGAGTATAAAATTGGTGAAAGTATTGGTTTTTTAAAAGCAGCAGTGATTTTTTTTTTTTTTTGGCTATTTCATTCCGTTCTTGACCAAAGCTTCTCTTTAAGTAGTTTATTATGGAAAATTGTCACACTAACTTAAAGGAAAGGGTGAGGGAGATATGTAAATTGTCCACTAGAAAATTAAATTAAAATACTGAAAAAAAAAGTATTTTGGGGAAGAGAGCTAGAATAACACGGAATAACCATTTTGTAAATTCAAATAGAGACGCAGTAGCAGACAGTTACTGTCTCTACCTCTCAGCATCCATTCCCTCTTCTGGCAACAACACCCTAAGTCTTCTGGGGGAACTCCCCTCCCTCTCTCAGTTCATGCGGTTTAGGTAGGAATGACACCCACCCCAGGGATGGGAACACCAGCTAGATCTAAGCCATCCTCTTGGCCACAGTGTTTTGTTCAACGATGCACAAAGGACCCAAGTCAGACCAACATCACAAGGGCCTGGACTTTTGCGGGTACTGGAGAAAGAGAAACTGTTTGCCCCTCTGGATGGGAATTTGGGAGGATATAAGCCTGAAGGCGCTGGGGCCCACAAACTGGAAGAGGCTGTCAGAGAATGGAGCCAACTCAACTGAAAGCCAAGCAGAGAGAGGGGGAGAGCATCATAATTGCAGCGTTGAGGGCCTGAAGGTTGAAACCCCCAAACTATTCAATATGTGAGCACCAAATTCCCTAAGCTAGTCTGTTTGGGCTTCTATCCCTTACAACCAAAAACTCTTCACTAATATGTAGTTATCGGTAAAACAAAGGCACAATATAGAGTTTAAGACTGAACGACAGAATTCCCAGACCTAAACAGCAGAAGTCTGCCGAGGAGTGATTCTAAGGAAAAGATGTCTGTAAGCACCCTGTGTTTCAAAATATGTGCTAGTTGGCCGGTGAGAAGGGCCTGTGACCTCAGATTGCTAAGCCCAGGAAGCAGCTCGCATTCCCATGATGTTGCCTGCAAGAGAGCAAAGGCTGCAGGATCAGAGACCAACTGCCAAAGGATCCTCTCCACTCTCCTACTCCAGTCCCCATGCAGTGTTCTTCCAACTGTTCACCTTCTAGCCTGAACCTGAATTCCCTGTCACCCTCACTTTGGGGCAGAAAAAAGAACTAAAAGACCAGTCTGGTCATTGCTGGAAGGCACAAGCTCTGGTCACTTTTTTCTCCAGCTGGTGCCAAATATCACTGTTATTTTTCTGCACAGAATTATGATACCTGGTATTGGTTTCCCGGTTTACATCCACTTGGAATTGAATCAGACGGTCTTTAAGATTTTGAGCTCGCTCACAGAGATCATAATTTAGGATCATGGCATCAAGGCAGAACATGGCTAAAGGCACGGTAATGTGCATGGATGCAATTTCATTTCTCCGTTTTTTAATGGCATTTATCCTCTGTAGAAAAGAGCACATTTAGTAGCTTGATTTGTCTTTGAGCCTCTACCTACTGCCTCCCAGCCCCACTCCCGCCATCCTTCATCCAGTGTTGAGCACAGTATATACACTAACAAAACGCACTGACTGCTCATTGGATTGTTTGTAGCACATAATCACCAAGGTGTAAAATATCAAGTGGCATCTCCTACCATTACAAAATCCTCAATTTCATGATTTTCTTTCAGGAATGCTGTGATGCTTTGCTCTGCTGTGTTATCCAATAAGTCGTCGTACTTTTTGTATACATTTAAGTACCTTCCATATTGAAGAGTGTAAAATCAAACACACAAATACAGATTACCAAATCAGATGAGTCAGAGTGGCAAATGAAGATATAATAGCATGAAAAAAATTAGCCCAAACCAGGGAAGAAAACTATAATGTGGCAAAAGTTGCATTAAATGGAGAATTCAAAATTTTGGCTTTGAATTCCAATTTTGCCACTTCCTAGCTGTATGAACTTAGACAAAATATTTAACTTTTTCAAAGATCAGTGTCTGCAATTTTAAGTGGAACTAATAATTAATACCTCAGGATTGCTGTAAAGCTTAACTGTAATAAAGTATATATAAAGCAATTAATACTATGCCTGGCATACAGTGAATGCGTAACGAATATTACAGGAGTTCTCCCTGGTCCTCAGGGATAAGTTCCAAGACCCCCAGTGAATGCCTGAAACCGTGTATAGTACCAAACGTTTTATATACTATTTTTTTTTCCTATACATACACAGCTATGATAAAATTTAGTTTATAAATTAGGCACAGTAAAAGATTAATAATAATAAAATAGAACAATTATAACAATATACTGTAATAAAAGTTATGTGAATATGTTTTCTAATAACTAATAAAGTTACAGTTAAACCAACTTACTTGTGGGGGCCAACTTGATTTTTCTGAAATACCTGAAAAGTTTGACTCACAAAATCAGAAACGAGTTTTTCTTCAGCGTTAACAGTTCCAAGGATCAGATTATATCCTTTCAACTCCGGGAACAGGATAGATTCCACCTAAAGAGTAGAAGTCATTTTTGGATATCTCAAGACATCCACAAGACACATGGTGGTACCAAAATGCAAAAGCACCTGTGACAGACTCATCTCCAGGGACACCAGCTGCATTTTTATTATATTTATTTTCACTATATTTCCACTTAATGTTGGAATCACTCTGCTGTTCCTTTTACCTCTTTCCTCTCTATTCTCTCTCCTTTCCTTCCTGTCTGGATTGCTTGCCTTTCGAATCCCTGCTCCTTTCAAACGTCATGTCCTTAGAGAGGATACCCAGGCTCCCAGTGGGCATTGGGTTTCCCTGTTTAAAGCTCACCTTCTGAATCTTTTCTGCTTGGCACACATCACAATTGCAATTAAATGAATGTGCAATGAGCTGTTCTAGGTGTGTCACAGAATATAAATACTCTGAGGGCCTGGGCTGTATGTGACTTCTTCACTGTTGCATCCCCAGGGCCGAGCAAGAGCTGGGCACTTAGCAAGTGCTCAGTAAATACTACACGAGTCAAGGAACTCGTGGTGGTGCCCCCTTCCTCCCCTACCACCCGCTTTTCCTCACTAATGAAAAGCTCCTTGAGACATGGATTCTAATTCTGACCCTGCCACTAACTGACAACGTGACCTTAGGTAAATTACTTCTCTGAACCTCCATTTTCTCATCTTTATAAATGAAAGATATGCTAGATATAAAGGAGAGATATACTAGATTCTCTTCTCAGCTCAGGAAAAAAAGAAAAAGAAACTATGGCTTTGTGAACAAGAGTATCTTTTCTGAGAATTCAGACTCTGACTTCTTAACCACATGTGTATGTCTCTGACAATGTTCTCATTTGCATGACTTGTGTAGGCTGAAAACCTAGCTGGGGACCTGTTGCCTTCCCCTGCTCTTTCTGCTAAGAAAGTTTTTAGTGACTGGTCTAAGAAAAGATCTTAGAGTGCTTTACTGAGTTTTAGGAGTTACATGCCTTTGATGAGAATGCATCAATTTAGAAAGGAGAAAAAGCAAGTGCAAATGATCATTGTCTTCTTTGGTCAATCCAGAGGTTTCTAAACCAGTAGAGGAGCTTTGCTGTGGCCATACTGCAGACAGTGGCTGAAGGCAAGAAGATGGAGGGCTTGGCATTGGTCAGCCACATGGATGAAATGGTTTAGGGAAGCACAATTGGTGCCCCCAGGCCCTGAGATAGGTCACAGGTGGACAGGATAATGGATTGTCTTTTGGGAAGGGTCTTCAATCCAAAGAGAAACACCTCTTGCTGCCCTTTCAACATGGCTTGTCCTCCCACACCCTACAGAGCAGTCTGTGAAACTGAGTCAAGAACAATCATGTCCTTTCTGGGTAATTAATTGTTACTTTCTGCTTATCTCCCTGGCTCTCTGATCCCAGACCCCTTGGTTGCATCATCACCCTTAATGCTCATGTCTGCACATTTCTCCAACTTTGGAATTCCCTGGCACTTTGAGTGAAAGAATTCTCCCATCAGCAGAGAGATCGGCTCTAGCCCTTTCCACAGTAATATATGTATATATATATATATACACGTATATACACATATATATATAATATTATATATATTACATATATTTTTTCCTTGATTATGAAAGTAATGCACTGATACGGCTGCAAATGCTGATTTAAACTCTACTTATTGCCGTTTTGGTATTATAAAACCCTTCCCTTATTTCATTCAGTTTTATTTGATTTCTGCCTCTCATTCACCTCTAATTAGAGCATCCTTGTTTTCCTCGGCTATATTGCTAAGACAATTTCTCATATTTACTTTGCTTTACTTTAGTAACTCTTTCTCACAAATATGCTTTCCTGCTGTACCTTGAATGCTACTTACTCTATTTTCAAAAGCCTCTTGCTAGCTTCCCTCCCCTCAACTTTTAAAATTCATGTTTAACCGTAAATAAGCATGACTTGTAGGGGGCGGAGGTACTACCCATGTGTTGCTGTTCTTATATATTTTTCTTATCAACTGGAGGAAGTATTTTTTTTTTTTTTTAATTTTCACTAACCAGTTCAGAGACGAAACAGTCTGAGGGGCTTGAGGACGGAGCCAGGGCTGTGGGTGCCACCAGATGCAGAACTCAGAGGCTTGTTGTTTTTTCTCACAGTCTGGTAGAGTCACCGGACCTCGCTTTCAAACCTGGTACAAACTGTGACCTGTGACTATGTCTTCCTGGTGTTACAATTCACTAAATTTAGTACCAGTCCTTGCTGGGCTGTTTGCAGTAGCAGCCACATGCACCCTGGACTCTCCCAGCCCAGCTGCTTGCGCACGTTGCTGATCGACAGCAGTGAAAGAGAACTCAAATGGTATGTGCTTTATCTGTCCTCAAGTTCCACACTTACCCCTCTGAGTTACAGAGTCTTCTCTTTCATTTCCTTCCTAGGGTATCGGTTGTAGGGTTGTAGGAGAGCTTCCCACTGTTTCTTCCTCCTTCCGCACACACTCAGTTTTCATGCCAATCAAGCTTGGTTGGGTTCAAAACTCCAAATGCAAAGCTCTCTGGTGAAATCACTGGAGCATTTGATTTCTCATGCTTCCCTACAAACCCCAGCTCTAATCTTGAGCTCTTAGAACCCTCTAAATACAGGATTACAAAGAGAAGAGTGCTCAAAAGCAGCCAAGCATACATAATGTGTAGAGAGAGCAAGGAGAGGAAGAGCAAGAGAGAGACAGAGATGGAGGAGGGTGGGGAAAGAGAGAGTCATGTCATAGGTCCCTTCCCTATACAGGATGGGACACTGGCCCTTTTGCCATACCAACCACCTAGAAGATGGAGCTCAAAAGAGTCACATCCAAGTGGATGATCCTGACTAGTAGTAAACGTTTGCTAATAAGTGTCTGGAATTTGATTAGTAACTCCACCCTGGAAAGGAAACTGGAAAGGTCTTGGGCCAGGAGGAGAAGAGTTATTCTCTCCTCTAGAAACCTACAGTGGCCAAAAACCAAACAAATGCAACTTCAAAATGAAATTTACCCAAATTCTTGTTAAGTTCATGGAAATTGATCCATAATGAATTAAGAACCCAAGTTAATGGATCTGGCTTGGGATACATCTGCTCCTTTGAAGTTGGCATCACAGAGGAAGCTATGTTCTCTCACAAAGTGACTCCTAAGTCCTTGTCAGAAGCACAATTCTGAGCTGCATCGACATTTCTTAATGGTCCAAATCACCTTTCTGGGGTCAAGGGGTTGTACTGAGGATACATTCCCAAAGTGAAACTCCCTTAACTGAATATCACATCAACTGTGTCTTGTACAAACAGCCATTTTAAATATATTCTATTCGGTAAGTGAAGAAAAATACAAATGATTAAGTAAATACTATACCTTGGGGATTCCATTAGAGTTCTTAATAATTTCCAAGAAAGAGTTGTGTATTAATTCCCAGCAGTCATCAAAAGATGGATTAAAGACAATAATGGGGTCATTGACTTCAAGTTTGATCATGATTAGCTGAGGTATAAAGAAATCCATCTCTTGGTAGGGTTCCTCAAAATCATTCCCATCCTTTAGGAGACATAAGGTATGGCAAATGTCACAAAATTGGGCTTCCACAATCAAGGGCGTGAGTCTTCTGCATTCATAGTACTACATGAGCACAAGGAAAGGAAATGAAGGGTCCCACGTACTATTCGTGCTTAAAATATGGGCCGGGTATGGCTTAGCCCACTCTGAGCTCATGCTCTGTCTCTTTCCCAAAGCCTTTACTCAATATTGTTTATTTTGCTTGGTAATTTCTGAACCCTAATTTCTAAATCCTTCCCATCCTTCAAAATGCAGTTCAAAATCCCCTCCTCTGGGAAGCCTCCCTGTTCCATAGCTGGATGTAATCTCCTCCACTTCTGACATTCCATGTCTCTACTTCCTTCATCATATTTTATCTTTTTCTCTTGCAGGAATTTATATGCACATCTTATCTTCTCTACTCCAAACTTGAGGGCAGGATCTATGTCTTATCCATCTCTCTCCACTAAAATACCCAAGACAGACTTCAGTACCTAATAGGTGCCCAGTAAAAATTTGTTGTTTGGATCCAAAAGTATAAATAGTTATTTATATGCCTTAAATGGAGATGCTAATGAGCATACAGTCTATTTCAGACACTCAAAATGTCAACCTTCCTACAACAGGAATATTGACATAGAACTATTTCTAATTCCTTACAAAAGCTAGAAACACAAGATACCCTTCCTAAACTACAGTACCTAATGAAATTGTCATAGGGCAGCTGTAAAGTACTTATTAATCGATTTTAGAGATTTCTAGATCTGTATAAATATGACTGATAAACATTTGTTTAACATCTACTATGTATCAAATATCTATAAATGTCCTCCTTTTTTCAGACATGTGAAGATTTTATATTTCCCTTTGTGTGGAATTTTAGAGTAAGGTTGGTTTCCACATCTAGGTTTCTTCTGCTTAGCAAAATAGATGATTACAATGACTTCTATACATCAGAGTGCTAATATTGCAGTCAAAAGTCAGCAGTACTGGTTTTACAATTTTTGAGCCAAGGGTCAATTGTCAATCTATATTTCATTTGGAAAACTTAATCTTTTATAGCCAGGCAATTTTTAATTTTTATTAATTGTTTAAGGTAAAATGTGTACATTGTATAGAATTCAAAAGAATCTTCCTTGATCTCTTGGCTGTCTAAATTTAGGGGATGCTATCATGCTTTGAAAACTAGGACTTAGTGTTTTTAGTTTTTATTTCAACTTCACTGAAGCAATTTCATGAAGAAAGTTATTAATTAGGTCCACAGAACCTTTGTCTTTAGAGGTGTCCCTTTCAAAGACCAAAGAACAAAAGTCAGTATCTACAATGAATATATGCAACGTCCCCTCAATATCAAATGGAAGGTTGAGAAAAAAACCTTTTTCAATCCCTTCCTTGTAACAGAGAATGAAAAGGTGATCTGTTCTCCCCAAACTGTAAAATGTATGTATTCCATTTTATTTACTTTTTATTTACTTTTTCTTTACATTTTCTTAACAACTTCTCCACTTCTGTAGATTTTTACCAATATAATAGCGAATGATTATCGCAAGAAAGCTTGGCATGTATTTCAAGAAATCATTTCTATAAACTAATAACCTCCTGACGTGTGTGCAAAGCAAGCATTTCACACTGGGGCCTGGCTCACAGCTGAGGACACACCTGACAGAATCCTGGTTTTAACCAGATCCATTCTCCCCAGAAGGGCCGACTGCGGGTCCCTTACGTACCTTGTGTATCATGAAAAAGGAAACAAGGTCCTCCAGGGACTTAATGACCAGCTCTCTGAGCTGGAGTGACATGAATGATGCAACAGAAGCAAAATATTCCTCAATGCTTCTCGAGGAGTCATAGTCGCTCTTGGGAGCAAAATGGACCCACTGCTCCCTCCGTGAGCCAAAAAGCTGGGCACAGGTGGGGATCCACCTGTAAGGACAGGAGGGCATTCATGTAAGAAGCTCTTCCGAGCTCTGAGAAATCCTCTTAGCCACCCACACCGCACTCTGCGAAGAGGCAGGTGGGCTCATTTCCCACTAAATAGCCTTGCAAATAGTTATTTCCATATTCCTGGTCACCTCACCTGCCAGTGCCCTTTTCCCAGGAAGAAAGTAATAAGATTTGAATCAAGAGGCTGTTCTTCCATTGGCAATACCCAAATGGACAAAGGAGGTTGGCGGCATGTCCTGCTGAAGGAGTCTAGAGTTCCTTCATTATAATCAGAGATGAGGGTAAAGGGGCATAAGGAACCAGAATGTTCTGTCCAACTTTTTTCTGGCCTCTAATTCAGACTTTGTAGCAGCAAAGGGAGAATGGGGAGAAAAGAATGGGAGGAGAAACTCCAGTGTGGCTGTGGCTGCTCAGAAGTTGAGAGTAGATATTAGACAACCAAAAGAAGACAGGGATGCTTCATTGCTCCTTTCTTCCCATGTCCCCAGTTTCTAATTCCCAGTGGGATCCACTGGCCTTTTCATCCTATCACAACTGCTCTCTGATTGCTAGAAAAGTATTATTCAGCCATCAGAGAAATAGTACTTACAGTTGTAGTCATGGAAGTAATAATTATGCTATTTACTGAGCAACTACTATGAGCCAACTTTTGTATATACATTTTCTCTGATAATAGAAATCCCATCAGTAGGTATTATTATCTCCATTTTACTAAGGGAGCTTCTCTGGCTCTAGATATAGTCCCATATGCATTTGCAAAGGGAAAAGGAATAGTCTAAGTGTCTGAAAACTCCCTAACCTTGAAACCTTGAGGCTGTTTTTCTGGACCATCTGAATATGTCATTCAAATGCATTATCCTGTAATGCAGCAAGGTCTAAAGGATTCCAGAGGGAGGGAATAGGAGTGGTACCCTCACAAGGAATGGTAATGAGAGAATTTCGAAAAGGGAGACTGGGAGTGAGGGGCAAAGAGCAGCTGGACGTGGAAGGAAGAGGACAGAGAAAGATGTCAGGGGAACCAGTTTTCATGTCAGAGAGTTTTCAGTCTTTACACTGCTGTGACACAGCCCCACCCTGAGGCCAGACACTGACTTGTTGAGAAGAATTTGGTGCGCCTCCATGCAGTGTTTCTGGATCACGTCCCGATATTCATGAGGCAGCAGAGGCAATTTTCCCGCCAGTAATTCTGCTGTTCGAACAAACCTGAGGTCTCTAAACCTGCCAAAGGAGAGGGAGAAACTTCTAAGCTAAAAGATGCTCAATAACAAATCCTGTAGACAGGTGCGAAGGGTGTCTGTTCTCATTATTCAATGAGAGGAACCGTAAGCAGGGAAAAACTAATGACAGTATGTCTGAAAACTCTGGGAGTCTGAGGAAGCTGTGGCTGGTCCAAAAGAACTCTTGCAAAGAGGAGATAAATAAGTAGACTCAAGAGGTGTTTGCTGAGCCTTCTGTATGCCTCACTCTGGATAACCCATCTGGGAGCAGGCCTTTGGCACCAAGTGGGCATCGGGCTTGCTGGAACCTGGGATATCAAACGGATGAATCAGAGTTCTTTGTAACACTGAGGACACGATGGACAGAGCCAGGTAAAGCACCATCGTCATTATCAAGTAGGTTTCACCCAAACCTCAATGTGGCCTCTGGGTGAGCTACTTGGGACAACTTGGAGGTCTGCTTTGGTTTGAGCAAAAAAACCCTATGGATGCACCTCTTTTAGTCCTCTAAGTCCTGCCACTGTGGGGGTGAGGAAAGGCCAGCCAGGGAAAAGAAATGAGAGTGTTCCCCATTACCAGGGGGGTCCTTTTAAAATCCAAGCTGGATCATATCACTCTGCTGGCAGCCCCCCAACCACTTCCCATTTCATAGTGAAAGCCCAGGACACACCAGGCCCCCTGCAGTCTGTGCCTTCTCTCTTGCTCCTCATCTTCCCCATCACCTCGCTGACCCCTCTCCTACCACCCTCCCAACTCACCCTGCTCCAGGCACACTCACTCCATCACTGTTCCTAGAACACCCCAGCACGCTACCGCTTGGGTCCTTTGCACAGGCTGTTCCCACTGCCTGCAGTACTTGTTCCCCTAACTCCCGCCCTATAACCATGTGTCCTGTGACACTCTCATCTTTGCCCGTTTCTCCTAGATCAATGGATGTCCCACTCTCTGCCACTCTCCCTAAGGCCTATTTTAGCTCCCAGGTCCACCATTCTCTTCCTGATGTCTACTCCATTCATTTATAAATCACTCCTTTAAATTATCACTGTCTGTCATTACTTCCCTTAGCTCATGTAAGAAATTGGAATAAGCCTGACTTTTCAGTGACCCTTGGTGTCTTTACTCTCCCACCAGGATTTGTACCTCCTCTTGAGGGGCCCACAGAAAACTTCCCCCTGCCCACTACAACTTCTGAGTAGATAAGCTAATGGTTATATGTGTCTATACAACTGACGAATGGATAAACAAATGTGGTGTAGCCATACAATGGATTATTATTCAGCCATTAAAAGGAATGTGGTACTGATAGATGCTTCAATGTGGATGAAGACTGAAAACATGTTTATGAGAGAAGCCACATACAAATGGCCATATATTGCATGATCCCATTTGTATGAAATGTCCAGAATAGGCATATCCATAGAAACAGGAAGTAGATCAGTGGTTGCCAGGGGCTGAGGGGAAGGGGCATGGGGAGTGACTGCTAACAGCTATCCGATTTATTTCTGGGGTAATACAATATTTTTGAATTAGACAGTGGTAAGAATTGCACAAATTTGTGAATATACCAAAAATTACCACATTATGTGTTTTAAAAGAGAGAATGCTATGGAATGAGTTATATCTCAGTTTTTAAAAAATGAAAGAGAAGAAAAAAGCGACCTCTGCCTCTTCTGGACTCCTGCAATTCCTGTGACCAATTCAGTCATGGGCAACTGAGAGGTCACTGCTGGCAGCACTGTGCTGGCATTGAGTTACACAAAGGAGTAAGACCCAAGCCCCCATATGCCTCAGAGGCTAGAGAAAGGCAAACAAGCATGCAATTATAATTTCGGGTGATGAATGTCCTAATGGAGGTAATGGTAACACTTACTGGGTGCTTACATCAGGCACTGTTTTAAGCACTTTGCATGTATTAAGTTATTTATTCCTCCTATCAACCCTATGAAGCAGGAACTCTCATTATCCCAAATTTAGAGACAAGGAAAGCAAGGCACAGAGAAGTGAAGTAACGTGCCCATGTTACTTATGGAACAGCAGAGCTGGGAGCTGGACCTGAGAAGGCTGCCTCCAAGTCGGTGCTCTTAACCAGGACACTCCAGTGCTCAGAGACAGGCCCCCAGAAGCACAAACGAGGGCCACCTAAGCCTGCGTGGAGAGTTGTCACTTGGAGTTGATGTGCACTTGCAGTCTCGGATTTTTGTTCTTTCATTTTGCCACAAGGGCAGGGGAGCTTCCACTGTGCCCAGCATTAACAGGCTCGCCTTCGTGTGGAAGCAATAAGGGGAGGGGATGGAAAGGGAGGGGAGGCATTTCTTACTCTGCAAACCACAGTTCTTTGAGGCACAGCATCATGGGGTTCACTGTGTGCAGATGCTCCTCATTCCACTTCTTGGCACTCCTGTAGACACTGTGCCAGGGCACGGGGGCCCGGATCACTCTTTGGGGAAATGTGCGGGGGATGCCCTCGATGAAAAGCCTCTTCCGCTCCATTGGGTCCATGAGGATGTAATCAACTGCAATAAAGACGCAAACACCCCGTGATTAACTCTGTCCATGTGCAAGGTCATGAGTAATCCCCTGGGTGTAACTCAGTGGGGGAAGTGCCACTCTGTTGATGTGCGTTTTCTTTCTGAAGATGTTTCATGGGAAGACGGAGTGTGACCTCACAGTTCAGAGCACTTAGACCCAGGGGCTGAGTCCTGTCAGGATATTTAGCATCACGCATGACAATGAACTCTTCTATTTGCTGATTTCTCATTAGTCATTAATTGATTTCCCACATCAAACTAGTTACACAAAGAATCAACACAATGGATGACACCAGATATGTATGAATGGAAATTTAGAGACCAAATGTTTTCCATGCTAAGGAAAGAAAGATTGGTAAAAGCTTCATAGAGGCAGTGATATTTGTGCTGGTTCATAAAGAATGAGTAGGAGTTTGTTAGATAGGAAAAGCAGGGATAGGAAAAGCAGGGAAGAATGTCAGGGACAGGAGGAACGGCATGTGAGGAGGTACAGTGCCCTTTTGCACGATGTGCTCAAAGAGCTGTGAGCTATACCATGGCAGAAATTTCCGGTACAAGTGGTGAAGTTAAAGGTGATAAGACTGGAGAAGGGAGTTGGAGCTGAAATTGAAGGACCTTCCATGATTATTCTTAGGAGCCTGGTTCTATATTACAGTAGACACCACTGGAAAGCTAGTTTGGAAAATAAAAATAACTAGACAACTTGATAAATATAACTGTTGTCCAGATAGACTAGCAAGCTGGGGAACTAATAGGATCACCCCTTATCCCTCTTTGACGTGTATATTTCCCAATGACCCACTGTGTGCACAAGACACTGGACTAAGGATGGAGGGAAGGGAGGATCAATAATACGTCCTTCACCATCTAATAAGGGAGCCAAGACTCATGAGAAATGAAATAACAATGCCAGTATTAAAGAACCATAGAGAAATAAAGGCAAGGGGGAAGTTCCAAAGCAGGCTGAGCTGAAAGCAGAGAAAAGAAGTGCTACAGATGTAGAGGATGGAGTAGAGAGAGAAAAACTACTTGAGAGGAGAGGCAGATGTTAAGCAAGATTTTAACGTTTAAGTAGGCTCTTGCCACTCACAGTGTTGCCCAGGGTCAGTTGCCTCTGCATCACCTGGGAACTTGTTAGAAATGTAAAGTCTAGGCTGCACCCCAGATTCAGATCTAATGAATCCGAATCTGCATTTTAACAAGACCTCCAGGTTATGGGGATGCCCATTAATGCAGTGATGGCAGGGGTGGGAGGCCTTTTGATTAAAGGTTAAATGATGTTTTTGGCATTTTCAGTGGGCTCAGGATGGTGACTGATAAAGTGAGAAGAAAGAAGGTGCCCTCCACATAGAAAACCCCCTGCCCCCTTTATGCCCAGCCTTACCAATGCTTTTCATGAGGCTGCTATAATAGTCCTTCTTCTTTTCCTCCACGAGGGCTGCCAGCAGGGGTTCCAGGGAGGGACTTGTTATCAGCATGTTAGAAATCAGCTTTGAGATCCGAACCATCACTTCGTCCTCCTCGGGGGCAATCATGTTTTTTCGGATTCCATTGGTCAGATAGTAATAGTATCTCTTTCATAAACAAATCATCAGCAAGAAAATGATTGTGATTGGTTAACTGTGTCCACCTGTCCCACCCATCAGCTCCCAAGGGACTCCTTTCACACAGCACCCATCCTCACCCTCCCCTGGCTAAAATCTTGCTTTCTGGGCTTGTCGCTTCACACTCATTGCAACGGGATCACTGACATAATCCCAGTGACTCTAGAGGACTCAACCAAAGCCAAAGAGATTTCAGTGGGGTATAAGGAAGGACTTGTCAAATGCCACACAAATAGGAACAGTGGAATGAGGACATAGGCCAGGGATGGAGCTAGCATATCTGGTGACCTTTAAGAAGAATGACAAGCTCCTAAAATGGAATCAAATAAGTCACCCTCCTAAACGGCAATGATCCCCTACAAAGCACTTTGATCCTGTGGCTTGTAACTGTCAGGGAGGGAAAAATCCCCAGAGTCCGAGGGAGACCTATGATAGTTATTCTAATTCAACCATGGGCTTTTCAGTTTAGAAAGCAACACAAACGAAACAAAAATGGCCAATCTGACCTGGTGATGTCAGGAAGTTTTGCTTATTTAGGATTTGCCTCTAAGCTGCTGGGTGGCTGAGTGGCTCTGGGAATGAATGAGTTGCTTCAGATGGATGAGAAGCTCAAAGTGTGGGGAAAGGGTGTGAAATCAGCTTTGCGTTTCAGTGCCAACTGTCTGGGCAGAAGAAGCTGCTGCTAGTAATTGCAGCTCACCCCTCTCCAACGTTAGTGGAAGCAGCTTATACAGGGCGGTATTGCCAAACTTCCCTGATTTTAAGAACTGCCTGAGTGCTGGGATGGGAGGGTGGAGCTCTTGTTAAAATGCAGATTCCCAGCCCTTCCTCAGGCAGGTAGGGGGTTTTAACAAGCACCCCAGGTGATCCTTAAATGTAGGCAAGTTTGAGAAAATGCTGCATAGCTCTTAAGAGCACAGAGACTTCAGCATCAGCCAGACCTGGTTTAAGTCCTAGTTTTGTCTCTTACTGTGCAAACTTGAGCACATTGCTTAATCATTCTATACACTCCAATTTTCACAACTGGACAAAGGGCATAAGCATAGTACCCAGGTCTTGGATAAGGTCAAGTAGCTAGAGGGTTAAGCATGGGATTTTGACAGTAGTACATACGCAGTCGCTATGAGTTTTTATTATTCATTTTATTATACACTATAAACCCACAAGCTGTTTTGCTCTGAAGTGTTGTTCTTTTAAGACAGGTTAGAAACTCAAATGTCTACCTAGAGCCAGGCAAGTAATGTTCATAAGTGAAAGTGGGCTGGACATAAGAAAATAACAAGGAATGGTGGGGACGGTGACAAACTGGAGAGTGTATTTCTCATTTAAAGGAGGTAGCTACTGCTCAGTGCCAAATATTTTAACTTTTTCAAAAGAAGTTGGAAATGTAGCTTATGTGAGACTTCCCTTGTTTTTAAAACACATCTATAGGCCAAATTCAGCCAATGATAAACAGAGCTGCCAGATGAAATATAGGACCCTTTGGGATGTACTTATACTAAAATTACTCATTGTTTATCTGAAATTCAAATTTAATTATGTGTCCTATTTTTTTGTTTTGCAAAATCTGGCAGCCCTAGCCTATGGGCCACCATTTTTGCAATCTATGTTCTCAGAGGACCCAAAGGCACCAATTTCCATGACTCAGCAGAGCTCATCCATGACTCAGAGAACTCTCTCTCTTGCACACATGCACACACACACACACCCTCATTCGGTAAGTGTGTCATGGAGTTCGAACTTTGGTATTTTTAAAACATTCCCCCAAGGATTCTGCTGTTCTCCTCCTGTTTTGAATCACGGAGATGCCAAGAGTAATAATACTCAGCAAACCGAGGGAAAGGGGGCAACAAGAAGGTACCTCCAGGTCTGCTTCAGATGGTTTGCTTTCTTTCCTTTCTGTTTCCATCTCCTGCTGTAACATCACATCAATCTGCTGTTCTGGACTCATTGGTCTGCTTCCTGGGAGTACGAAAGATGTCTCTATCTCCTTCTTCACATGTGAGGAGGTCGAGGTGTCGCAGACCAGCTTGATCCTGAAAGGTAGACACGGCTCAGCCCTCGGTGCTTGGTTCTGCACGAGGTGCTGTGGTGCCGGCCTACTTTCTCCAACCTGACCAGGGTGGTTCCGTGGTGGAAGCCCCTCTCCTGTGTGTCATCTAACGGCATGTGTGTGTACTTCAAAGATGACCCTAAACACTGATCACCTCACGAGTATGTTAGGATGATTCTGTCCAGTTGTTTTATTTTTGTTTAGAACCTAAAAAAATGTTTTTGGATTAAGGGAATTGGTGGACAAAAACATGAGTCCACTGGGTATCTGGGAATGCCTTGAAGCCAAGAAACAGAGTGTGGCTTTAAGGAAACCACAGTCTCCTGGGGTTCAGCCCACTGTTCTGCGCTCTCTGGTACCCAGTGACACCTTACCCAGAGTAATCCTCTTTGCTTCTGGAAGAGAACTTCATTTTCTTCTTGATGGGCTCTGATGAACTTTTAGTTGCTGGAAGAATGGAGAAGAAAGACCTCAGTGATGGGCAGTGGCCTTGGGCCATTCTCTGCCCATAGGGACACAAATCTTGGAACAGTCGTGGAGCCAAATGAGGGGAGTATACACCCGATGGAGGGATGAGGCAGAAGATGTGGGCTCCAGTCCCACGTGCACCACTAATTATCATGTGACCCTGATGAAATGATTTCATCACTCCGGGCCTCAGCTTCCGCAACTGTAAAGTGGGGATGAACACACTTTCCACTCACCTATACCTTTGACAAGCACTAATAACTGCTGGCTCCATGTGCTCTCCATCATGGTACACTCTATTTTCTAAACCTTGGTTGTATTATTGTTTAATATTTCTCTTATAAATAGACTCAGGCTTTTAAACTTAATGTATTTATTTTTAAAGGAAATTTTATATGACTATCACAAATAGAAAAACAATAAGTATTAATTGTTGTAAATAGAAAAATCAATCTCATTTGCAATAAATAGAAGGTCACTACAATTAAATTCAATAAATGATACAAAACTATGAAACTTTGGCTAGATGCTGTTACTTGCTAAAGTCTCTAGTCTGAAGAAATTAGTAAGTAACAGAGAAATGTTAAAGACATACTGATACTATAAATTGACACTTTGAGGGAATCGGGAGAATTGAAGATTACTAGTTAAGATGTATCTTGTATTCATACTTTGAATTTCTCAATATACTCTAAGCACAATAATAGAAAAAATACTCTTTAAAATTCGAAAAGACATTGCATTGTTCAACAAGATGCTCTTCTATGTGAGCTAGCATGAAGTAAAAGCCATAACCTCAGCTTCTGGGTACAGAAGAAGGTAGAAGTAGTGAGGAGTTTGATACCTGGGGAGTAACAGAATCCCAAAACACATCATGACGTGGGGAACTAAAACCAGGCTCACAGCATCCTGCCAGGACTGAAGCAAGATGGCACCCAGTGATCCCCATCTTCCTGGTATCATGCTTTTGTGTAATTCCCTCCCCTTGAGTTGTGGGCTGGACTTAGTGACTTACTTCTAATGAACAGAATATGGTAAAAGTGATAGGATGTCATTTCCAAGATTAAATTTCAAAACTGACTGTGATTTCTGTCATGCTGGCTCTTTCTCTCTCTCTCTCACTCTCTCCCTCACTCACTCTAAGGGAAGCCAGAAGCCATGTTGTGATCTGCCCTATGGAGAGGCCCACAGGGTGAGGAGCTGATGTCTATGGCCAAAAGCCAGCAAGGACCTGAGGACGTGAGTGAGCTTGGAAGAGGATTCTTTCCTAGCTGCCTTGAGATGACTGTGGCCCTGGCTGATGCCTTGATTGCATGCTTGCAAGAGCCTCTGAACCAGAATCACCCAGTCAAGCCATGCCCAGATTCCTGACCCACAGAAACTGTGAGATAATAAATAGTGGTTGTTTCAAGCCACAAAGTTTTGGGGTGATTTGTTATGCAATAACACAAGTACACAGGACAGTGCCTGATATATGTAAATGGTCCATAAATGTTAGCCATTACAATCATTTCCATTTCACAGATGAGGAGAGTGAGGCTCTATGAAGTTCTCCAAAGTTATTAGTAGCTACAGCAAGAGCGGGAGCCAGGACTAGAACTTAGAAGTAGAATTTTCGCTCCAAAGCCCCATTCTACAAGGGTATGACATACTGCCACAAGTACCTGATGACTGCCCTTGACCGGTCCTATCCCTATGGATATTGATGGTGGCTGGCTGGTAGACCTTCATGAGGTCTTTCATCTTCAGGTCCTGGGCCATCAAGGAGTAGTTGTTGGCAATGGAGTCACTGGGCCCACGGTGGTGCTGCTGCTCTTTGAAGGGTACAGCCAGGGTCCACGAGGTGCGTTGCATCAAGGGCGGATAAAAGCTGTGTGACATGACAGTCTATGAGGGAAGAAAAGCAGAGTGAGGCATGATGAGGAGGCATCTCTCAACGAGCCTGGGCTCTGCTCCCTCTGAGACCCATGAGATTTCCTCATGCTGTCCCTTCTACTTTCTGCACACTCAGTGGAAATACTTTCCGAAAAGACACCAATTGTACTTCTCTGACCACTGCAAGCATGACTTCTGATGTCAGGGATAATAGCTTGCCTTCAACAACAACTTTGTGAGGCAGGTAATTTATATCTCTTGCCTTTATTCCTTATGGATATGGCTATAAGGTAGGTATAATCACCCTCATTTTATAATGGAAAATGCAGAGGTTCAGAGAGTTTAGATAACACAGCAGGTAAGTGGGAAGGCCAGATTCTAACTCACCTTTGTGCAATGGCATAGTTCTGCCTCCCACACTGCTGCAGCCACTTCTGGTGGCAAAAGTGACCAAAGCCCACTCGTTAAGTCTGACTTGTCACCCACTAGTACCTGCCAAATACCTAGAGAGGCAGGGTGTGTTCTTCACCTTGTCACCCTCAACAGAGGAGCTGGCAGTCACGTGTGCATACCTGATAGAGTTCAGACGGTTCCTCATTAGCAGAAGCAGGCAGAGGGGGCAGCTCTGGCCGCCTCTGGGAGCAGCTCATGTGATGTATCGAGTCACTTTTGGTGATCTGAGGGAAATGGAAATAAAGCCACCCTTCAGGAATTAGGAAGGCTTTCTAAGCCTCTGAGTTGGTAAGGACTAAAGAGGTTCCCAGGAAAGGTGTTAGGCACAGCGTTCTGCCCACAAAACACCCTCCTCACTCCCATATATTATGTTTCACTTTTTTAAAAAACTTAACAGATAAAATTGTATGTATTTTTATAATGTATAACATGATGTTTTGAAGTATATATACACATTGTGGAATGACTAAATCTAGCTAATTAACATATGCATTACCTCACATGGTTATTATTTTTATGGTGAGAATACTTTATGTTTTTCAAGAATACAATATATTGTTAACTGTAGTCACCATGCTGTACAATTGATCTCTTGAACTTATTCCTCGTAACTGAAATTTTGCATCCTGTGACCAACATCTCTCCAATGAAACCCCGTTTCACTTTTTAATCATCAATCTGTCTCTCCTCTGGTGTCTCCTCCTTAGCTTCCTTTCCATGAGTAAATATGTATATTTTTCTCCCTGGGGAGAGCCCAAATTCTGAGGGCATCCCCAGTACCCTACCCTTGGGTGTGATTAAACGGGGTGACTTTAAAAAACTGACTCTTGCATTTTCATATATGCAAAGTTCCAAAGAGGAATTTGCTCAGGCAGTGGCATTGCATTTTCTGTGTATTTAACTCACACATACGCAACTCTGTGTGCTTCCTATGGAAAGGAAAAATATTATTTACTCTGTGGGTGTTTGAGTCCACCATTCCATTCGGTGAGTTGTATACTTGGGAGTGAGCCTCAGGTAGGTGTGAACTTGTGGCTCCCATGGTCACTCTCAGGTCCCAAGTGCCTTTCCACCTCTCCCGAACACAGTCGAATGTGATTGCATTGTTGAACGATATCGCAGGTGTTTTTGTCCTAAGACTCGGCCCCTATGTGCAAGACAACTACTTCATCTGGGGCTGTGATGGAGAAGTTGCAATGTGTTCCAACAATGGAAGAAAAACTGCTGGCCTGGACTTATTGAGAGGTATTGCTGTACAGCACCTTCAAGATGGTTTGAGGGATTTTCTACGGCCATTTTGGCTCTCTGTGATTTTCACCTTAGGCAATGACTTTGGACTTAACTCCTGTGTAAGATGGAACATTATCATATTGATTCGGTTTATTTGGGCCCATAAATTATGTCATGTAAGATAATTGGTGGGGAGTGGGACTCGGGGAAGGGAACATGACTCAGCTATTAGCTCCCTCCCCTCCCTGCCCCCACACACCCCAACCCCTCACTGCTGACTCAAATTAACCCCTATTGTCTACCCTGGAGCACTTTCCTCATTATACAACAAGAACAATAACATCTACTATTATTCCAAATTATTATGTGCCAGGTGCTGTACAACCTTATGAGATTTTTTCATACACATAATCTAGCTGAAGAAAGTAAGGCTCAGAGAGGATAGGTAACACACTCCAGCCACATAGTAGGCTGACTTGTCTTCTAAGTCAGTGGCTTTTAAATACACATCACTCTACATCCCAACACACTGGAAATGGCAAGTACCACTTACGTGGCAAATTACTTTAAAAAGGTTGTAAACCTTAAAATTCAACAAAAACATGTAGACTCATAAACAAAGATGCATACTGAGCCTGGGATCTTTTAAAACATAGAATGGGTTCACTGATACAATAATGGCCTAATTCAGTGGTTCTCAAGAATTGTGGCAGATCAGAGTCACTAATGGAAGTTTATTAAAAGTAGAAATGATCGAGCCCTACCTCAAACATGATTCATTTGAGAACCACTGACCCTGTTGTTTTCATCTTACAGAACTTGCTATGCTCCTTTAAATGACTGTGTCTGATTTTCTGCTCTTGACTTCAATTTCACGGACCCAAGAATCGACCAATCAACCCTAAATGCCTCCTCTTTCGCAACTGAAATTAATACCAGATCTGCACTGAGTTGGGGAACAAAATGGAAAAAATCCCAGCATCAACCTGAAAGCAATCTAGTCATCCAAAGCAGGTACTATTACCACCCAAAGAAGATTTTGACAACAGTACTTTAAGGGGTTTGAAGTCATTCACAATTTCTTTCAGAACCCCAGACATAAGACATACCGATTGATAAGTTAGAGCTGTCTGTATTTCGTCTTTGCAAGCAAGAAGGTTTTGTGGTCAGTGGAAATCTTTCCTTTGGCCTAGTTTTTAAATCTGTTTCAAATAAAAATCTTCATTAAAAGAGCAACAAGCAAACACTACACAATTCGGACATCTTGAGTAAATTACAATAAGAATGGAAATGAGTAGTTATAACCAAAAAAACCCTGACCTTCTGCAGTCAAGAAAGATGTTAACATTATTCATGTCTTGGCTTTCATGCTTCTGCTGATTTCAGCCCTGACACCAAATGGGGATTTATTCAGCCCACCAAAAGAAGTGGAATATAGCTCTATGTACATAACTGGCTCTACTTCAATTTTAGTCCATGTTGTACAGTGTGGCTGGTCCCAGCCCTGGTTGCAGTGCAAAGCATGTGACACAGATCTGACCAATCAGAATACTCCACCCTCCTAGATGCAGTGATTGGTTCAGGGATAAGCATGTGACCCAAGCTGGGTTAATCAGAGGATTTCCTGACACCTTCACTACAGCTACTGAGAAAGAGGAACTCTCTTTTCATTAGGGTCACTACTATGAGGATGTTTATGACTAAAGCCATCTTTGCCTTGTGTAGGGGAAAGTCTGCCTTAGAATAAAGCCAACACAGAAGAAAGCAGAGCCACCAGAAGAAGGAGAAAGACTCTCAATGGCTTCAGCTGGATCCCTGTAACCAACGTGGATTTCCTGGTTACTTGAGCCCATAGATTGTTTTGGATTTGAGCCAGATAGAATTATATTTATGTCACTCCATACAGAGCAATGGTCACCCAAGGGATGGAGACAGAGGCAGCTGAGTCAATAACAGATTTCTCAAGTTAGAGAACAGAGATGCTGCATCATGCAAGCAGACAGAGAAGCTCTTCTTGGGATAATGAAGAAAGCAAACCATGAGCATTTCTAGAACACAATGGAGAGAAGCAGAACCTTCGCAGAAAGAAGTTAAACTTTGAGCTAGGTCATAGGCACAGACTAAGACTTATATGCAAAGAGTCATAAATAACATGATAGCAGAAAATATCTCAGTCAGTGGCACAGGAAAATGTAGGACACACGCAAGATCAGCAGATCTAGAAATCAATTCCAGAGCAAAGCAAAGAGAGTTTTCTTAAAATCTCTGGCTAAGAATTCCCTGTGGCACCTTCAAGGGGAGGAGACAGAGATTCTCATAAGACCTGCCTGGCTATGCAAAATGCTTTGTTGAAAATACTAATGCTTAAGTCTTCTCTTTGGTAAATTTAAAGAAGTTTTCATTTCAGGGCATGGGCTCAGTTATTATCGACAATTCCACTTTAATTGTATAATGCTTCAAGTTAAAATGCTCCTCTGGACACTTCAGTGTATGGCAACTTGGTGGATCTTAGCTTTTACAAATAAGATTCTGGCACCTAGATTAGATAGAACTATTAAGTTTCGGGCAGCTTATTCCTGATTACATGTGATGTTTGCATGTTCTTCATGGAGGCAGTTCCCAAGTGCTCATCTGAGGACTCTTACACCAGAATCACTTGGGTCTTAACTGAAAATATAGATTCCAGGGCCCCACTCCAAATCTTCTGGATCAGAATCTGGGGGTGGGAACCAAGACTCTACATTTTTAAGATGGTCTCCAGAATATTCTAAAGTGCGGCCACAGTTGAAAACTGTTTTTTGGAATATATGGTCTAATGGCTTTGGAAGGGGGAAAAAAAAGGAAGAACAGGTATCTATTCCTAAATTTTTCACAGCAAAACTTGAAGATACCCAAAAGTCTAATTCAGCAAAAATATTTCAAAGGAGACAACATAAAAATGTGATTAACACTCTTGTTCAGTTAAGGGAATCTAACATGCCAGTTGGTCTATGATCAAAATATCCCCCTTCCCACATATTCCCAAATTCCCTACACATTAAAAATACAAGTAAAAAAAGAAACATGCCTTAAAATTCACACCTACCTTCTGAGATGAGCAATCCATTTTGCTCATGGTGTCCACTCTAATAGAGGCTATTTTAAGAATGAATAAAGAGCTCTCAGCTTCTCCAGGGATGCTCCTCTCCTATCCAGTAGCTCTGAAATTTACACCTCCTTATAGCATAATGGGGATGACACCAACAATGGAACTTTGCAGAAGTTCTGAAAACTCCGTTCACAGGGCTCCCTCTCCGAAGTCATAGACTTCAGCTCCCTGAGGAGTTCCCTGGTAGAAGAGGAGAGAAAGGGAAGCTAGACAATGAAGGGGGAGCCTTGGGTTTTTGCTGGGCTTGTAGCTCCAGTTCCTGCTCTTCCTGAAATGGCCATTCTTCCTTTCCCTTGAGTGGCTCCTCTCTTGGAACTGTTCCAGAAACACAATGAGTTCACCGTAGAGGAAAAATTGAAGGAGAGTTACATATTAACACAGAGAAGAAGGAGAAATAACCCCTCCAAACAATACCCTGGCAGCCTGCATTCTTCTCCCTCCTCCTCCCTGGGCTGCTTTAACACTGGCAGTGCTTTACGCAGGCCCTGGGCACAGTAACCAGGCCTCAGCGTCGGTTGCTAAGAGAAGGAGGGGACTCTGCAGTGCCTACATACAAGACTGGGCTTGACCTAGCTCCACATCCTGGTGTCTCCCTTTGCTGGAGGCCCAGATGGACAGCAGGAAGTGTTGGTAACGGAAGGGAAGATGGGAGGGTGTTTAGCAATGTTCCAGGAACACGAAAGTGAGCGGCAATAAGAGACCATGCCTTTGGAGAGCTCTAAAAGCACATAGCATGGTGGTTAAGTCCTTGGGATCTACAGCTGGACAGGTCTGGCTTCAGATCCTGCTCTTCCCCTTAATTGGCTATGTGGCTTGAGCAAGTTGCTTAATCTAAGTGTCCTTTTTGTCTGTAAAATAGCAATCATGTGAGTACCTACTTCATAGCATTGCTTTGAAGGTTTAATGAGATAATGCTTATAGAGCAATTTGCACACAGTAGAAGGATGACCAACTTATCCCGGTTTTCCTGGGACTTTCCCAGTTTTAACACTGTAAGTCCTGCATCCTGGGAATCCTCTCAGTCCTGGTAAACTGGGATAGTTTGGTCATCTGACCCAGTGGGCACTCTATAAATTTTGTGGCTAACATTGATATTATAATAAACACAGAATATTCAAGGTACATGTTACATGGTCACTTTGAAAGTTCTCTCAAAACCAAGTTAGGCTTATTGAACTCTTTTTGGGTGTCATGCTTGCATGTCTATTTTTTCACTCAACTTTCCCCAGTACTCCATGATGTTCCATTTTAAGGACGAGGAAATGCAAACTGAAATGCATACAACCTTCCCAAGTTGATGCAACTCATTCATAAGTAGGGCTGATACAATTAGAAGCCTGTCCTGATGACTCCGAGTCCACTGCTCTGTCCATAAAGTACCTGTCCAGAACACAAATATTTCTGAGATCCTATAAAAAGAATTGCATACCACCAAGGACTTCCATTTCCCCCTTTTCTCACTCCTTCCTCAAAGTTGGGCTCTCCATACTTTCAAAATAACCCCAAGCTTTCTCATCTTGTATTTGTGCTCTCTACTATAAAGTCTATATACAGTTTCAAATAGTGTTTGGAATAAATGAGCCAGTAGAAGGGTTTGGGACTTTGGTTTAGACAGACATGGGGTTATTACCAGGCCACCTATGCTGGGTGTGAAACCTCATGTCCCACAAATAACAGCAACTGTAATCCAATCAAGTAAAGAATTAGAGTGGGCCTAGTATGGTGCTAATGAACACTGTGACCTTGTGTCTGAATAGGAGACATGCTTCCATCTGAAATTTAGTGTGCTTTAAGTCTACCTGTGTTTGAAAACAAAACAATAACAATAGGCTTCCATTTATTGAGTATATACTATCTGCTGGGACTGGTGCTAAGTACTTAACGAACGTCATCTCTCTGAATCTTCTCAACAACCCAGAAGATAAATATAATTATCCCAAGTTTTATGATTGAGAAAACTTACACACTAAACTAACTAACCTGCTCATAGTTACTCAGCTAGGTCAGAGGCAAAGTTGGAACTTTAACCTGATTATGGAATCTGTTATATGGCTTTAACAAAAAACCTACATGTAGTCTGAGAAAAGGTGAAAAATAAATATAATGCCTGCCAAAGAGAATGAAAGCGCCACCCCCTGCCCCAGGCCACCTCATCTGCACTAGAATTGTTTGCTGTCTAACTTAACTTTCTGTTCAATGATTCCTAAGAGAGGACATGGGCCTCAAGTTCCTCAATCCTCTCAACTCTGAGTGTATAGGTTTGCCAGATAAAACAGGCTGTGCAGTTAAATTGGAATTTCAGGTAAATAATTTTTTCAAATGAAAGATTTTTTTGGTATAAGTATGTCCCATTCATTATTTGGGACATACTTGTACTAAAAAGTTATCTGTTATTTACATGAAATTCCAGTTTACCTGAGTGTCCTGTGTTTTTATTTGCTAAATCTGGCAATGTAGGGAAGAGGGATCAGCTGGGTTCCAGGTTGTCCCTATCTCTGTGGTATTAACACTTTAGGGTCTCAATCTGTTGCTGGGAAATTTCCACACACTTCTATTCAAAGCCCAGTGCTCCTGGCAGATCTTTACTGAGGCCTAAAATAGTTGCTTAATGAGAACAGGTCTTAGTCAACTGTGGCTGCTATAACAAAGTACCATAGACTGGGTGGCTTGCAGACAGCAGACATTTTGTTCTTACCATTCTGGAGGCTGGAAGTTTGCAATCAGGGTGTTCAGCATGGTTGGTTTCGAGTGAGGGCCCTCTCCCAGGTTGCAGACAGCCAACTTCTCACTGTATCCGCACATGGTGGAAAGAGGGCAACAGAACTCTCTGGGGTCCCTTTTATAAGGGCACTAATCCCATTTGTGAAGTCACCACCTTCATGACCTAAATCACTTCCTATATGACCACATCCTAATTCTATCACATTGGGGGTTACGTTTTCAACATATGAATTTGGGGGGAACACAAACATTCAGCCCATTGCAGCAAGGAATTATGGAAAGGCATGGGAGAGGCTGCATGTGGATTTATTTTACCAATCTATTGACTGTTCATTGAGTGCCAAGTCCTGCTGTGGAGAGATGCTAGGATCACAGCCATGTGGGAATACATGATGTGGTGGAGGAGGCACAACACAAGGACAAGCAAAACCTGCCTAGCCCCACAAAAATGCCAGAGGGGGGAGGAATTAGAAGATTCACAGAGGCACCCCTAGATGGCACCCTTAAACAAAAATCCCAGTGGAAGCCCCAACTCAGCTTTCCAAAGCAGCCTCTATCCAAGGAATGACGCTGGCAGTGCTTCATTCTAAGAGGAAAAAATAAAACACCTTTTCTGGATGAAAAGAGCTTTCATCATATTGCAGCTGAACAAAGTGCACGAAGCTAGTCAAGGTTGCCTAAAACTTAATAATTTAGGGACACTTTTCTGTCGGTGATCTCCGATCCCCACCATCAGCTCGTCTTTTCAGCTGTTGTGGAGGAGTTAGAGCAGGCTCCTTTCGTTTATTATAATCATCACCCCCAAGCTTATTTCTCTGTCCATCAGCCCGGTTATTTCTAGAAATATTAGGAAGTAGAAGTAATAATACCATCAAATATTTTTGAGCCCCTACTATCTGTCTAATAGGTGCTAAGTTCTTTATAGCCATTACTTCACCAGTCCTCAGTACAACCCTGTAACTGCTTCTCTCTGTATCTAAAGAGCTGTTCTCCAGGTTGCTATGGCCACAGGCACAGAGGAGAAGTAGGCCAGGGCAGCTCCCTCCCTGGAAAGGGCCTGAGACCTGTGCAGTAACAGACCAACGCTCGAGCCTCTCTCTCTCCCCATTTTACACATGAGGCCATGCACAGAGAGGTTACTCTGTCACACAGTAAGAGTCAGACCTGGGACCACAGCTCAAGACTGACCCCAGCCCATGGTCTTCACCAGTTTGCTCTATGGCAGTGGTTTTCATGGGGGATGATTATGCCTCCTGAAACATTTGGCAATGTTTAGAGACATTTTTGGTTGTCACAACGGGGTGTGGGGTGGGGTTTATTAATGGCATCTAATGGGTAGAGGTCAGGATGCTGCTAAAATCTTACAATGCACAGGAAAACCCAGAAACACAGAATTATTCCGTCCTAAATGTCAACAGCGCTGCTATTGAGAAGCCTCGCTATGGTCTGGATTTGGGGCCAGGAAACATGGGTTCCTTCTCTGACCTGGATCCTTACAAACTGAAGGATTTGGGTTTATCTCGTCTCTCACGCTCTCGACTTTTTCATCTATAACATGGAGATACTAATCTAATCCCCCTCTAAGGATCTCACGGGCTCATGACACTTGCATTTGAGGAGTCATGGTTACCACTTCCAGTCAGGGTGGTGGTACCTCATCACTGTGTGTCTTGAACTCCAGGGGTGCTTTCGGAGAGGCTGGTTTTGGGTATTCAGGAGAGGAAGTCCTAAGACCTTTCAAAAACTCATTCTCAGCTGCCAGTCCACCTGTCTCCGAGGTGGCCCGAACGCTCTCACTCTAAACCTCTCGGGGCTTGTCCAGGAGGCTCCAAGAGTCTGTGGGAGCGAGCGGCCCTTTGGAGAATCCATGGCGCGGCGGCTTGCTGAGCGCAATGCTTGAGGCCGCTGGCGGGAAGAGCCGGGGCGGGGCCGCGGGCGGAGCCTGGGGAGGGGCGGAGCCGAGCGGAACCCTGGGAGGAGCCTGGGGGGAGTCGGGACGGAGCCGAGCGCAGCACGGAGCAGGGGGCGGAGGAAGCTGCTCCGGCTCCCGCCCTGGCCGCGCCTTTCTTCCTCCTCTTGCTCCTCCTCCTGCCTCCTTTGCTCCGCCTGGAGACGCGGTGGGTGCAGCGCGGCCGCTACGACCAGGTGAGAGCTCTAGGCTGGGGGGTTCGGGGTGCCCCGGCTGGCTAGGCCCCCTCGCCAGGCGGGAAAGTGAAGGAGCGCTGGGGCGGCGGCTTGGGAGCACAGTGGGGGCCCACGGCTGCAGCCCTCAACCCCGGGGTTAGTGATGGGGATGGAGGGCGGAAATCATGCTTTTGAGTCACGGGGATGCGGCCGGGCGCGGACGAGGAGGCAGGATTCATCCCCATCCCCAAATGCACACTCATTCCCCCACCCCTCAGCACACACTACACTAGATTCGGTGAAAGGGTAGCTAGCTCCAGCCCACCTCGAGACCGTGCCCCTTCTGGGGAAACCTGGCTGGGAAGACGTCGTGTCAAACCTCCTCCCTAGGATTATTGAAAAATGGGCGCCCTCCTCTCCAGCCAGTCCTTTTCTACCGAGGTCCCCTTCCCCGTCACTGCAAAGATGAGAGCTGCAAGTACCAAAGGCGGATTCTTCTCCCCAAATTAATGACAAGGTACTCGACTCTCCCCAGGGTTCCCATTTCTCTCAGCCTCTGCCCCTCTTGGGCGCGGAGCTCCCTCTCCACCTGCGTCACACCCCCTCCCTCCTCCCCTTGCATCCCCCGGCCTTTGAAGCCTGAAAGACCGGGCGCAGATGGGGAGGGGGCGGACGGAGTAGGCCCCGCGGTTCCCTTCCCCCAGCCGGAGATGCGGCCCCTCCCCCTCCCAGCCGGAACGTTCGGGGCAGCCGTTTGCCCGGTAGGCGCGGGGGTGCGTGAGCTGGAGGTTTACTTGGAGCCTCGGAAGGCGAGGAGCGGGTTGGCTGGAGTGGACTTGGCTCGGCCCCCAGGCGCGGAGGAGGCGGGGACCCCTAGGCTGCGCGGAGTCTGCGCCTTCCCTCCCGCCTTCGCGCCTCCGGAGACTGCTCCGTGCCGGGGAGTCCCCTCCGAGGAGTAAGTGAGTGACTAGGGGGTCTTGGGCATTGGCAGCCAGGTAGACGCATTTGACGGCTGTGGCCGGTGGCATTCTCCCCACGCTCGCCCCGGGCCGACTCCCCAAACCGGTCTGGGTGGCACTTGGTTTTCCCAGGCCAGAGGAGACCTGTGAGGGAAACTGGGCTTGTTTCTGCCGGCTGTTGACATGAGATTAAGAGAACTGAGTGCTGGCAACGTCCCAAGTTCAGTGTCTATGCCCGCTGCAACTTTAAAGACAGAATGTGGAGTGTGTTTCCTGTTTTACAAAAGGGAAGTAGCAGAGAGAGGATCTCCAGCTAGGGCGATTAAAATGTGCTTTAATTAGCATACTAGTCCCTGTAGGTCTTAGTAGATAAATCCCTCCTTGTCCCCACCAACTCACGTGTTTAGCATGTGGGATATTCAATATGGTAAATAGATGTGAGGATTTCTCAGTTAATTTTGGCCTCTGTGGCAATCTTTGAAGCATTTGTACTGGAGATCAGAAGGTTAATTGTAAGGGAGAAATGGAAAGAATAGCTCTGTGTCCAGCCTGACAGTTGTTCTGGAAAATATTAAATAAGAAAGGTGTATTTTTTTATTTGAAAACTCAACAAGGGTTAAAAAATATGTCTAATTTAGCAAATTGTCTTTATTAAAAATAAATAAAAATTATGTGTGATTGAGACAGTCCTGGACATTCCAGGCTGTTTAGTCACAGTATAATTGTGGCAAGATCTGCCCCTGAGGTGGGGCTTTTGTTAGGGGAAAGGGACTGACCCACAAGTAAATAGAGAATGATTTATGGCATAACATAGTTGGAAGCCAACCTGTCCAGTAATAAAGAAGAGAAATCGGCCAAGGTCACTATTGTAGGAGAAGGGCTTTGTAGGGGGGGAAAAAGGCAATGAGACTTGAAATAGTGTATTTAGCTTTCTTGCTTTCTGTATGTTCTTTTTAGCATTTTGTCAGGCTAAAAAATGAATATAAACTCTCAGGTAATACTGTTAACATTTTGTTATATGTCCTTCTAGATCTTTTGCTATGCAGTATATATTAACATATAAATACATGTGTGTATGTAACAAAATAGAGTATTTTATAATCTTTTTTTTAAAAAACCGTGGACATCTTTTCATGTCACTAAATAAATATCCACACCATCATTTATTTTAATGACGAATTTATCATTATTTAACCAATTTCCTCCTAAATGGAAATGATAGCTGCTAACTGTCCTCCTAATGGACAATTTCCTTCCATTGTTTTGCTAGTCATTATATATTATCAACAGGGATGCAATGCACATCCTTTGGTACATTTTGAGACCTGTTTGTTTATTTCTTTTGTGTTCCTGGAAAATAACTTGCTGGATTAAAGTGTGTGCAATTTGAAGTTTTGATAAATACTGCCAAGTTACCCTCAATCTGCATGCCCACCACCAATGTGTGAGGATAGTACAAGCTCTTGTTGAATTAACTGAATGGAGACCTTACTAACGGTTTTTGTTTCCTCCAGTGACAGCAAACAACAGGGAGACATGAGAAGTTGGACCACATGCTGCACTGGAGAACTTAGTGGTAGAAGAATTAATCCCCAAAGAGATTGAAGTGAGTTTCAGGATGACAAAAGAGGAACCCCCGAGTACCACAAGGGACTTGCAGGAGCTGCAGAAGAAGCTGTCTTTGCTGATAGAGTCCTTCCAGAATAACTCAAAGGTCAGTTTCCAATCACTATGTATAGTAGAAAATCCCCAAATAACACTAGCATAACCAAGATAGAAAGTTATTTCTTTCTCAAATGGAAAAGATCGGGATGTAAGTCAGGAATTTTTCTAGCTCACCACCCTGCCATGTCTAAGTTGTGACCTTCAAATTCATTGTCCAACATGACTGCAAGAGCACCAGCCATTGTATCCATATTCCAGGCAATAGGATAGGAGGAGAGGGTGCAAGAGAGATTTGTAAGCCACTTCCTAATTAAGGAGACTTCCTGGAAGTCACACATAATACTTCCAATTATATCTCATAGGACAAAATTTAGTCAGATTACCATGCCTAGTAGCAAATGCAATTCTTAGGCTGTATAAAGAACAGTCTGTGCCACAGATATCATTTGTTTTGTATCGTTTTTAAATTTGTCTTATCTGTTACCCTGAAAATGAGGGGCCAAATCCTGTGTTGAGATTCAAGTCCAGTATTCCTCTAGAAATCCAGTGTCCAACAGAGATAGGATCTGAGCCACCTATGTAATTTAAAATTTTCTAGACATTTTCATGTCTTTGAAAAGTGAAAAGAAACAGGTGAAATTAATTTTAGTAATGTATTTTATTTAATGTAATATATCCAAAATATTATCATTTCACATTTAATCATTATAAAAAATTATTAATGAAATTATTAATGAAAAAAGTTCTTACCTTTCTTTTTGTACTAACTCTTTGAAATCTAGTGTGTATTTTACACTTTCAGCATATTTCAGTTTGAGTTAGTTGCTTTTCAGGTATTCAGTAGTCACTCAGTGGCAAAGGGACTTGAGATAGTATTTCCACTTTCTTGCATATTTGTCTTTATTGCTTTCTTTTATGTACCTTTCAGCATTTTGTCAGGGGAAAAAGCTTTCAGAGGTGGTACTATTAACATTTTGTTGTATGTCATTCTCGACTTTTTAAAAATGCAGTATACCCATCAAAATACATATATATATGTAACAAAATGAAGTATTTTGTGATCTGTTTTTGTATCGTGTAGCACACTTACACTAAGGGCTACTTGAGGAGATACTTCTTTGTGGTCTGGAGCAATATATTCCACGGAGATCTTTTCTGGACTTACTCCAGAATGTATCTGGCACTCTTTATGGATTTATCAAGTTATTTTTAAACTAGACAAGCAGCTTTCTAAGTCAGCTGACTGAAACTCTTCTTTAAAAGTTAGCTCAGTAAGCAGGGTCCTCATGCCTCTTCCACATTTATAGTTGGTTCTCATTGTTCGTGGTAGTTATAGTCTATAAAGTCACTGCAGATGCTGAATTAGCAAATACTGAGCCATTGCTCCTAGAGGAAATACGGGATTCTGTTGGTTCAAGCCTCTGGTCACAACATTTCATCAACTGATAAGTATATACCCTTGTTCTATGTACATTTCTGTTTAAAGACATTTTATTTAATGTACGTGAGTGGTCATTAACATTGAGTTCAGGACCCACAATACTGTGACTCATGACTTGCACAAAGCTTATCCAACACATGTATTTTCTCCATGAGGCACATCATAGCCTTCTTGTGCCTAGAAACAGTAGACAACGCTTAGGCACTACACTTGCGAACCGTTTGAAACAGTGAAATCACAGATCAAAAGCACAAAAATGTGAAAATGTGACACTAAATAGACCACAATAAGGACGCTTGTTTAAAGAGCTGAAATAAGAGGGCAGAGTGTCACCTTGCTTGACCTCAGCTGGGAACGATGCACCTGTCAGGTGACTCAATTTTTCACTGCCGTGTGTCCACTAGTGACCTTGAAAGGGCTGTAAGTATCGAATTTGAGGTTACAAATACATTTTGGTAAGTAGGCAGATTCCAAATATGGAATCTGCAAATTATAAGGATCGGCATTGTATTTATTGAGCACTGACTATATGCCAAGCACTGCGCTAGGCATTCGGCACGTCTTCACTTAGTTAAAAGTCACGTCCACCTTCTGGAGTAGGCATTTCACAGCAGATGAACTCAACCTTTTGGAACTTTCTTCAATCCTTCATGTCAGATCCTCAGCCTTGTTGGTCGGGATAGGTTTGGGCCTGATAACTACCAGGCCAGCTGACTCCCAGAACGATTGGAAAAATTATTGGTTATCTACATCCCGATGTTCTCTAGACAGTCCTGAGGTAGGATCATTTCTTCTAAATTTTTTTATTGTATCAATTTATTAACAAATATTGGTTGTATCAACAACTCAGTAGAGTGATATTGGAGGAAAAAGGAGAGCAAATCCCCTATAAACCCATCACTGCCAAATCCAGTGGTGGTGATTATTATGATGATTATCATGCCCTTTTGGTGTGTCAGTTCTACATACTGGTGGTTGTAATCTTGGCAGATATAGTTCTGTATTTTTATTTTTGCTTGATATTTCATCCTGCTGTTTTTCCATATTGAAACATAGGTCTTCAGAACAATTGCTTTCCCTTGTAGTACATCAGCAAAGTACATCAGATCGACATAACATAATTTAGATAGCCATCCCCTTGTCTCTGGGTAATTTAGATGATTTCTTCCCCCCAAGTAATTTTTACCCTTTCTTTGGACGGGAATAAGCCCTTTGAACTCCAGATGAGAATAGAGGGCTTCCAGATGGAGTATGTGTGAGACAGCTCCATCATCTTGAGGGAGCCTCTGGATTGCACAGTCAAATTTTAATTGTCTCACTTTTAAACTGAGAAACCTGCTCAAAATAGTTTTAGCAAATAAGCAAATCAACAGGTGGGATCTGCCAGGACTTTTGGGGAATGTAAGGTGATCTTAGAAACCAAGGGCAAGAAGTGAAGCTGGGCTGAGCCTCAGAAGAAATTAGAACCAGGGTCTGGCAGGTCACTGGGGTCAGAGGTAACTCTCAGTGCCCTTTCTTGGGCCATGCAGCTTCTTATCTTAGCTTTTCTTGTGTATCTGCTTCATCCTCCTCTCTCTGCATCCAGGCTCCCTTGGCTTTTCCATTCATGGAGGCAAATGGGGTTGTCCAGGCTGGCACCATGAACTCCCCATGTCACCCAGCTGAAGCCCTCCAAGGGACCTGGTCTGGGCATCTCAGTGCCCAATTCCTGGGAGCAAGAATCTGGTTGGCCCAATCACCTGTGGCCAAGGAGGTGGCAGTTGGGCTGGGGTATTTCATTTCATTGATATAAACATGACTTTAGGGGCCTGCCCTGCCTTGGGATGGGGCCGTTTTCAGGGAAGAGGAGGAGAGGTGGAAGATGAGCTGGGCTGATAACCACAAATGGTGTGTCCTTAAGTGGAAAATTTGTGACAAAATAGTTTTGCTCCCATGCTTAGGTTTCCTGCCACAAAGGCCATTTTTAAATAAGCTCTTGGGCACCAATATACTAACCCTGAATTGCATGCCAGTGGGCACCCAGGGACAGTAATCTGGGAAAAACCATCACACAGCACCTTTGACTTGTCATCACCAGTGGTTTTAAATGGTCCTGACACCCCTCACCTTTCTCCCATCTGGTAGCAAGAGGCAGTGAATTGCTGAGTGTCTTTTGCATTCTGACACCAGAGAATTTGCCTGGCTCCTGAATAGTCCGTTGGAGACTTTGTGTCCTCCAATACTGGCCACATTGCCTCTACTTTGGAACCTCCCGTGCCTGGGAGTGTATTAAAAAATAAACCACCTTTGTCTGACCTTGGGCAAGTCACTTAGGCTCATTGAATTTCCATCTCCTCTTTTCTAAAATAAGCACTGCCAGGCTCATAGGTTTGTTGTGAGGGTTATCTGAGATGCTGTTTGAGAAGGCTTCTGCACAGAGCCTGGCACATAATGGTGCCAGTCTGTCCCAGCCTGGCCTTCCTGGGCCCTTCAGTGCAGCATGGTGCCTATAAAGTCTGGGTTGGGTAACCTCTGTCTGCCCCAGGGTAGCAACGGAAAATTGCAGTGCATATTGCTGAATAATAAGCTCTCCCACTTTCCATCTTCCCATTGTATCCCCCTCTGTTGCCATGAGAATGAAAAGTTAATTGCTATGTTCTAAGCCCCTGGGTTTAAATAACGTTAAGTTGTTCTTCATTATCTACCTTGAAGCATCGTAGGGAGAAATAAATGAAATACATGGAAAAGGCTTAAAACAGTGCCTGGCACCTAAGTGTTTAATGAATGTTCTCTGTTATTGTTGAGTGTGGCTGGAACGTGTCCTCCCCTCCAGTGACAGACTGGCCTGAGCCCAGCCATGCTTCTTGGGAGAAGAATCCTAAAATGATCTCTTGGCATATCTGAATGACTTTCTATTTCGTGGTCATAGAGCCCAGACTCAGAAAAGGCTACGAAAAAACTGGATTAGAGCACATCTCAATTCAGATGCCACATTTCCATAGGAAATACTTGATCTCTATTCAGATTTCATAAAATTTATAGTGGAACAAAACAGACTCACCTATCCAACCTATCTGAAACACACTTAAAAATTTTCCAGTGACTGAGTCACATATCGGCTTTAAAACTTAAATTAAATTCAGGTGGAAATCCAGGCCGTCAGTCACAGGAGCAGCATTTCCGATGCTGAATGGCCACAGGTGGCTGCTGTGCTGGACAGCCCAAGTGTGAGCCTGGTGTCCCCGTCTCCCAGCCCCATTGGCTCCTCCCACTGCGCAGACCTCCCCTCGCTGGCACGACAGACTCACTGCGCACTGCCACCCCCCTGCCTGGACAGCCCATCTGCTCTTCCCCACCGTGGGTCCTGGGCCCCTTGGATTGTAAAGATCAGAGAGAACAGTTCGGTCTGTCAGGTGATGCGGGGGCCATCCACTAAGAATGTGTGTGGATTAGAACTGGAAAGCGCTCGCCACTCTGTGTGTTGACTCCCACCATGCCTCCGCCTCTCTCTTCCCTTCAGCTGCCTCAGGAGGATCGCATTGGGCTCTGATAACAGAGTGTCTGAGCTGGGCAGCCCCGGCTTATAAGTGATTCCTAGTACAGTCACCTCTGGCTGGAGAAGCTGAATAGCAAGGTCTTTGGTGGCTTTTGTCAGAATGAGGTGGCAGGAGGCGGGGTGGCTAGTGGACATTAATGCCATTCCGTAGCTTGGCAAGAAGTGCAATTTGCTATGCCTTGCGAGTTCTCTTTAGGAGGCGACGCCGAAGCCCCAAGACAGATGGCTGTGGCTTCTTAGAACGGCCTTTTCTATGTAAGTGGGGTGAGCCTTACACTTTGGTTGCCGTCAGCATGAACTACAAAACCCTCCTGCCTTCCAACTTGCCCTGAAATTACCACCATTTGAGTCACTTGGGTGAACTACTGTTTCTAGGAGACACATGTATTTTGAGGACTTGAATTATGTCTTCATTTCAGCTGCTGGTCTGCAAGACCCTAAGGAATGAGACGCAGGAAGGACTAATTATGATGGAGGAAGGTTCTGGAATGATGGAACTTTTCAAGAGAGCAGGGCCTAGAATGCCAGTACTAAGGAGAGAAAAGGCCTGGGGCCTAAGAAGGAGAGAGAAGGAGAGGGGGAAGCCCATTTTTGTGGGGTTGACTCAGGCCAGCTCTGCCATGGAGTCAGATCCAAAATTCCTTTTGACTAGTGAAGGAAGGTGATGTATTTATTAACTCAGCATAAGCTTGCAGTAGTTATCAGGCTGTGGCCAACTATGGTAGCCAGGTTGATGACATGAAAGCATTTTTACCTCATGAAGTGGCAGCCATTGCAAGCGTACGACATTTTGAGTCAAAGACTCAGCTTTGAATGCCTAGAATTTGCCACTTGGAAGGTGTGCCTCTAGGCAATCATTCAGTGCATTGCTTCTCAAACTTGAACGCGCGTGTACAACACACCTGGGATCTTTTTGAAAAAGCAGAATCTGATTCCGCAAGACTAGGGCGGGGCCTGAGATCCTGCATTTTTAACAAGATCCTAGGTTATGCCAAGTAGCCAGGACTTAACCTCTTTGTGCCTCAGTGGCTTCAGCTATGGGAACCTCAGCTGCAAAGCAGGAGGCAAACTGTACATGTGTTATATCAACGCACACGTGCTGGAGAGGTCTTCTGAAAGGGCGTGTGTTTAGCAGGAGAGCCATGCCTGGGTCTTTCCTCCTTTCACAAGACTCGACCTTGGGTAGGGCCCTCAAACTCGCCACCTGTCCACAGCTGCCTCGAGTTCTTGCCTGGGTGACTCATGTCTTGGGAGAAGTCTTGTTGCAGTGACTTTTTACGTAAGAGTCTTCAACTTTATGACCTCTAGTTATACTTCCCACAGTTTGGGCACATCCATTCAACCTGGGATTCAGACATGGCACTTAATCCTGGCTCTTTGTCCTTTGCCCACAGGTGATTGCCTTTCTGAAGTCTCCAGTGGGCCAGTACTTGGACAGGCATCCTTTTCTGGCCCTCACCTTGCTGGTGTTCGTTGCCGTGTCGGCCGTTCCTGTTGGGTTCTTCCTGCTCCTCGTGGTGCTTACCTTCCTGGTGGCTCTTGTGGGGGTCCTGTTACTGGAAGGTAGCCTGCTCACTTATTCGCCCCCTTGGAAAATGACTCCGTCGGGAGAACAATATCTTTGGGCATCTGCCATTGTTGTCAGAGTTTCCTGTTCTTCTCAAAATCACATCAAACAAGGCAGCTTGTTAGAATAGTTAAAACAAGGACTCTGGAGTCTGCGTTAGAATTCCACGTCCACCACTGTGATTTTGAACAAATTATTTTCCCTCTTTGAGGCTCAGATTTTTCATATGTAAAATGGAGATATAAGAGCACTATCTCGAAGGGTTGTGGGGATTGAAACTTATGCTTCTGTAGAGTCCTTAGTGCAGTACCTGGCACAGAGTAGCCTCTCAACGAAAGCTAACTAGCATTATTATTAGAGAGACCATTCATTCCACAGCGAGTTACTGAGCACTATTGCATAACAGGTGCCTTGCTAGGTGCTGGAACCCACCTTCTCTACCTTTTTTCCTGACGTCCCACCACCAACTGTCAACTTCTCCCTGTGTTACTAAGTTAAAATTACTGGGAAAGCAAATCTGATTGGCCCAGTTTGCCTTTTCAAATCAGATCACACCCCACAGGATAGTGGCGAAAGAGATGGTTTCCAGTGGGTTGGGTGATCACTTCTGGTCCATTCCTTAGATTCCCAGAGCTAAGAGCACCGGGCTTGTTTCCCTGCCCAGGGGACTGGACAGTTTACACTTGAAGAAGAAAATGGGTGTAGTAAGTAGATGAACTAAATACAGCCTGGCAGAGCATTTGCTCAGTAAATATGGATGGATAGATGGGCAAGTGAATGAATATAGGTAGAGGAATGATGAATGAGTACCATAACAAAAGACATTTGGAGAGAAAGAAGGGAGCAGCAGACAGGACTTTAAAGATGTATAACAACTTTGTTTTGGGGTAGACAGGGAAGGGCTTTTGGACAGGGGAACAGCATGTGCAAAGCCTTTAGAGCAGTGGTTCTTGAACTTGAGTATGTATAAATCTTCCTTTTTGAAAATGCAGACTTTCAGGCCTCATCCATTGAGTGTTATTTTAGTAGGTCTGGAGTGGGTTTAGAAATCTGAATTTTTAACAAGCTTCCCGGATGCATCTGATTCTGATGCAAGGTGGTCGAAGGAAGGCCACACTTTGAAAAACACTGACCTAGGATTTTGTAAATGCGTATGAAAAGGCAGCACATCCATGTGTGTTCTTTGCCTTCCTGCTTTTTCAGGGTCCATCCCTGAAACCGTCACTGTGGCTGTAGGGATGGAGGCCTGGGCTATTTGACCACTCCCGAAGCAGGTGGAAGGATGCTTGCTATACAACCTGTGCCATGTCACTCGTTCCTCATGTTCTTTCCCTTGTACCTTTTGTTCTTTTTCTCCCACAGACCCCATGTTATGAAAAATAGATTTTCCTTGTGTTTATTATATGATAATTTATTAATATTTCCATTTAAAAGTATCCAATTGTAGATCAAAATGACTAATGAGATCTTGTGATTAAAGTGTAATAGTTGTCAGGCTGGGTTGTGAAGGATATCATCAAAAGCTATATTTAGATTTTACTTTCTTTAACCTGCATAGCCTTTATACCTGTAGCTTGAGATACTCCTGCCTTGGCTGACTCCTCCTGGGGGATTGCACTGGGAGTCCATCTCTGACCTTGAGGATGAGGGGCTCTCAAACTCAAATGCCTAGAGGCAAGACAAAATGAGCAAAGTGGCACAAGTGTAATGCAATTTGAGAATGTTGGGGACAGAAGGGGGATGGGAAGGCCAGCTGCTTGTTACCATGCCGTGATGCCCACTCAGGTGGCCAGATCACCTCCTTTTTTTAAGCGATGCCAGAAATCTAGATTTTTTTTTAATGGGAAATCTCCTCACTTTAAAAAATATGAGTGACCTGTCATTGTTTTAAACACACTTTCAACCTCTTTTAGACGAATGCTTCTCCTAACCATGTTCTCCTCCTAGGCCTGGTCATCTCTGTGGGTGGCCTCTCACTGCTCTGCGTCCTCTGTGGCTTGGGCTTCGTGTCAGTCACCGTGTCAGGGATCCTCATGGTGTCCTACATGGTGGTCTCCAGCCTTATCAACTACTGGTTTTCTCCCAGGTAAATACATGTCAGTGGAATAATTTAATCTTTGCCATTTAGAGGGATTTTCGCAAATGAAACCCTAACCCCAGTGTATGTCCGGAAGCAAAATCATAAGAGATGGGTGTTTCTCATAGCTCCTCATTTACATCAGATGTAAAATGTGAATTTGCAATGGAGTTTCAAACAAAAGCTACGGCTTCCATCTTCCATGATGCACATAACTTACCTCATTGTCACAGCAGCTCTATGAGGTAGTTATTATTGATTCCTTTAAAAAGATGCCCATTTAATTTACAAAAGTCAAATTAAGGTGTTTTTTGAGGGGTGAGGTGGGGAGGAAAGGAGAGCAATGGAAGAAGAATGACCTGCCATTCTATTTATCGTGCCTCCCCAGAGTGGTATGGGAGCTGTGAATCTTCTGTCCCCAAAGCCTGCCTTGGTCCCCTCTGCTCTTCAGAGTGTGAGTTTCTCACCAGCTGAGTGTGGGTCTTGTGTTTGAATACATAGATTTTGTTCCTACAATATGGCTCCTAAATGCCAGCTGCTTCATTTGGGGCCTCGACTGCAGGAACAGTGATCTTTTTAAATGTTGGAGGGAAAGCCAGCTGTGTTGACATTACTGGGAGACAGTGTGTGTGTCTATAATGTACCATCCTCCTAAGGGATTTTCAAAGGTGTGTTGTTTTTTTTTTTATGCTTGATTTTTGTCCTATGTGTTGATTTTGGAATCTAAGTCCCAAGTCCATTGTACTTCATTTAAGCACTTGCTAAAGTGATGGTTGTGGCTATTGAGCACTTGCTCTGTGCCAAGGCCTTTGTAAATACTCTGCAGGCCTTGTCTCATGTAAGCTTCACAACTAGCCCCATTCTGTGATAAGGAAAATGAAGCCAAGTCCCCAAACTGAGAGTAGCACAGAAAGGACTTAAATCCAGGTCAGTTATTTCCAAAGCCCTCCCAACCAAGATACGGAGTGACCCTCTAAAATAGGGGTCAGCAAACAATTTCTGGAAAGGGCCAGATAGTAAATATTTTACGCTTTGCCAGGCCATACGGTCCCTGCTGCAACTAATCAACTCTGCCCCTGTAGCACGAAAGCAGTATAGGCAGTAAGCAAATGAATGGGGATGGCTGTGTTCCAGTAAAATTAATTTACAAGAACAGGCAGCTGTCTAGATTTGGCCCCAGGACCATCCATGGTTTGCCAACGCTTGCTCTAGAAGAACCTATGTCCTGACTTTTGTTTTTCTGCAAAATAACCCTTGAAATTCTTACCAAAATGTTACCCTGTTGTTAAATATTTATATGTTGAACAGTAAAGGGTGAAGTGGCTATAATTTAAAATTGCTCTCACAGAGTGGTTCTCGCAGGACTGCGTAATTGGTATCCCTGCAGTCACAAGCAGCTTTTCATGAATTGTTTTGATCACTCTCAGTCTTAAAGGAGATAAAAAGAGAAATAATGGCCCATGTGGCTTATTCAAGGTGATGCTTTCCAGCCAAAATCCCTCCCTGCCTCTGAACCCTGCCGTAATAGGATTAAATTCTTAAAAATCATACATAGGAAGTAGCAAAATCTGAGTGCCTATTTCTCAATGAAGAGATTGAAAAAGATACCCAGGATTTGTTCTTAATCTCCTTTTCCTCCCTAGTCCTCCCACCCAATTGTTTTCACCTGGGCAGAGATTATCAAGCTTTTTGTTCTCAGGATTCATGTTGCCTGCTTAAGAATTATCAAGGTGTCCAAAGAGTTTTTGTTTATGTGGGTTGAATGTATTGTTAATTACTCTATTAGAAATTATAACAGAAAATGTAAACAAATATTTATTCATTTAACAGGAACAATATTACCTGTTGATATAAACACATATTGGCTATTTGACCACTCCCGAAGCAGGTGGAAGGATGCTTGCTATACAACCTGTGCCATGTCACTCGTTCCTCATGTTCTTTCCCTTGTACCTTTTGTTCTTTTTCTCCCACAGACCCCATGTTATGAAAAATAGATTTTCCTTGTGTTTATTATATGATAATTTATTAATATTTCCATTTAAAAGTATCCAATTGTAGATCAAAATGACTAATGAGATCTTGTGATTAAAGTGTAATAGTTGTCAGGCTGGGTTGTGAAGGATATCATCAAAAACTATATTTAGATTTTACTTTCTTTAACCTGCATAGCCTTTATACCTGTAGCTTGAGATACTCCTGCCTTGGCTGACTCCTCCTGGGGGATTGCATTGGGAGTCCATCTCTGACCTTGAGGATGAGGGGCTCTCAAACTCAAATGCCTAGAGGCAAGACAAAATGAGCAAAGTGGCACAAGTGTAATGCAATTTGAGAATGTTGGGGACAGAAGGGGGATGGGAAGGCCAGCTGCTTGTTACCATGCCGTGATGCCCACTCAGGTGGCCAGATCACCTCCTTTTTTTAAGCGATGCCAGAAATCTAGATTTTTTTTTTAATGGGAAATCTCCTCACTTTAAAAAATATGAGTGACCTGTCATTGTTTTAAACACACTTTCAACCTCTTTTAGACGAATGCTTCTCCTAACCATGTTCTCCTCCTAGGCCTGGTCATCTCTGTGGGTGGCCTGTCACTGCTCTGCGTCCTCTGTGGCTTGGGCTTCGTGTCAGTCACCGTGTCAGGGATCCTCATGGTGTCCTACATGGTGGTCTCCAGCCTTATCAACTACTGGTTTTCTCCCAGGTAAATACATGTCAGTGGAATAATTTAATCTTTGCCATTTAGAGGGATTTTCGCAAATGAAACCCTAACCCCAGTGTATGTCCGGAAGCAAAATCATAAGAGATGGGTGTTTCTCATAGCTCCTCATTTACATCAGATGTAAAATGTGAATTTGCAATGGAGTTTCAAACAAAAGCTACGGCTTCCATCTTCCATGATGCACATAACTTACCTCATTGTCACAGCAGCTCTATGAGGTAGTTATTATTGATTCCTTTAAAAAGATGCCCATTTAATTTACAAAAGTCAAATTAAGGTGTTTTTTGAGGGGTGAGGTGGGGAGGAAAGGAGAGCAATGGAAGAAGAATGACCTGCCATTCTATTTATCGTGCCTCCCCAGAGTGGTATGGGAGCTGTGAATCTTCTGTCCCCAAAGCCTGCCTTGGTCCCCTCTGCTCTTCAGAGTGTGAGTTTCTCACCAGCTGAGTGTGGGTCTTGTGTTTGAATACATAGATTTTGTTCCTACAATATGGCTCCTAAATGCCAGCTGCTTCATTTGGGGCCTCGACTGCAGGAACAGTGATCTTTTTAAATGCTGAAGGGAAAGCCAGCTGTGTTGACATTACTGGGAGACAGTGTGTGTGTCTATAATGTACCATCCTCCTAAGGGATTTTCAAAGGTGTGTTTTTTTTTTTTTTATGCTTGATTTTTGTCCTATGTGTTGATTTTGGAATCTAAGTCCCAAGTCCATTGTACTTCATTTAAGCACTTGCTAAAGTGATGGTTGTGGCTATTGAGCACTTGCTCTGTGCCAAGGCCTCTGTAAATACTCTGCAGGCCTTGTCTCATGTAAGCTTCACAACTAGCCCCATTCTGTGATAAGGAAAATGAAGCCAAGTCCCCAAACTGAGAGTAGCACAGAAAGGACTTAAATCCAGGTCAGTTATTTCCAAAGCCCTCCCAACCAAGATACGGAGTGACCCTCTAAAATAGGGGTCAGCAAACAATTTCTGGAAAGGGCCAGATAGTAAATATTTTACGCTTTGCCAGGCCATACGGTCCCTGCTGCAACTAATCAACTCTGCCCCTGTAGCACGAAAGCAGTATAGGCAGTAAGCAAATGAATGGGGATGGCTGTGTTCCAGTAAAATTAATTTACAAGAACAGGCAGCTGTCTAGATTTGGCCCCAGGACCATCCATGGTTTGCCAACGCTTGCTCTAGAAGAACCTATGTCCTGACTTTTGTTTTTCTGCAAAATAACCCTTGAAATTCTTACCAAAATGTTACCCTGTTGTTAAATATTTATATGTTGAACAGTAAAGGGTGAAGTGGCTATAATTTAAAATTGCTCTCACAGAGTGGTTCTCGCAGGACTGCGTAATTGGTATCCCTGCAGTCACAAGCAGCTTTTCATGAATTGTTTTGATCACTCTCAGTCTTAAAGGAGATAAAAAGAGAAATAATGGCCCATGTGGCTTATTCAAGGTGATGCTTTCCAGCCAAAATCCCTCCCTGCCTCTGAACCCTGCCGTAATAGGATTAAATTCTTAAAAATCATACATAGGAAGTAGCAAAATCTGAGTGCCTATTTCTCAATGAAGAGATTGAAAAAGATACCCAGGATTTGTTCTTAATCTCCTTTTCCTCCCTAGTCCTCCCACCCAATTGTTTTCACCTGGGCAGAGATTATCAAGCTTTTTGTTCTCAGGATTCATGTTGCCTGCTTAAGAATTATCAAGGTGTCCAAAGAGTTTTTGTTTATGTGGGTTGAATGTATTGTTAATTACTCTATTAGAAATTATAACAGAAAATGTAAACAAATATTTATTCATTTAACAGGAACAATATTACCTGTTGATATAAACACATATTTAAATAGATAAATATATAAAATAATACAAATACTTTAATGAAAAGTAAATATATTTTCCAAAACCGAATGAAATTCACAAATGGCATTGTTTATGTCTTATAAATCTCTTTAGTGTCTGCCATCATAGAAGTCAACTGGATTCTTACTTGCGTGTCTGTGTTCGTCCTGTTGTGATATGTTGTTCTGATTGAAGTATATGAAGAAGACCCAGCCTCACAAATGTGCAGTTGGGGCTGGATGCAGTGGCTCACGCCTGTAATCCTAGCACTCTCGAAGGCAGAGGTGGGAGGATCGCTTGAGCTCAGGAGTTTGAGACCAGCCTGAGCAAGAGCGAGACCCCGTCTCTACTAAAAGTAGAAAAATTAGCTGGGCGTGGTGGTGTGTACTGATAGTTTCAGCCACTTGGGAGGCTGAGGCAGGAGGATCACTTCAACCCAGGAGTTTGACGTTGCTGTGAGCTATGATGACGCCACTGCACTCTACCCGGGGCAAGAGTGAGACTCTGTCTCCAAAAAGAAAAAAACAAAAACAAAACAAAAAAACAAAATGTGCAGTTGGGAAAGGGAGGAAAAGCTTTTTCAAATGATCGTGGATATTCTTCTATGATAGTACACAAAAACTCCATTAAGCGGCAGTTTCTTAAATGATAGTTGAAATTTTTGTCCTCTATCATATTAAAATCTGCTGGTCTGTCTTGCACTTTTAAATGTATCTTTATGATGCATGATTTTGTAACTTCATGCATTGGTCATTTGGAGAATATTGGTTTATTGAGTCATGCAGATCTTCCAAATATACTGTGAAAAACTGCACTGTTCCCTTGTGAGAGAAGGTGAATGAAAAAGACGTATAATGTATTAGGTTATTATGAACATAATTGTCATCTGAGACCCCCTGCATCAGTGAATTCTTTAAAACTGAAGGAAAAGATAACTCCCTCCTTACTTGATCCAAAGCATGGGGTTTGGGGGGGAGAGGAAATATCCGATTTATCTCATGATTTAATGGGATTTTGATCCTAAAACATAAAAGATAACACAGCTAAAATGTTTTTAAAAGAAAAGAAAAAAGATGTCCCTACTTATGCAAATCAGTGAAACAGTCTTTTGATGGAATACATTGCACCTGCCTCCTATGTAGATAAACTAGCCTCTGAGGAGGAAGGACCATGCTGCTTTGTTATATAGGGACAGCAAGAGCTCCTAGGGCCTGCAGCTGGGGAGAAGTGGGGAGCCAGGGCAGCCTGTTTATATTTGTGGAGCCCCCCAAGTTACCCCACAGCACACTCAGTCTCCCAAAGCAGCCAGAGCATGCCTAGCCTCCTCACAGCTTAAGAAAAGGAAAAGTTTCTTTCTTGGTTTGTCGTTATCAGGTAGGAATGCTTTAGGTGGCAAATGATGGAAAAAACCAAAGCAGATCCCAGCTGAAACAAACAGGGATTTATTTATATCGCTTAACAAAAAGCTGGAGACAGCCCAGGGCTGGTGCAGCTGCTCTGTGGTATCAGCAACATACCAGGCAGCTTCTACCTTTCTGCATTGTCCATTGGTTTGCTGCCTCATGGCCACAAGATAGCTGCCGCAGTTCTGGGAACACGAGCTACATGCAAGGCAGGATGAAAGAAAAAGATGAGTGTTCACCAAGTAAGTCTGACCCTTTTTATCAAGGAAGTGAAAATCTCTCTCAGGACCTCTCCCTGTTCTCCCCTGGCAGACGTCATTGGCTACAACTTTGTTGGGTGGCCACTCTAAGCTGGGAGTGTTCAGCTTTCTCATCTTCTGTAGCGTAAACTCCCAAGGAGAAGGGCGTTGGGGATGTGTGCTGGTCAGCCAAACTCCGGTGTATGCTCTGGTTTTCCATAGTGGGGTGTCAGGGCTACTTGAAATTCAAAGATAATCCATAGATCCAATTAAGTTAATATTAGTAGCACCACCCCCACCCCTCTGAAACCTACAGTCAGAAGGACCGCAAAAGACAAACCATTTCTCTTCCTTTCCCCCCTCACTCCTTTCCATTGAAGGTGTCAAAAAAACTAATTGGAATCAGAAGATATAGGTGTGAATCCCAGCTCTGCCATTTTTTAGCTGTGTGATCTTGAACAGGCTGCTTAACTTCTCTGATCTCAGTTTGTTTCCACTGGTAAAACAGAGCTGCTCCTTGCTCTGCCTTTCTCACTGAATTGTTGTGCAGACATAGGCAGTTGGGGAAAACACAATATCCAAATTAGAAGAGGGGAAAGTGGTCATAACTCAACCCATAACCTAGTCATTTTAACCTCCTGTGCCCTAAGTTTCTGCTGCTGTAAAATGGATACAGCTCCAAGTCTGGTGTGGTTGATTGCAAGAAGCAGCTAAAAATAATCTAGCAGAGACTGTCACATATTCAGCTATGCACACTCTCCATGTTGCTCTTTAAAAGAGGCCCTAGAACTAACCGTTTTTTCTTGTTACCAAACAGACCACTGATGCAGCAAAACCCCAGTGGTGAATGTCAGCTGGCTATGAAGTCCACAGACTTTGAGGGGCTCTACCAGGAATGACCAGCTGAACATCTTTTCAAGCATCGCTGGAAAGCTGTTGAATCATACTTGCCCCTTGGCATTATGACTCAGAGAAGGGGGTTGGGTAGCCAAGCACTCCCTGGATGTTTCCACTAGCTTTTTCACTGTTTATAGGATCCTGCAGTAGCCCATTTGGGGATCATGTTGGTCTTGTGTTGGTTCTGTCAGCTGACCCACCCTCATGGGGCGAATCAGCAAAGAAATGCATTGGCTCAGCAGCTGGCCCTGCCTCACATACCCACTCCCCAGGTGTGGCGACGTGACCTTGGCAGGGTCCTGGGCCTCTAGAGCTCTGCCCCGTGACCCAAAGGCCCAGCTGGGTGCAAAAGTGTATTGTTTTTAGTGTTTTGTTTTTAGAAATGAGGAAAGATGTTTATTTTTTCACTTATTTGAAACAAGTGAAAAAATCTAAAACAGAATAAGCTCTTCTGTCTTACTGGCTTTTTAACAGAAAGAACAGTGGCATTTGGGAATAATGGCCTCTCAAAGTTGGAAAATAGAGTCTAAGTGTAACTTTGTGGCCAAGAGTCTTTTGGAAAAAACGTAGAGGTATAGTTTCCACTGTTACTGTTGAGTACGGTTTAGTGCTTTTAATATTTGCACCTGATACTTTTGTATTGTTTTAAAGAATTTGTCCTGTTAAGCTATTTCTTAAAAAAAAACAAAACAGTAAAGGACTACAGAGTAAAAACAAAACATCCTATGGGATTTCCCAGTGGAATTCTTCAGTGGTTTATTTGCGGTGGCATTTTATTAAATATTTGGGTGGGCTTTTTTCCTTTATTCTTTCTCCCCACCCCCCCGCTTCCCTCCCCTCCCCTAATACATCAGACCTGCTTATTTTTTCTCTGTCAGTTTCATGACAGACCCTGAGTAATATGACTTTTTTAGTTGCTAGTGATAGATATTCAATTCAAAGTTGCTTTAAAAAAAGGGTCATGGTGGTGGTGATAGGAGGGATTATTTTAACTCAACCAAAAAGCCAAGGGGTGGGTAGATCTTCAGGTACTACTAGATCCAGGGGCTCAGGTGGTGTTATTAGGCATCTCTTAGTTTGTTTTTTTTTTTTTTTGTTGGTGTGAGCTGCTTTATCAGGCAGGCCTGCCCCACGTGGGGATCCCAGCAGCCCTAGTTAGCACTCTGAACTAGCCAAGAAAGCTGCTCTTTCCAACGATACATATGGGTATTCTGGGGTTAGCTCTGATTGGACAGATTTGGGTCATGTGAGAAACCCTGAACCAATCACAGTGGCCAGAAGGATGGAATATGCTGACCAGGCAGGGCTGGGACATGTGTCCATTCAGGACCCCCGGAGGGGAGAGGTCAGCCCGTTGGATTCCACCTGATGGGGGATGCTGGGGTGCAGAGAGATGGGAGCAGCCTCCCAAAGGAGTGTCAGAAGAAAATGAAATGTTTGCTGGACAATAACAAATGCTGCTACTTGCCACAGTGGGGCTCAAAGGCCTTAGTTTGGTACTGAAACTCTTCTGCATCCCATGACATTCACCATACTGACACTAAGGGTGGATTCATCTCCATTATAGAACAAGAACTGCCTAGTCCTACCAATACCATGGGGGTATTAATATTAAGAATTACTGTTTATTGAATGTATCTTTCCTTCATGCAAGTGTCCGATATTATCTATGTATGCTATCTCCCAGCTATCTACCCAGCTGGGTTCTGCAGCTTCGATAATGAAGAGTAGGTAAGTCCCTGGTCTCCCTCCTGAAGTTTTCTTTTTAATACAGGAGTCACTTAAGAGTATTATTAATAGTTATCTGTTGCTGTGTAACAATTTGCCACCAACTATCAGCTTAAAAGAGCAAGCATTTATTGTCTCACATTTTCTGCATGTTAGGGGTCCAGGCACGGCTTGACTGAATCCTTTGCAAGACTGTGATCACAGCGTTGCTAGAGCTGGGTTCTCATTTAAGGTTTAACTGGGGAAGGACCGAGATTCCACTCACGTGGTCATTGGTGGCTTCCAGCTGGCTGCAGGACTGAAGCACTCAGGTCCGTACTACATGTCCCTCTCCCTGTGGCAGTTCGTAATGTGGCAGTTGCTTCTTCAAAACCACCAAGGGAGAGAGCCTCTTAGCAAGATGGACATTACATTCTTAGGCAACATAATCATGTATGCGTAATCACATACATCCTGCCACTTTTTCTGTATTCTGTTGGAAGCAAGTCGACAGGAACCACTCACACTCACAAGGAGGGGATCACACAGGGTATGCAAACCACAGATGAGCATCATGGGCTCCACCTTACTGCCTACTCACTACAAAAAGTAAGCAAAATATTGCACTGTGATAAGGTCATTGAAGAAAAGTAAAAGGGTGATAGATAACTGGGAGAGGCCACTTTAGCCACAGTGATCAGGGATTTCTTTTCTTTGACTAAAGAATGAGAAGTTGCTGCCAGACCAAGTGCTGTGGAAGGGGTGTTCTTGGCAGAGGGCACAGCAGTGCAAAGACCCGGAAACTGAAAGGAGTTTAATGTGTTTAAGGAAAAGAAATGATGTCAGTGTGGCTGGGCCTGGTGAGCAAAAGGTAAATGGAAGAGAGAGAGGAGCTCATTGTGCAAGACCCCATAGGTAAGAAGTTTACACGAAGAGCAAAGGGAAGACGATGAAGAATCTCACATGGAAGAGTGACGTGATCAGACTCAGGTTCCTGAAGATGACAGCCGATGCATTGGGAGTAGGAAGGCCAGGTAGGAGGTCTACAGAGGCCCGGAGCAGAGGCTGGTTGTGGCTTAAAACTTATACTATGGTGGAGGTAACAAAGGCCTTTCTCATTTGGAGAGCCAGCAGCATTTGGTGATGTTGGAGAAGGAAAGGGGACACAAAGTTGGCCCCTAGATTTTTAGCTTGAGCCAGTGGGTGGATGGTGACACTATTATAGGGGCAAAGAAGGCCAAGCTTCCCCTCCACCCTCTGAAGGTTCACTAAAATGAACTGACAGCAGACTATAGATAAACAGGAGAAAAGGCATACAAATTTATTAACATGCACTTGGACATGGGAGCCCTACAGATCTGAGACTCAAAGGAAGGCCTGATGGTTGAAACTTATATTTGGGAGGAGGGGGAATTGTAGACAATTTTTAGGGATTGTAAGTGATTTTCAGAGGAATTGAATGGGCCCAAAGAGCAGACTATAGTTTGTAAGTGATTTTCTTTGGAAACTGAATGGGACAAGTCACTGAAAGGCGAGGGGCGAAACTGCACTTTGAACAAAGGTTGCCTATTATGCAGATAAAGTCTATGGGTCTTGCAGCTGCCCTCAAAAGAATAGATAAAAAGGTCTGTCTGGGCATGGTAACAACTTTTAGTCTCTTCTCCAGTGGTTACACTTTCCTGGTTATTTGATGAGATTCCTAGGGAGGGGGGGTCTTCAGACAATTGCATCTTTTAGAAGGAGTTTTCCTCAGTCAGACAAGGCAACTTCCAGAGAGAGCCCCTCCCTGGAAGAAACAAGAGGTTAAAAAGTCCTTGATTCTGAGGCCTCTTCTAGGGCCTTCCAATTTCCTTTAATTCACAAATGCTCAGTGTGCCAAAACACCACACTGCTTCTCTATGCCTAAGCACTAGTTTCTGAGATGGGGGCTATGTGAGAATTCCAAATCATAATGGCCTTTTTGACACCAAGAGGATGTGTCAAGTAGACAGTTGGCTCAGAGAGCAGGACCAGGCTGGCGATACAGCTCTGGGAGTATTTTCTGCACTGAGGGCTTTACACAGCCCTTTGTGGGACGCTCTCCACAGAGTAGCCAAGAGATTGTTTCAAAACATTTTTTGGATCCCATAAACACCCTTGCTTCAAACTCTGCCAAGTACAAAGTGCTTTCCCATGGCACTTAGAAATGCTAACTCTTTCCTCTCATGGATCAATCCATGATCAAAGACCAATCATAAACTGCTGCCTGCCTGCTTTTCGTTTTTTATATCATCAGCGTCTGGGTTTTAGAGATGAAACCAAGATTCACCCAATTCAGCCAAGAAATGTGGCATCTAAATGAAGGTTTTGCAATGAGGTTATTAATTCAGGCCCTGTTCTTTATGCTGCGTGCGCAAAGGCCAATGAAATGGAGTGAAATAAGGTACAGAATCCCAGCACAGTGCCTGCCACAGAATAAGCCCATAAAGAATAGTTATCAAGGCTGGGCGCGGTGGCTCACGCCTGTAATCCTAGCTCTCTGGGAGGCCGAGGCGGGCGGATTGTTTGAGCTCAGGAGTTCAAGACCAGCCTGAGCAAGAGCGAGACCCCGTCTCTACTAAAAATAGAAAGAAATTAGCTGGACAACTAAAAATATATAGAAAAAATTAGCCGGACATGGTGGCGCATGCTTGTAGTCCCAGCTACTCGGGAGGCTGAGGCAGAAGGATCGCTTGAGCCCAGGAGTTTGAGGTTGCTGTGAGCTAGGATGATGCCACGGCACTCTAGCCTGGGCAACACAGTGAGACTCTGTCTCAAAAAAAAAAAAAAAGAATAGTTATCAAAATGCACGGCTGCACAAATCGTTTAAAACTGAGTGACACAGGAACATGTAAAATGCCTATTGCTAACCAAGCTGTGGAGGACCATTAAGGACTTAAGGCTAGGTTACTAAGAAGGTGTCATTGGCCTTTTAGACACAGCCCAATGTGTGGCTCATTGGAAAGGTAATTAGTCCCCAGAGCATGAACACCGTGACCTTAGAGAATCACAATGTTAATTCACTGGTAAGTCCAGGGTTTTTGTTTGTTTGTTTATTTTTTTGAGCATTTGCCGTGTGTTGGGTGCTGTTGATATTTTAAGCCCTGTACACATCATGTTTCCAGTCAATCTGCACTACTACCCACTTTAGAAATAAGGAAGCTGAAAGATTGAGAAGTTAGATTGCCTAAGGGCACATAGAATTGAAGTGGGATTCAAACCCACTTTGCCTGACTGCAGAAGCCACCCTACTAGCCAACGTGCTGTCAAATGTTAACTTCTTTGCCTTTGAGGCCTTCTGGTATTGGTCCCATTCCCCAACATATGTTGTGGTGACTACCCGTGACCTTTGTTGCTGTTGTGTGGTGTAAACCCAGGGATCACCGGTTGCATAGAATAAAATGCAAATGGTCCGCTCGCCATAAAGTTGTGCCCATAATAGCACCGCCTCAGCCACCATCTCTGTGTGGCTTCTATTGTCTTACTCTGCATAGAACAGTAGGTCCCAGCCCAGAAGTCACAACACCCAGGCGTGGCATGATCAGGTATGAGTTGTCACAAGGTTGAGGATGACTAACAGTACTTTCATTTATATTCTGATATGTTTCCTTGAGTAGGAGAGAAAAGGTGGAGTAGAGAGAGGAGGTGGAATTTGAGAATAACCTGCGTTCTCTTATCTATGTCACTGCACCCTGAAAAACACGTGTGCACATGCACACACGTACCCTTAGGGATCACACGTGTGTGAGCGCACACGTGTGTGTGCACACACACGCTCCCTGGATGCTTGGTAAGAGTTGTGACAATTATGAATTATTGAAGTACTTTCTTTGCCTTTCTGGGGGAAAGGAAGGGAGGGGAGATTATATATAAATCAGATAGACTTCTTGGATGTGTCATTATGGTGAATATCTTCTATCATGCATGGTGAAAATGTTGGAAATCAGTGATGCTGGAACTATCCCCCTTCCACACCTCCCACCTCCAAACATTCCCACCTTCCACAACCCAATTCAAGGCTCATCCCTCCATGATGTCATGTCTCACTCATGTACACTGTTTCTCCACTGAGCAGGTAACAACCTCTCTGTCCTTTGATTTCCTCACTCTGTAGTGAGAATGCCGTCCAACGCCTGAGCCACTGGGAGACCGAGGCAAGAGATCTCCAAATTATGCAAGTGCCACAGAATGTTGGAAATATTATACCTTTGCTTGGCTAGATCTCTTGTTTGCTGTTGGTCTCTTATATTGGACCTTCCTCCCTCCCCTCCTATCTAGCCCCATCTCTTGTTAGTGCCTTGGGGATGGAGACAAAGTCTGTATCTTCCACTTCAGGTAGGCCAAGCCTCATGCGTAGAAGCCCCTGAACAATATTTTTTTTGATTAGAAAGCCTGAGAAGACTAAATCTGGAGAAGTAGTTCTCAACCGGGTTAATTGCCTCCCCCCTCCACCCCTGGAGGACATTTGGCATTGACATTGGCGTGTCTGGAGGCATTTTTGATTGTCACGACTGTGTGTGCTTGTGGGGCTGCTGCTGGCATCTAAGGGGTAGATGCCAGAGATGCTGCTCATCTTCTTACCAAGCACAAGACAGCCCCGCCACAACCAAGAATTATCAGGGCCCAAATGTCCATAGTGCCAAGGCTGAAAAACCCTGATCTTGACAAATAATGAGAATTAAAGAGAATTAGACTGAGCAATGGCAGAGCTGGTCTGGGGTGGGGCTGGAATTGGCCAGGTCTGTCCCAGAGCGGCCAGTTATGCTAGTGGCATCAGGGAAACACACACCTTCACATTTGTAAAAATAGTTCAAGTTTTCAAAGAGCTTTCATATCAGTTACCATCCTTGACCTTTGATAACAATCGGAGAAGTTATTCTGCTCTCATTCCCATGCCCTACTCTTCAGATGAAAGAAGAGGAAACACAGCTAACCAGGCTGAGTCACCTAAGTTCTCAGAGCTATAGCTAGTGATTAAGCCACAGCACCTGGTTATCAGCCTCCCGGTCCAGGCGCGGTTCACCTCCTCCTGCTGCCTATTTTGGTAAAGCAGAAGTGACAAGGACAAGACATTGGGAGGGTGGACTTGTGTGTCCCCCGGCAGCTGGGAGTAGCCATCCAGGCTGGAGAGGACACACTGCGGTCCTCTGCTCCAGCAGTAGACGTCGTTCAGCTTTCCAAACTCGGGAGGAAACTCAAGGCCCAGCACGTGCACTAGTATTCCCTGTGCCCTGTTTGGAGCTCCTGTGCTGGAGCTTCGAGCCCCATCTGGAAACTTTTTTTAAAAATTAGTATTATTTCAGCATATTATGGAGGTACAGATGTTTAGGTTACGTATGTTGCCCTTGGCCCCCCCAGTCAGCTTTCAGAAACTTTTAAAAAACCATCGGAAGGAAATGGAAGTGTCCTAAAGAAAGTGTTTCATCTCTGAGCCAGGAGAGGGCGCTCACACGCAGGCCACGTGAAGCCTGCTCAGCGGAGACTCGCTATTGCTGAGGGCTGGAAGAAGTCTCAGGCTCCTTGAACTTGGATGTGCATACATACAGTGAGTCTGTGAAAGGCGGATTCTGAGTCCATAGGTCTGCGGCAGAGTTTCCACATTGCTTACCAGCTCCCAGGCGAAGCCTTTCACCAACCACACTTTGAGTAGCAATGTAAGTAGCAACCCTCTCCTTCTGTAGTTGGCAAACCTGAGGCCCAGAGAGGGAAAGCTGCTTACTCAAGGACACACAGTAAGTCTGCAGCACTGGGGCTAGAACCCACGTCTCCTACATCTGGTGCTCACTTCATGGCATCTTCCCTGCCCCTCTAACCCTGGGACAGAAGTCAAGGAAGAGGATCCTTAAGTGTGGGTGAGAGGTATGAGCCTAAACTGTCTGCTTTGAATCAAGCTTCTTCATACTGCATTTTTAGTCAGATCACCTCCTTTGCAGAAGTGCCAGTGGGAATTCAAAGATGAACACAGCCAGACTTTGGTCCTCTTGGGCTTTGAGGGAGCCAAAGCAAAATAAATTTGTCAGCCAAAGGTACTCTTATTTTTGGTTTATACAAATTTGGCTATTAATTCAAAGAAAAGCTTACATGTAACTTGGTTTGTTTTTACACATGCAAATTATCACCATAGATTTTATTTTAAAACTAAAGATTCTTTAAGCCTCAAGCAGTTTGAATGCTTTTACCTAAAAAAACCAAAATGCCTCCCTTAAAAAAAATAAGAACCCTTGACCTCTCACTAAATATGAAATCCAGAAGCAAGTGGTTCCAGGGCTGACTCAGGGAACACAATGAAATCATCAAGGATTTAGGCTTTCCATGTTTTTGCCTCATTGTTTTTATAGTATCTTTAGGTTTGTCTCCTCATAGTCACAAAATGGCAGCCCACATTATGGTCAAGGAATCACAATATCACATAACCACATCCAAAAGCAGGTAGAACGGGGGCTGGTTGCATATAACTTTTTTTGAAATGAAGAAAAAGAAGTCCCTGCCTCCTGATTTCCACTTAAATCTCACTGAACAGAACCGTATCACATGGCCACCTCTGGACAAAACTCTGACAAGGGAAGTAGGGCTTTGTCTTGATTATCTTAGGCCAATCAGGATACATCCCAGAGGGCTGCGGTCCCCAGCCCCTGCACCTGTTAGGAACCGGGCTGCACAGCAGAGGTGAGTGGCAGGTGAGTGCGAGAGCTTCATCTGTATTTACAGCCGCTCCCCGTCGCTCTGCATCACCGCCTGAGCTCCGCCTCCTGTCAGATTAGCGGCAGTATTAGATTCCACATTATGGTGAGTTGTATAATTATTTCCTTATATATTACAATGTAATAATAATAGAAAAAAAGTACACAATAAATGTAATGTGCTTGAATCATCCTGGAATCATCCCTCCCCACCCCACCAGTCCATGGAAAAATTGTCTTCCATGAAACCAGTCCCTGGTGCCAGAAAGGTTGGGGACCACTGCCCTAGGGGTATGCTGTGCCATGCTTGAACAAAGTCCAGGTTCTCTGGGCAGGAAAGAAAGGGATGAGGAGAGAAGGAAAAGAAAGGGCAAGAAAATCCCTTTTGATCAAGCCCTGAGCTATCTGTCCAGACTTCACTTCTTACAGATTCTAGTGTTGTAGGTGGGGACAGGGCAAGTTATAAATTATGTATCTGATTAAGAACCTCTGGTCTAGCACATAGCTTTATTTGACCTACAGTTATTGTTCATAATATTGTCTGAGGTTTTATTCAGAACTCTTAGAGCACTGCTCTGATGCAGCACATACACCAATGCAATGATTATCTCATTAAAGCCTCGCATGCTTCCAAAGGAGGCTGTATTCCCATTTTATAGGTGTGGAAACAGGCTCAGATTGTTCTGTCTGCCCAAGGCAACGCAGCAAGGAGGGTGTAGATCCAGAATCCAATCCAGCTTTTGTTGTAGAGACTGTTCTGTGCATCCCACAGAACTGCCTGAAGCAGCAGAACAGGACAGGGAAAAAGGGCATATTACAGTTGGCTTCCGGGGGCACACAGGTCCGTTCCCACCCCTTGCAATCTCCACCGTCAGAACTGCCCAAAGGAGTATCAGAATCCCAAAGTCTTTGTTCTACACCTGACATCTGTGTGACAGTTAGAGCCCATCACTACCTGATAAGGGAGATTGCAAGCACTGGTGTTGATGAAGCAGCAGCCTTGTAGGATTTGAGCTCGACTCTTCCCACACAGTTCCTGTCTGAGTAGGCTGCCTCCCCCGTATGCAGTGGATGTGTACTTTCAGAAGTTTCAAACACGACTTTAATCAACTGCTCATTATACTTGTTCCAGGATACCATGGCAACAAGTGTTCATCCCAGCAGCTGCTCCATGCCAGTTTGGCTTTCTGCTCTTAAAGCTCTGCTTTAGCATTTGTGGCAAACACATCAGAATCAAGTCTCCGCTGTGGGGCAGACTTGAGGCCCAGGTGACTTTGATCCTGACCTCTAAATGGACCAACTTGCAGATGAGAAGTTCTAACTCCCTGTTCAAGAGCCTGTGACATCCTGGACAACCCCACTCCAGGGCTCAAGTTGCTCATCTGTAAAGTGGGCATTTTTAGCAAAGTCTTTTTCAAATTGTGGGTAGTGACTCATTAGAGAGTGTATTAGTTTCCTATTGCAGCTGTAACAAATTAACACAAACTTACTGGCATATTAATGAAACAGATAATCTTACAATTCTGGAGGTCTGAAGTCCGAAAGTGTGAAGCGGAGCTCCTTCTGGGGGTGCTAGGGAAGAATGTTTCTTTGCCTGTTCCTCCATCAGAGGCTGCCCGTGTTCACTGCCTTGTGGCCCTATATCATCACTGCAACTTCTGCTTCTGTCGATCCATCTGACTGACCCTCCTGCCTGCTTTATAAAGACCCTTGTGATTGGCCCCACCTGAATGATCGCACCAGGAAGACCCTTAATCACATCTGCAAAGTCCATGTTACCATGTAGAGGTAACAATATTCACAGGCTCTAGGGATTAGGATGTAGACATGGGGTGTCATTCTTCACCTCACCACACAGGGTCAGGAAGTCACCTAAGTGGCCATTTTAAAAAATGCCATGAAGTACAGCACATAAGTTTTATTTCCAGTTGTAATGTATAATGATAGCATGATAAAGTTACAGAAAAGTTTGAATCTTGAGGCCATTTCTTGCTTTATCATTAGAATAATGCCTTATTCCCTCATAAATCAAGGTTGAAAGAATGGCCTTGATGAGTTGACTTGACCCTAGTACTCTAGAAATTCCAGACCTTGCACACAACAGAAGTGCAGTCGTTTTTTTCCCCACACCAGAGTTGAGTTTCACCCACCTAAAAATCTAGCAAAAGGATTTAGAGTTAAATTGAAAGAGATTAGAAGAACTCAATAGTGGAGACCTACAGTCTACCACAAGGTGACCAGTACACACCATATTCTCTCCTTCAAGGTGAGGTGAAAGTCCTAACACTGGAGACTTTCATAGGTCTTTACCTCACCCCATGTGTAGAGATCTAAAATCATTTTCCTTGCAAAAAAAAAATATAGTTTAGATCCAAATCTAAAATTATCTTTAGTTCAGATAAGTTAAAAACAAAATTATTGGGAGGAATGAGCTGTGGTGGGCATGTAGCAGTGTATGAAGAAGTCTGGGTTAAATCTATATGCTTAAGGCCGTAAAGTAGTGGAAGTTTTCCATTTCACTGACTCTTAAATGCTTTTAAGATGGGAGACAACATGAAGAATATAAGTGAATTTGTTTGTGTACCAGCTGTCCTGAAGACAGTCTGTTAGGGGTCCAGCATGAGGCAGACACTAGTCACATTCACAATGTAATAGGGTAAGATTGGGCACCTTCAGGAAGGGAGCCTCGGGGAGGTAGTGAGCAAGTGCAGGGAGTGGAGAGTAACACTCCAGGCTCAGGTTCACCTGTGGAATCTTGACACTAGGAATGTTATAATCGAAGCTGGCACCTCATGCTATTCCTTTCGCTCCCTAAGAGGGGATTACTGGTCTCTAATTAGATTAGCGCTACAGGGGAGAACGGGACTAAATCCTTTTCAGCTCTCAGGAAAGTTGTCTACTTGAGTAATTTGAGTTAGAAAATTACTTTGAAGTAGGACACCACTTTCTTGGGGACACACCTGGTCTCCTTTCCCATAAGAGAAATTGTGCCAGTGACCACAGGTGGCTTCCTGCCTCCATCCTGTGTAAGCGGTGGGGGTAAAAGTGTCCCCCAGAGGTGGACTGTAGCTGGCCCTTTGCTACATTCACTATTTCATTGTGAGTGCACAGGGTGAGGGGTCTGGAGAGGCCAAATGACAGGAAGCAATGAGATCAAATCTCCCTGTCCGTGTCCACATGCAGGGGTGGGGAACCTGCAACATGTGGCCCCCTCCAGATCCCAGTGTAGCCCCTCAACCAAATTCAAACTTCACAGAACAAATCCCTTCATTAAATTGATTTGTTCTGTAAAATTAGGATTCAGTCAAAAGGCCACTCAGAAGGCCACATTGCTGCAGGTTCTCCACCCCCGGACCGCCCAGAGGCTTGTGGATAGGTACCACATCTACTCTGCAGAACGACCGAAAGTTCTTCCACACCATCAAATCTTAATAAGGATGTAGACAAGAGGCTCATGTCAACTACTTTATTTAGAAGTCCACTTAGTGATTTAACATGGTTTTCTTGAGCAGGTAACTGACAAAACCCAGAGTTGCCAGCACACCTGCTAAGACGGCCATGGCAACCACTGCTTTAGAAGCAACATCTCCTGCAGTCCCGTGCCTTTTGGAGTCTATGACATCTGGAAAGAAAGCGAACATTCAAGTCTTAAGAGCAGATTATGTTTACATCGTAAAGGTAAGTTGAAGCTTTACATACTGAGGCTCCCCAGAGAAGGAGATGAAGTTAGACCTCAAAGAGCTTATTTGGGAAGTCTGCAACAGGCAATAGCCTCACCTAGTGGGCTGGCCTCCCCTGCTCCACTCCGACTCTTCTCCTCACTGTTGCCACTGGCTTTTACCAGTCCCAGGTCGGATGGGCTGACATCTGAAAAGGACCTTAGTCTCAGCATCAGGATGTTGTGTGAAATAGGCTAACAGATATGGTTAGCCATCCCCTTGAGTGTGTGATCTCACAGATTAAGACTATCTGGGGTAAGGATATGGGATGATAACAGGAACATGATCAAATACAAATTTAAGTTTGGCAGTAGCAAATTAGAGGCACATGCCTTCTGATCAATCCTATCAGAAATATATCATAAATTTCTTATATAGTCAGATTTTAGAGGATTCCAATGTGGCATTAAGGATAAAACTAGAAGTAACCTAGATGTCTACAAATGAGAATCATGACTAAGAGCCATGTGGAATCCTACACAGCTGTTAACTGTGACGTAGTTCTCTTCGTATCTCGTATCGATAAGGTAGCCAAAAGAAGTTAAAGAGCAAGTTATAGATCAGTAGGTAGAATATGTGATCCTATTATGTTAGTGATTTCTAGAAGGGTACGTAGGAGACATGATAGAAGCCTGTCTCTGAAAAAGGGAGACACTTATTCTTCTGTTGTTTAGATTTACCATGAGCATGTATTATTTATCAATATATAGCATTAAACTCTTGGCATAAAGAGCTAAGAATCTGCATCCAGGAAGTACCTCAGGGTTTACGTCCATACCTCTGAATGATGAGCCATCTGACAACAGGAGAATGGGTCCTGGGAGGCTGACTGTCATTTTCTCTTCCTCAGTAGTCCCTGTGGCTGGAGAAATAAGTTTGTATTTGATCTCTGGAATAGGAGTTCGAGAGGTATGTCGATCGAATATTTAGAAGCAGAAGCTTCATGGAATATCTTGTTCCTTCATGTAGTTTTACCTGCCTTTGCACGAGAAGTCATGTTTTACTATAAAAATGGGATGGATTCTCTATGTCTATAGAACTAAAGAACCTGCCCATCTCACACGTATGTGGATAAGGCAGACTGGGCCAACCAGGGTTTCTGCCGCTCTTGAGACTAAGAATTGACGCCTATCCATGAGATCTTTAGTTCCGAAAAGTTGAAACTTGCTTCAAGACTCACAGAAACAAGGATTTGAAGTTTTTACCTCGCCTGCGCCTAGATGATACAGGGCAAGTCACAGAACACAGAGGGGAGTCAGGGGCGAGTTGATTGCAGATTAAGGCGCTGCAGTGGAAGTAGACCTGGAGACAGAAGAGTTAGGTGGAATCGATGCACTGACATTTGACCTGCCCCAGGTGACTTTTTAATGACTCACCAGGCTGAAGGGCTCCTGGGCTTCTGAGACAAAGGCAAAGGTCTTCACGTCAAACCTCTGGTAGTGACCAGGATGGGTCACAGTGGAGCCAACTGGATGGAAGGTGGTTTGGTAGTTGTCCAGGTTATATTCACAGCTAGAAGGTACACACCGGGGAGGGATGTCAGTCACATACACCCCGGAGTCAAGGTCAGTGTTTGTCCAAGTTCAGTTATGACTATTGCTGTATCTACCATCTACTAGTATTAATACCTTTGTTTCACTTTATACCTCTTACCTAACCTATTTAATACCCATAAAGTCTTAAGTTGTACTTGCTAGTTGTATATTTCTATTATGTAGAAAAGTATCTATTTGTTTGCCAACTAAACTCATCGAGGAGGTGTACGTTGTATCTATCAATCCAGAAGACACTGGCTTCTTTCCACATGAGTGCCTATTATGTCCCAGGCAGTGTGTGTTGGTGACAGAAGCAGAGACCCTCTGCTATTTTGTAATGATGTGTGCCAGCAGGGGTGATGCTGTGAAGAACATAGGCTAGGGGGTAAGTACCAAGGAAAAAAAAGAGTTAGACCCAGGTAAGGGGTAAGGAGGGTCAGGGTAGGCCTCAAGGGAAAGCTGGACACTGGAGCAAGTCTCCGGTGAGGTGAAGGAATGAGCCGTGTGAGCGCACTGGCTATCCGTAGTCCTGAGGCAGGAATGTACCTGCAGGTTAAGAGCTTAGACTGCCACGGCTTCAAGAAAGCTAAGGTGTAGTTCTGTCCAAGCAGACACCCCTGGAGAGGACACTGCAGAGCTGTGAGGATAAATCTCTGCAAGTGGGTAGTAAGTCTCAGAGCATCATAGTGCTTGGGTTTTATTTTAAACGGCTCAAATAAGTATTCTAATCCCAGTGCCTCCACTTAGTCTTGCTTTGTGACTGCTTTTCTGAAGCCCAAGAGGGTTTATTCTGTCATAGACAAGCTCTGACGTACTAGCTGGGCAGCCTTATGGTGCAGAAAGTACCTACCCATCCACGACAACATTCCACTGGGGGATGGAGTCTGGGTCTGCGGTGGACGTTGCCCAGCAGTCATCCAAGACCAGCTTGATGTTGGGGTCACCCCTGTTAAGGACTCTTACTTCCATGTAAATTGGTTGGCGGAGGTATTTCACTACAGGGTACTCATGGTCCCCATAAGGCTGTTGGTAGGATTTATCTGAAATGGAATGCACACCTCTTCAGTACTCAGGTAGGTGATGGCTAACATATGCTCACAGGTTGCTACTGCTCCATTAGTCTGGCAGCATCAAAAAGCTGGTTTTAGGGAAAGGTCCCCAAAAATATTTAAGCAAGTTTCTTAGGCTGCAACATCTCACCTGGGTAGGTCTGCAGGATCAAGACAAGTAGACCTGGCTTCACTGAGGCCACTGGAGGAGGAAGACTTTTGACACTGAAGTTTAGTAGCATGTCATCCCTGCTGTAAGAGCACTTCACTGTCATCCTGTAAGAGTGTGTTTGTGTGTGTGTGTGGGGGGGTGGGTACAAAGAATTTTAGGTTAATAAATTGCTTGAATTTAAACAGAGCTAGAGTAGTCAAGTAGCAGTTGTATCACACCTGAACTCACTATCTCTGGATATTTTGCTTGGAGGAAGATCTGTCCAGAGAGCATGTATTTCATTTTCATAGACCACCTTGTCATTTTCAAACTAAGAAATGTCAGAGAAAGTGAGTTAACAGCCAATTATTTCAAAGATGAGTCTTAACCTCTTACCACGTGCCAGTACTAACCTTGTATCTCGTTCCACATCCGTTCAGGGGTATGTGAAACTGTACCAGCCTTCCAGACTGAGCCTTGAAGACAGGCTGGCAGGATGAGTTTCCCACCCTGAGAGTAGCCAAGTTGAGAGCTGGTTTTGTTTGGTGGCTGTAGACCTCGAAGTCCATAAACCCATCCTGGGTGCACAGCTCATCTGTAACTAGACAGCAGTGAAAGTTTAGAGAGAAAAAGTTTGTCTGCTATGTGATACTGTTGTCTGCCAACCTTGAAGTGTTATGAGGGAAAAATTTTAACTCAACAGGAGGCACCAAGATTTCTTAAGTTTTTGTTTGGGAAAGTAGCCTGATAAGCAGCTTGAGTTACAAGGGAAGCTGAAACGGTTAAGCTGCTCTGTATGAGAACAGAAGGGTTTTTTCCCCCTCAAAGGACAGACCCAGGAGACATGGAAAGAAGTGCCATAGAGGGTAAGAGACCAGTGAGGAACCCTGATGAGGGACTGAAGGGACTTAAGATCAGATTTAATGTGGCTTTAAGTATATAGTGCCTGTGTTCTTGTGTCCCTTCTTTCAGTACTCACAAACCCTGAGTGGTTTTGGGGGAAACTGAGGCAGGAACTAATGTTTCCTATTTGGTTTGACCTGATACAGATTAGAGGATAGTGGGAAACACAGGGCAGAGGCAATACTGGAGAGGAAATATCTATTGTGTATTCCTTTTGGGGAATTTGTAGGAGTTTTTTGGGGTGGCAGGGTGGGAAAAGTCTCTTAAACTTTCATATTCTCTCTAATTAGAAGTTTGAGCATTCTTACCTAGATGGTGGGCTTAGGCCCCTAACCCAAAATATCCAGGTTACTTAAACATGGAACAGTTACAGTGATTGTTTTATAAGTATTATAGCACCCCATCCTAGCAGACTGATGTTTCTGATATGAGAAGTCTTTAATTTCTTCAAACCATAAGCAATACATTAGAATTGGAACTCTTGTTCTCCCAGTGTACACAAGAGCCCATGTAGAGATAGGAAGTGATTAACAAAAGATCTTTACCTATAGAGACTGGTGACTCACAGGGACACTCGGGATAGATCACCATGGATACCACCTCTCGCCGGAGGTAGAAGGTCAGTATGAGTGACGGTAAGTAGAACTGATCAAATAGGCATTTTTCAGAGAGCTGAAATGATAAGAATGTCAATTAGCAGCCACAACCTGTCTGGGGCTGAGTCACGGGGAGGCAGGAAGGAAGTCTATTGAATATCTGCAGGTCCTACTGCAGACTCATCTGGTTTCCCTTTAAGCCAGAACAAATGAAACCCTGTCACTTCTCCAGATCAGGATGCTTCCCCAGGCAGGAAATACATTGCTTTAAACTCATGCCCTGAAGTACCCAGCACTGCCCACCCTTTGTACTGGGCAGTAGAGCATGGATTAACAGATCAAATTCCACAGAATACTGTGGAGTACGCTGCCAAGCCAAATCCAACTCAAAGGGAACTCTACAGATGTTGTTACAAAATGCTATTGCAAAACACATACCAGCGTAAGATCACTCTGGTAGCCCTGGCAATTCTAGTCAAATTAGCCTCAGTGAGGACAGTACAGGACTCTCGTTTAGATCAACTGTCATATTCTTGGGGTATATAGCAAAGGTTCATCTCTAGGTATTTGACAAGTAGTTTGTACTTCAGTGAACCTAGAAAAACTCAAGCTTCCATTGCAGAGGTTAGAGAGGCTTGGTGTTGGAGAGTGAACTTCATTATTTTAAAATTCACTTGTGCAAGATGATCAAATGAGGGCTTCTAAAGTTTGAATCTGTTATCCTAGCATTAGTGTTTGTGAGCAAGTCACCCGCTGTATCAGGTTTACCCACAGGAGTATACTTCAAGTCAGGATTTTGCAGAGCTCAGTGGTTGACAATGGAACGTACTTTCGTTTTCAGAAGAGTTTTGCTGAAATGCAACCTCAAGCCATTTGTTGCTTCTATGTCAATCCCATGGTCATGCAACTGGCTTGCAGCAATGTTCCTGTTTTCAAAGTTCACGGACTTCAGCTTCCCAGGAAACTCTGGTATGGTGACAGTCATGTGTGTGGCATTACAGGTCACAGGATCTGGAAGAATGATCAACAGAACACCCATTACCAGCCTCGATTAAGCACCCAGAACAATGTCTCCCACAACTGAAGTTGCAGCTACCTGGGGCCTTACCTGGCACACAAATAGCTTGTGAAGAGAAGATTACCTTCTGTCCAGGAGATATAAACGTAAGTTTGAGAGACACCATGTAGAGATGACTGTTGCCTTGCTGGGGGAACAGCATTTTCAAAGACATTGGTTTACTTGAATCTCGAACCAGTAAGAATTGTCAGGGCAAACATATATTCTAGTGTTGCATACCATTTTGATACAAGTAGAACTCAGGCATTTTGTCCATGACTATTCTAGAGGTGCTCTAGTCTCAGCCTTGTCCTCTCTAAGACCTTGAGGACTAGTGCCTTCTATGGATATCATCTGTAACTGATCATCTTTAAGTGGAAAAAGAGCTGGACGAATGCTTGACCATTTTATAGTATCAGCAGCCAGAGAATGTTTATGAAACTCAATCTGTTCAGTGTGAAGTAGAACCATTTTTATTAAATGGCTGATGTTTGAGCACTTATGTGCCAGGATGTGTCCCAAGTACTTTAACACATTAGTTCATTTGATGTAGTGTCTTGACTGTTGGCCTGGAAAGCACCAACACTGCTATGAGACAAAATATGGAACAATGATAACCCAAACACTTTAGGAAGATTTTCAGGAGTGTAGTTGTTCTATGTTGTGCCATAGATTTAAGCCTATGGGAAAGAACAGATTGAGGTAAGGACCATGTTTATTTTGTTTACCATTATATTTTTAGTACCCTGAAGTGCTTAGCAAATTGTAAGCATTAAGATATTTGAATGAGTTATATTATGAATTAATTTGGAGACCTGGTTGAATGCATATTTGGATTTAGGAACATTGGCCTGTGCCCTGGTGGTGGTACGAAGAAGCTTCTATACCTACCACATAGTGAGTCACTCCAGTGGCATTGAATGGCACATAGAAGGTCATCTTGTGGTTGTCAATCAGGAGACCAAAGCCTTCCTTCATGGCCTCTGGCAGGGACAGAGTTCTGGCTTTTGGACCGTCACCAACCTCAACGCTCCATCCCATCTGAACGTTGGGATCCTGAAGTTAAAAGGTTCGTTTAGAGGACTGGTGCTAACGTAACTAAGACTGTTATAGTCTAGTGTTTTATTCGGTTAAAGGTAATGTTACTTTTAATGGTAAAGGTTAATACCGTCTGTAGCTTTAAAAGTTACTTTCATACCTCACTTTCATCAGCTAAGCCAGAGAAAACCCGTGGCAAGGAAAACTGGAAGAAAAATGAATAGTGACATGAGGTTTTGATTTGGAGGAGAAAGTTCCTAGAGTCATGCCACCTGCCTGTATGTGGAAGACATCCAGAGAAATTGCTGTGTAGTTCTCACACCACGAAGCCTGGCTGTGGGATGCAGTAGGAAAAGCACAGGACTAGTCACTGATCCTAACTGTGCCCTTAGATGTCATTTCACCTCTTCAAACTTCTGATACTAAAAGGTGATTGGAAGACCTAGGCTCCCTTCTAGCTGTAGGTTGAGACACTGGGTACTTAAATGTACGATCTTTTACCATGTCTATAGAAGTCAAGCACTATACAAAGCCATGCAATTCCATCATGTGGTGTCACTTTGATATCAGTGTTACTTTTAGTTATCTATTGTCAACGTTAGCTGTATTAGGCTAAATTCCACGAAGATGTGATTGGGCTATTTTGCTCATTTATTATATCTTAGCATCTGGGCCTAGAGTGTGGTAGATATTCAGTTTGTCAATTACTAATGTGATTATAGCTACCAATGGAGCCCCTTCCATTGCCAGGCATGATGTGCTAAGTACTGTATATACCCTCGGTCAATTCTTAGAGACACCCTATTAAGTATTATTTCATCACTTTGGACTTGGAAACAAAGCCTCAGGGTAGTTAAGAAACTAAACCATAGTCATAGCAAATAATTAGTGAATAGGGGATTAAGTCATGGTCCAATTTCTAAGCCCAGCTCTGTTTAGGATACCATATTCCTCCTGAAGTAGCCACATTCTCCAAGTAGTCAGCCCGTTTCACTCACAGACATGGAGTCCTTCTGGCAGATTGTAGCTGCTGAAACCCCAGGAGTCTCTTCTACTTGCATAGCTGGACAGAAGAACTGATATTTGACAGCCCCACGTCTTGAAGCAGCACTGCTGTTCATGAATCTGATGGTCATCTGGTGCCCTCCATGCTGTGTGCAAATAGCACAGTAAGAACAGTAAGTGCTGGCACCTCAGTGGGAAAGGTGATGCCAGAATACACATGGCCCACTTAAGTGGAAAAACCCTTGTGATACTAGTAACTAGGTGCTAAAAGGCACCTCATCCCTGTACCGGGAGACTCTAGATAGTCCTTTGCAAAATCTTAGCAAAGGCTCATGTTGACAGAACAGGTCTAGCATTAGGAATTAGAGTTCAATTTGTATCTCTTACCTACTTTATGTCTGGGTATCACGGTCCCAGTTATGGGGTTGATATGGGGCTTCCACCCAGGTTATTCAAATACTCACCAAGCACCTGAGTAACTGCCATCATGCTGGGCAGAGCCATCTTTGCTGTTATCTCTGACCTCAGGAAACTCAGTTCAAACCAGGGGTCAGCCAACCTTTTTCTGTTAAGTGTTAGTAACTATTGGACTGTGGGCCACATACAACCCATATTTCTATAAGAGAACTATAGAAGTGTAAAAGCCATACTTAGTTCAAAGACCATTGAAGAAGGCCCTGGACTAGATATGACCATCCACAGCTTGTGGTTTGCAGATCCTTGGTCAAAGGGAATGCAACTCTGAGCCTCCTAAAGTTGGAAAAGTCTTTAGAAAGAGAAAGTTTAATTACTAGAGAATCACGAAGAGCATGTGATTATTTCCTTGGTCAATCACAGAGGGCCTTAGACCAGCTGACTCACAGCTCAAGCCTGTTTACATAACAGGGTCTAAGAAGGTATCTTCTCAATGCTCAGTCTGTAGACTTACTTGTGCATCAGAATCAGATGGTGTAGCCTGTTAACTGTGCAGATTCCCAGGGATCAGCCCAGACCTATGTTATCAACTAGCCAAGTTCCTCAGGTGATTCTCTGTGCACAGTAAAGCTTGAGAACTTCCACTTAGGTTGCTTTTATTGCTCCTAATAACCTGATTGGGCAATACTGTTATTGCTTAGCTGCAGTTTGCCTTCTAACACCTGTTTAGGCAGGATAGATGTTCTCTATTTCCTAGCACCAAAGTAGCCTTCCATCCGACATGGGGGTTACAGGTCAAAATAGCCTACGTTTGGGCCCTTGTGTCCAGCTTCTGTGCCCAGTCTTCATCTGTGAGATTCTTGCTCTTTAGTGACCCTGTGGAGAGGGTACCATTATCCCCATTTTCCAATGAGCAAATAGAGGCTCCAAGAGGGTAAGCAACTTGCTTGAGATCACATGTAGGTGGTAGTGAGAGAGTCAGGGCTCAAACACTTGAACACAAGGGTTTCTCAGCCTCGACACTGACATTTCAGGCCTGATAGTTCTGTGTTACGGGGACAGCTGGGCAGTGGTGGTTCTCTGCAGTGTTGGCTTATACCCACTAGGTGCCCTCTTCCCAGTTGTGACAACCAAGAGTGTCTCCAGACACTGCCAAGTGTCCTCTGGACAGGATAAAGAAAAAGAGACAACACCACTGCTCTACCCCAAAGCCTAAATTCTCAGCCACCAGGTCTAAGACCAGTAACTGTTAGGTTACTCTGCTTCCCAAGTCACTCCTCAAAGCAATTACTTACCACTCTCTTGGTGCAGTTATCATATGGGGCCCTCAGGGTGAGCTTCTCTGGGTCCAGGACATAAGTGCAGTTCAGCATTTCAACACCAGAGGGATCTACAGAAACCAGAGCCTGTTAGACAGGATGGCTGAGAAGCACACTCGAGTGACAGTCAGCCACAGCACCAAGACTGCCAATCCATTTCTAAGGTGCTTCAGTCACTTCATTTGACTCAACTGGGTGACATGGCTCAAGCTTTGAGATGCTGTGACTCACAGCCACAAGTTTCCCAGAGATTCTGAGAAGATACACCTTCAAGGAAAGACAGGTCTCACACTCTTGGTGGCATCATGCAAATTAGGGACCCCTCACCCCCACGGCATTGTAGGAGTCAGATGTCGTTGCTGCAGAAGTTCAGGTACTCTGCTTATCAGATACATGGGACTGGCCCTGAGCTGGGGGCTGTCTACCAGTTAGGACTAAGAGATAACACATGCTACCTACCCACCACAGATGCGTGCCATTTCTCGGTGCCAAGTCTGTTTGGAAACTCCACTGTTATTCCATTCTCATCACAAATGACAGTTCCTGGAGAGCAAAAGCAGCATATTGGGCCTTTTTGACCTACACGAGGTACAACTCCTACAGAAGTACATGGAGAGACCTCTCCTCTCCAATGGGCATCAGGAAAAGATGCCAAATGAGCAAGGCAAGAATTCTTCCCTACACTTGGGGAGCTCACAAATGGGTGAGAAAGGCAGACAACTACAATGCAGTGTACCAGGAACTCTAAGGGCTTCCTGAAGCACACCCGGGATAAGCCTGGATTACACCTGTAGAAGCCAGGTCAGAACCTTGCCGGTGGAACTGATGGAGGTAGGTCTATGAAGAACTGAACAAAAGCTTTGTCAACAGGCTCTGCAAATCAGAGTCCTGGGTGAGCCCAAGGACATGTATTTTAGACCAAGTTCTGCCCATAATTTGCCACTCTGCCACCTCTGGCTCAGGTAATAGTGAACAGTTCCAGTTCTGCCTGTTATGTTGATACTTGTCTAAAAAGCCATCAGTTTGTGTTTAGAGACTGCTGCTCCTAGAGATGGATGGTTTGCTGTTCTATGGATGCCGTAAAGCTAGAGGCAGTGAGAAATTGGAAAGAATGCAGTTTTCTTTTTTAATTCTCTCATTTAGCTGCCATAGCAAGACCATAGGTAGACACTGGGAAGGCCCAGTGACTTGATCAAGGAAGGGGGTGAAGGTGAGGGGAGGCTGTCTGAGCCAGGTCTGTGTTTCCTGGCCAGTCAGGCACTCGAGCTGCAACCTGTTCTCTCAGCTAAGGGGACTTCCCGCACCCAAGAGACACACCTGGGAAGGTAGGATTCACCAACTGAGAGACATCTACGGAGTTCACTGAAGTGACAAGGGCGAAGAAGAGATAAATTGACCTGTAGATGCTGGAAGATGATGGGGGAGAGAATTAAGTAAGAATGAACGTAAGCAAGCAGGACTGTCACATCCTCTCCCTCTGCTCCCAGAATTACTCACCTCCAGCCTGCATGGAACCAGCTTGGAGGACTCCCAGCATCTCCTCTCTGCCTGCGTGCCATGGCAGAAGGCACTACCAAATCATCCGGGTAGAGGGTGGGCTGTTCTGTGCTTTTATAGCAGGAAGCTGGCTGCGACCCTGCCCTCTTCCATTGGGGCACCTGAATCTTCTCCCACAGTCCCAGCTGAGAGGGAGGGATTTGGGAAGGAAGTAGCATCTGTCCGTCCTGACACCTGCCTTGGGTATTCTGCCAGCTGCTTCTGTGGGCCAGGCATAAAATCGGAGCTCCCTGAAATTGACTCCAGCTGAGTGAATTGGTGTTTTCCCATAACTTTGGGAAAAATTAGGCTCTTTTGAACAAAATATTTACAACTCCAATGTAGAGCAAAAAAGGATTGTGGGCTTTATTAAGGAAAGAACATGTCTTGTTCACACCATTAAACCTTTTTTAAAAGTAAGCTCTAGTCTGCTGCCTAGTGTGAATGTTGCCCTGGCAACGTGCACCCCATAATATCCTGAATTGAAAAAATAAATAAATAAAAAATAGATGAAACGTTATTGACACCCAAGTATAAAAGTTTAAGCTTACTGCAAAAAAAAAAAAAATACAGACAATTACAGAAAAGACATAGAAAAGCTAAAAGTCACCCATAATCTTGCCACTATTAATATTTTGGTAAGTAACTTTACAGACATTTTCTGCAAATGCCACATACAATTAAAAAAAAAACTGAGAGCAAAGTTTAAATACTGTTTTGTAACCTGCTATTACCACTTTACAATATGTCATAGACATGTCCATATCAAACACAAAGCTCTCTGTTACCATTTTTAAGGTTGCATGGTATTCAATGTTGAGATAAGTCAGTGTCTATTTAACTATTCCTTAATTATGGACATGAAGATGGCTTATAATTTTTCATCAGTATAACAGATAATATAATAAAATTGCATATACATTTCCTTGGTTAACTCTTAGGATACATTCCTAGAAGTAGAATTTCTGGGTCAGAGGGAGTAGTGATCTAAATAAGAATGTCATACTGTGAAGCACTTGGGAGTTTACAGGTGGGGAAACTGAAGCAAAGCCACTTGCCCAAGCTTTGAAAACTGAGTGTCAAGGCAGGTTGAGAACTCAGGTTTCCTGAGGCCTGGTCAACATATCTTTTCAACATCCCTCATGGCTCTTTGAGACACCTAGATGTCTGCAGCCCGTGTTCCATAACACGGGTGAATATAATGCTCAAACTCTGCACAAGTAGTGGGCGGCATTTGCAAATAGTGTTGATTCTTGTGTTGCCTTTGTGGTGGCACTTGAGGTGTCTGAAATACCATTGTAGGTTAGTGTTTCCGTGACTACCTTGATCAAAAAATATCACATAGGGCTCTCATTAATATCACAGATTCCTGGGTCCCACCCAAAAGCTGCTGAATTCAATTCTCCATGGGAGGAGCCTGTGTAGTGTCTGCTCAACAAGCACCACAGGCGATTCTTATGATCAGGAAAATCTGGCAAATACCTGGAGGGAAGGAGGTGAGAAAATGAATGATTGCCAGTATTTATGGGACTTAATTAATTAGATGATGTCCCAGTGAGACTGGGAAGAGGGAGCAAATACAAATAAGCAGGTTTGGGGGGATAGAGATTGTTAATGGAAAAAAAACCAAGCTCTGTAAAATAATTTAAAGAAGTTTATTCTGAGCTGAACAAGAGTGACCGTTGGTCTGGGAGCCGTACCCAAGAAGACTTAAGTGGTCCCAAAGCAGTTGGTTTACCGTTTGGTTTCATACATTTTAGGGAGATAGGAATTGTAGGTAAAATCATAAATCAATACGTGGAGGATGTACATTGGTTTGGCCTGAAAAGGCAGGACATCTTGAAGCGGGAGCTTATAGGTTATAGATGGGTTCAAAGATTCTTTGATTTTTAAGTGGTTAAGGAAATCAAGCTTTGTCTAAAGGCTTGGAATGTTTTAAGTTAAGGAAGTCTGTTAATCAGAGACAAGCCACAATATAGAGACTCAAGTGATCTGTTAAGCAAATTGATGGTCTGCAGGTGTGATTAACCTTTGCCTTGCATGGCCTTAGGTCCTGTTAATAATTTAGTATCTTATTGCCACAAAGAGTCTGTTTTGTCAGTCTTACGGTCTCTGTTTTAACATTAATGTTGGTCAATCGTTGTACCTAAACTCCAAAAAAGAGAGAGTATAGTGAGGTGTGTCTGACCTTCCTTCTCTTCATGGCCAGAAACTCAGTTTCAAGGAGTTTTAAAGTTTTTCTGGGGTTCCCTTGGCCAAGAGGGGGGTCTGTTCAGTCCACAGGGGGGCTTAGGATTTTATTTTTAATTTACAAGATGGTAAAAGGATTTCATTTCAGAGCAGAAGCACAATATCAATAGTTTCTCTTTCTAAGCGTAGTTCCAAAAAGTGGCATCTTTGCTACAAATGTGAAGGTCATTTGTTACCACAATGGTGAAGACGATGATGAGAGGACATTAGAGGAAGGAGCCTGGATGCAAGGTTCACAGACCTGTTGAGGAGATGGTCAGAGAGGTAATAGGTTAATGTGCTTGTTCAGCCTCCCCCGGGACACCCTGCCCCAGGTTCACTCCTCCTCCCTTTCTCTAGAGTGGGAGGGTTGCCTTGGAAAGAGCAGCTTGAGTCGGAGCCCCAAACTGGGGGCTTTTGGGATGCTAAGGGGCAGCACGGAGACCCTGAGCAGAAGACGTGGAGAGAAGAAGGCCTGCTGTGGGGCTGGTGAAGGTGGTGAGTGCCCCTGAGATTAATTTTCTTCACCTTACCTAACCCAGGCCTGTGGTGTGCTAGGGACAGTCACTGAACAATTGGCTCCGGGCCAATAGGAGCCAATGTCTAGGATTCTGCTCTAGAAAAGCCCTGCATAAGTGCACAAGGACACAAACGTGTTCAATGCAACTGGCTTTAAAAACAAGGAAGAAATGGCTACTCCATATTAAGACAGTATTATATCAGCAGGTAGAAAAAACTAACGTCTTTATAAAAATGACAGATTCTTAATATTTCACTAAATAAACAGTGGGAGCTCTTTCAAATGTATTTTTCCACACTCTTTTCAATGAGCCTTTTTAAGTTTGCTAGTTTATGACCACAAGGTGTTTTCTTGCCTCTCCTCTCCTTTATCTTGGTCTCTGAGTATCAGGAGGCCAATTCTCTCCTGCTAATCACAAGACGTTTCTTGAAGGGGATTTTAGGTTGTTCCCAGGCATAAAAAAATCCTTTTGTTTCGTTGTTGCCTCATTTGGGCCGGTGCCTTCCTTTTTGAAATGCAGTTTTTATAAATAAAAGTGTATAACTCTTAGAGTCTGAAACCGCTCTCTTGTTTTTCATAATTGTAAAAATATTTATTGAGGACAACCTAAATATCATCATCTGGAGTGGTTAGGTAAGCTATGGGATACTCTTCAGCTACTGGATATGATTGTATGGATTCATTCAGGTCCATGAATGCTGGTATGAAAGATGTCTGCAATAAAATTAGAATTTCAGAGCTGTATAATTAGTGTGTTTTCATGTTTTGCTTTGAAAGAGAAATGAAAAACCCGTTGACCTAAAGGAAGAAACTGAGGCACAGAATATAACTTCAAAGAGTTTACTTTAGCCAAAGTGAGGACAGCTGCCTGGGAAATGCTTCCAAGTTGCCCTGGGGAGTGCTCCGTTCAGCCTTTGTTATGGGCAGATTTTCAAAGGCAAAAGGAAACAAGGAGTGGGCTGATAAAAGTTGTTTGAAATCTCATTGGTTTACAGAAATTGGCTATCCCTTGGCTATCCCTTGTTGACCTATAGGGTATAAGTTATGGTGTCCAGTGTATGGCACGGTTAGGTTAATTTTATGGCTACCTGGAGTCAGTCTACATTCCACATAGCAAGCGGCCTCAAGAGGTTACTACTTAGCTTAAGGTGGGAGTGAGAAGTGACCTCTGTGACATTTCAATGCCTCTCTGGGCCTGATAATTTAAAGAGACTCATATTCTTTAGACAAAAATTTCTCTTCTTTCTCAAACCTATGTGTGTGTCTATACATTTATGTGTCTGCATGTGGGTATATAAATGTGCATTTGCATTACAAGTGTAGAGTAATGTCCCAGAGAGTTAACAGAGTCACCCAGGGGAGGAGAGAGTGCCAGTGTCCAGCCAGTCCATGTGGCCATGCTAGGCATTTACAGCCATTGTCCATTCTGATTCATTTGCGTTTTTGCTCTACGGATTTTAAATATATTTAATACTATCTCTGGGAATTGGAATGAGGAGATGGGAGTGTTGTAACTCAGTGATTCCCCACAATATGGCACTTGGGGCATGCTCAATGCTTTCAAATATATAAAAGGGCTTAGAAATAAGCCTTAGAATCCAGGTCCCTCTAACGTTGTCTTCTTCCGTCCCACCCCCAACAAGCACAAGGAGGGACTCTCTTCAAAATTTCTGTATCTGACAAAGAAAGCTTCTTACCAAAAGAAATACTATTGCCTTCTATCCCCTCCCTGAAATCTCCTTGTCTGTCACAGAAAAGAACACTGAGGAATGCAACTACACCTGGATGGACTTTTTCACAAGATAATACCGGCCCCTTGAGCTCATTCGAATTCCAAAGAGAATCATTTCCAAATTAATTTCTGTCTCCCTGGTCCATTAATTCTCCCTAATAATCATTTACTGGCCCTCAAATGAATTATCCACAATTCCCATCTCCTCCTTCCCCTAAGAAAAAGGGTATATGAGCTTCTGCACCCCACTGGGGGTTTGGGGGAAGAATCAGAGAGTGACTCCCCTCATCCCCCCATACACATTAGTAAATTTGTCTGCATTTTTCTCCTATTAATCTTCCTTTTGTCAGTTTATTTTCAGCGAACCTTCAGAGGGTGAAGGGAGTTTTCCCTCTTTACTCCTACAGGGGAATGGGTGACTCCTGCTTTTTTTGACTTAATTCATTTCTATTTTGATTGAATTGTTATAGTGATGATAACAGCAATGACAGGAAATCTGATTTCTGAGTGATCTGTATAAGCCCTAGAATCAAAGGCTTAAGGGTCAAAACTCAAAGGTATAACAATATAACGCCCAAGTGAATGGATTTGGAACATGAAGCTTCCAAAGTCCAACTCCCTGTCGTAAATGCAGATATTAAGTCTCAAGAGGTTTAGTAACTTGCTCAACGTCATTTACCAAGTTAGTAGGGGACAGAGCTCCCTGAGAAACCGGGTCTCCTCATGGTGACCCCATCCCACCCTTTCTAATCCGCTTTGATTTTCTCTGTATGTGTGTGCTTATGCATGCATGAGGGGGTGTTTTAAAACTGTGCTTCTCTTTCAGTTCACTTAGCTTTAGAAGTACAAGATGACATTAATTAGAATTTAGCAGTATGAGATAAATAAGAAATATAAAAACTTCTACCAGTTATGCTAATACAGCTTAAAATAGCGTTCAAATGTCAAATATGAATTTAACTTGGAAAAATAAGGTAGATGATGTCAATGAGAATGTTCTTGAATATCATACTGTAGTTCCTTTAACCATCTAACTATACAATGTTAATGTTGTTTTCCCCTTTGGACCTTTAGACAGATCCAAGTTGGATGAGCTTTCTAACAGTAATGGATTCAGAAAGGACAAAGGTTTTATCCATTTACAGATGTAAAGGTTGGGCAGCTTGATAAACGGATGACAGAGAAGGCACAGAAGTTCTAAATAAAAGCTCATTTACATTCAAATGTTAACACAAATTACTTCGTAGCTAAGTAGCTAGGGCAGTGGTTACCACATAGAGAAAAGGTTTCCTTAGCAGTGTAACATACTCCTTTTGGTTGGTAGAAAACAAACTATATTAAATATCAAAGTTCTTAAGGTGATGTGGTGGATTGGTCATAAAGACCCCAATCTTCCACCCTTTTCTGTACTTCTGCCCTTTACAATGACTTTGCAGTCCTTTTTTTATACCCTGTATACCTCCCACCACAACTGGCGGCCTTGTGACTTGCTTTGGACAAGAGAATGTGGTGGCAGTGATGGTGTGCCAGTTCTGAGACTAGGTCTCAAGAGGCTTGTACACCCATTCTCCCTCCACGGCAACAAGCCCAGACTAGCCTGCCGGATGACGAACGATCACAAAGAGCAGACACAGGTCATGTGAGCTGAGGGCCATCCTAGAGCAACCAGTCCTCAGCTGACCCGCCAGTTGACTGCTGCTGAATGAGGGAGCCCAGCCAGGGTCAGCTCAGCACAGAGGAACCTGTGCCTTAGGAATTCTAAATAATTCTAAATAATAGTCATGGACATCTACTGACATAATCGTGCATAAACTAAGTGGCTTAAAACAATAGGCATTGATTTAACTCACAGGTCTGTGGTCAGCTGTGCGCGCACACACACATACATATATATATATATTTTTTTTTTTTTCCTAGAGTGACCTACAGTGATATAGCAAGAAATGGGCTGCTATTTTTAATGGTGGTAGGCCTCTACTTGTTCATAGAGTATGTTACATGCCCACATAGCAACAGCACTATGGGACCAGGAAAAGGCATTACTAAAACACACAGCAACTAATTCTGCTCTGTGTAGTCAGTTCTGTTAAATTTCTATATCCTTGGCAAAAAATGGTGAATTATCCTGCAAGTGTGTGTGTGTACCATTTCTCATAATCAGTAACTCACCTAAAATTGTGCAATATGCAAGTTTAAGTCTTACAACCCTATGAGGGCAGGTGTTAATATCCCCATGTCCCAGTGAGAGTCATCTTTGTGATGCTTGGGGGTTGGGCAGGAAATGTTGAATAGAAGAAATTCACACAGGTGCACTCTCTCTCTCTCTCTCTCTCTCTATATATATATATGTATGTATGTATTTGGTGACTGGCACAGAAGGAAATGAGAGCTGTTCAGGATGTATCTGGTTTGAGAGGTACTGAGGGGACACTGTCACTCCCAAGGGGCAATCACATGCACCTGCGGGGTGCCAGGCAGATACTGTACATTCATGAAGGGGGTTGGGTACATAGAAATGGCTTCAGTGTGATGAAAAATGACAAGTGGCTAACTGTCACCCTCAGGGTCAGGATTACAGCCCAGAACAGTAGGGGCTGAGGTAGAATGTTGAGCCCAGGCCGCATCTAAAGGAGCAGCTTCTTCTCAGCTCAGGCAGAGGTTATTGTCATGATCTTCAGTTTTTCATCTTGATGCTGAGAGTCTAGATTCTATTACATTTCTCCCATTTCAAGTATTGATATTTAATTTAAAAAATATTTTCAAAATCTTGTGCCTGCTAAACAAGACATATAGGCCACATTTATCCCCTCAACCACTAGCTTTTAACCCCCCCAAACATGGAGACCATTCGTTCTGCGGTGGAGCTGCTGCCTCATCCTGTTGGCGTAGAGCAGGAGTGAACCTGCAGCTCCTCCTGCTTCCCTCAGATCTCTTCCTTCAGCTTCTCTGAATACTGAGCCAGGGCTGTGTGCAGCTCTGTGGTGCAAGGTGGCAGCTTATCCTGCAGACACCCACCACAGCGAGATTGGAGGTGGTGAGAGACAGGCATGAGTTCTGTTTTGTTCTCTGGAATTCTAATTGGTCCTTTCTCTTCACCACTTCACGTCCCTCTTTGCTTCCCAAGTGCTGGCCCTGCTGACTTCAGGTCTAACACCAGGTGCAGAAGAAGTAGCCTTACTAGACGTTTAGCCAGCCTCCGCGCTTGCGTAAATGTAGTCCCTATAATAAATACCTTATTTGATATCATTCAGAATGGTTCTCTTTCTCTGATCAAACCTAACTGATAGAGAATTTGGTTGCTACCTCTTTATTTGACTGATGAGGAACCTGGATTCCAGATAGGTGCAATAACTCTAGATCTTACAGTTGCTTAGCGACAGTCCTGGGAATTGAATCCAGGGCTCCTCTCATCTCTGCAATTTTTATTTTCCCCCCATGCTGAAAAAAGTTGATTCTCACCTTTGTAGAATCTTTAAAGCATCTTTTCCACAAAATATTTTCTTCCCATGGTCAAGTAACCACCGAGTCCTGTTAAATCTCCCTTCACCATAGTCCTATAATCCACCCCTTCCTCTTTTGGTACACCTGCACCCCTGTGAGCCTCACCTGTAGTGTTCACAATTTACACAGAGTACTAGGAAAGAGTAGATGGTTCTCAGGAACAACGTGAGTTGGTGAGTCTCTCTGGGAAGAAGGGAAGGAAATTTTAGTCAAGGCCACGATGTACAGATCTTGTGCTAAGCACTGATGTATAAATGATCAAGATAGAAATAAGAAAATGGAATGAAGAGTCCTTGAGGTGAATTTTCCCCCAGTTGATAGTAAGGAGAAAGCTATTAAGGGTTGAATATGTCCTCCCTCACTTCCTCCAAATTCATGTTGAAATCCTAAGCCCCAGTAACTCGGAATGTGATCATTTTTGAAGATAGAGTCTTTACAGGGGTGATTGTGTTAAACGAAGTCATTATGGTGGGCCCTAATCCAATATGGCTGGTGTCCTTAGAAGAAGAGGAAATCTGGACACAGACGTGAACAGAGGGAAGACGAAGTGAACACAGTTGCCACAGTTTTTATACAACTTGAGTTTTAAGTGAGGATTCAGGTCATCGAGTTATAGAGGGGACCTGTTGGTGGAAGAATTATGTTCATTGAAATCTTCAAGTCAACATACGAGAACCAATAATTAATTAGGAAAGGGGAAAGGCATAAAAAAGGGAAATTTGTCCAGCTAATAAAGCCAGTTGATTCAAGTGTAAAATTTAAATTCATAGCCCCTGCTTAGACTATCCAGTATTCAAATTTTAAAGAATTTGTTTTTGGAAGCCTTTATAAAACTCTCCACTGTTACAATGTATGCCATCTGGGATTTAGCATTTATAAAATGTGCAGTTAAGAGATGCCAAGAGATCCCTCATGCAAACCAGATGGTACAATAACATCTCTGTCTTTATTTTTCTGGCAGAAAAATAGGGCTTTGAATGGCTTGAAACTTATGTGAATAAATTAAGCCCAATCAATACTTTAGGGACATTACAATTTCAGTAGTCAACTTACCCACCTAAATATTTTCATAAAAGTTTTCCATTTGGAGAAGAAAAAACAAAGGGCAGACAATGGTTCTCTTGATTGCTTCATGTTTATATTCTTTAAAAATGTTTATAAGGAAAACAACACCAATGACCTTCAATGTGGAAAAGAAAGTTTCTCCTTATTTTTACAGTAACATATGTATTTAAATTAGAAACGAGGTTGTTGAAGTTTCTTCTGAATAGGAAAAATGCATATCAAATAGGGTGAATAGTTTTATTACTGTATTAAAAAGAAAAAAATACATGTGTAAGTGACCTTTTCTTCATAGTACGTTTGAACGTGTCTTTACCCAACAGATATGTTTCTCATAAATCTAAGTTCAGCATGTAACAGCAGTGTGTTAACAGCGCCTTGTTTTGCCCCCGCCTGGTTCTTGTTAAGTTTTCCATGTAACAATAGGACTTTTGTAATCCCATTGAATTTTCTTTACTTTCTATTATTGTTTTTATTTTCATTAAAATTCATAATAAGATCCTCATTAGATGAAGTAATCTTGTTAAAAGCAATGCTCTGCTCTGATCTTTGTTTTTCCTTCTTGCACAAAAAATGTGCTTCCCCACCATACAAATGAATTTCTTCTGTAATTAGACGTGAATAGCTTTAGAGATCAAACACAGTCTGCTTTTGAAAATCAGATCTCTTAGGACACAGAGGGCAGTCTTATTACTAAAAATATGTGTTTCTGGGCTGCACAAGCTGTTGAAATTTCTTTCCCAATTAGCAGTGAGTGATTTTTCCGAAGAACAAGGGAGAAGTTTGGTTTGCACTTTGCTAGCATTTGTTTTTCTTGGGGGTAAACTGAAAGTGTCAACCACCACTAATTTTTGTCCCTTCTTTTCTTGTCTCTGAGCAAAGGAACACACAGGATTTTGCTTTGTAGATAGAGTCCTACGTAAATTCTTCATCCAAATGCTACTTCCTCTTGGCCAGGATTGGACTCCATGGTAGATGGAACACCTGTTTAGATCACCTGCAGCTGTTATGTCAAGCGAAGCTGCAAAATCATAAACACAACAATGAGAAGTTGACTATTGCTATGGGGGGGAGAAGGGACCCATTGGTGGGAGAATCTCTCCAGGTGCTGCCCCTGGGGCTTATTAACCCTGTTTTCTCTGGGTCATTGGCAAAAATAAGTGGTATCTGGATAGAAGGGCTTCATAAAGTGAAATAGTTATATGCTTGGGGTGCCAGATAATGGGTTGAGTTTCTAGAGTTTTGGGAAAACAAAGGACAAAATAAAACCTACTTCTCTAAACCTAAATAGCAGTCGGCGGGGACACAGAAGTCGCTAGCAGGATGTTTCTCTAAGTTGAGTTATACTAGTATTGCAGGACTGTTGTATAGTACCAGTATTGTAGGAAGGTATGGGGCAGGGTGAGGCTCCAACAGGAGGGTCGGTGAGGGCCTTGACTTGAGTCCAATCCTGGCCAAGAGGAAGTAGCATTTGGGTGAAGAATTTACCTGGGACTCTGATTATCTATAAAGCAGAGACCTGCGTGTTCCTTCGCTCAGGGAGAGGAAAAGAAGGGACACTGCTGCTGAGGTCTGATCCTCAAAGTCTCTCCACTGTGTGTATGGCAAATATTCTTCTCTGGCCTTCCAAGAGTTCAGCAGCATACCGCTGGAACAGATCCAGATGCTTATTTACACAAGACCTTGGTATATATCCGAGATGTGAAAATATACGTCTACACAGCGACTTATGTGTGAGTGTTCCTACCAGCATCATTCATAATTGCCAAAAAATGGAAACAATTCAAATGTTCATCAACTATTGAATGGATAAAGAACATCTAATATATTAGTACAGTGGAATATTATTCAGCAATAGAAAGGAAGAAAGGAACTACTAATTACATGCTACAACATGGATAAACCTCAAAAAAAGTATGTGGATTGAAAAAAAGCTAAACACAAAAGACTATATATTGTCTGATCCCATCAGTATGAAGTGTCCATAATGAGCAAATCTATGTAGACAGAAAGCAGATTAGTGGTTTCCTGGGGTTCAGAGTGGGAATGGGAATTGACTACAAATGAGCATGAGGGATTTTTTGGAGGTGATGGAAATATTCTGAAATTGGATTATGGTAATGATGCACAACTCTGTAAATTTACTAAAAATCTTTGAATTGTAGACTTAAAATAGGTAAATTTAGTAATATATAAATTATATATCATAAAGCTGTTTTTTAAAAAAGACCTCCCCAGTGAACTAAACTAATTCTGACTTTTTGGGAAATTATTTCATACATTCTGTGCCTAGATGACCAATCAATGTTACATTCAAGACTTGTTCATGGACATAGTAAAAATTAAATGTGCCTAAAAACACTCAAGATGAATACAGCAGGTTTCAATAGTCAATGTTGTGGCCATTCCAGAGACAAAAGTTCCAAGTTCATTGCCTTGTAACTTCATGGCTACCTTCCATGAAAGGAAGCTGGAATGAACTTTGCCCTTGGGTGACACTCTTCCTTGTCACTGATTAACCTGCTTTAATAGGAAGGTTGCCCTGTCAACATCCTGCTCTGCCTGAAGAGAGCTATCTGACCAAGCTTTGGTGAGCAGAAAAAATGTCCACTCGCTACCACCAAGCTGCTAGCGATAGCTACCTGGAACTTCTGAAAGAGGCTACCAAGCGAGATCTAAATCTTTCTGATGAAGATGGCATGACCCCCACTCTCCTGGCAGCCTACCATGGGAACTTGGAAGCCCTAGAAATAATCTGCAGCAGAGGGTAAATTCAATCCGGTGGTTTTGGTTGGAAACAGTTTTTACACTAGGATTTTGCAGACAGCAACAAGAGGCAGGGAAGTCAGTGCAAATACTTTGTCCTTTCTAGACTGTCTGAATAACTGGGTCTTTAGAGAAAGGAAGAAAATTATGCCTAGAGATGCTCTCCTTTCTCACTGAGAACTGGCACCATGGGAGTGGCTAATCCCTTAGCCACACGCAGAGAAGAGACCCTGAACTCTAAGACATTGTTAACCTGCATTGGGGGTGGTGAGGGGAGAATATTTTAATTCTATGCCTTTAAAAATCTTTTGCATAAAATTTAAATAGTTTACTCTTTAAAAAGAGGTCACTATTCTACTTGGTTTTAAGTTGTCCACCTTGGTTGGAACAAATGCTGTGCTTTTATTTTTTCATCTATGCCATTAAAATCCCACAGCCTTTTATTAATGCTCAGTCCCAGTGAAAGCTTATGATTCTTGAATGGAGTTGCTGATTTTACAAGCTATAAGAGGGATCTTTAGCATATCTTAACTCTGTTGCCTCTCTGGATAGCAGATATACACACATACTTACACTTACAGCCTCTTCCCTCCCCTTAGATTTTAATAACAGGAGTTAACTATCTCTTTTCTTCTACTTGTTCTGCCTGTTACCAGAGGGGCTAAGCAGTGTTGGCAAGTATATCTCAAGTGGGGTAAAGAAAGAAAAAAATAAAAATGTAAATAAAGGAGCCAAGTGAATTCAATTTGATACATATTTATTTAGTATCTGTTATGTGCCAAAGTTACGGGACACTTTGATCAATGGGAGAGATACAATCCCTATCAGGGTGATCAGATTTGAGAGGGGAAGATGAACAGGTTGTCTGTGATGGGTGTTACAAAAGGGGAAGTAGAGGGTGCTAAATAACACAGGCATCTATCTCAATCTCAGGGGTGAAGGAAGGCTTTCCTGAGGGTAAGGTGTTTAAGTTGGGTTTTAAAAGATGAGAAGGAGTTGGTTGGAAGGAAGAGAGTTTTCCCCAAGCAGAGCACTGTGCATCCTGGGGACTGAAGAAGTTGAGCATGGCTGGCCATGGCTTAAGTAGGGACAGGGCAGGTGTAAGAGGTAAGATTAGATCACAAAGAGCCCTGTAAACTCTGGTAAGGAGTTGAACTTCATCCTAAGGGTCTGGGAAGCCATGTCTTGGCTGTATGCAGGGGAACCACCAGGTAGATTTACATTTAAAGCATTTGCTCATGTCCTTGTGTAGTGGCCAGAGAGAATGGGGGCTGTTTTAATGGTCGAGATGGGATGAGTTGGACCAGGCTAGTCACAGAGGGAACCATGGATGGATGGTTGGCACGAGTGGCAGTTCGGATGTAGAGTCAATAAGGATTGACTGGACGTTGGAAGAAAAAGGAAGAGAAGATTCAAGGCCCCAGGTTCTGGCTTCAGCAGGCTGTGGATACTGACAATCTTTTTTGAAATCAGGGATAGTAAGAGGAACCCAGGGGTGGGGAGGTGCCCGAGTTGAGACTGAAAGAGGAAGTGAGGGAAGCGGTTCTTCCCCATCCCTCGTGTCTGATTTAAGACTTCCTTTTCCCAGACACCCCCGCGCCCACCACTCAGCCTTTTCTAGGTCTGTAACCTGCACATCTCACCTCTTCTTGCGCTCAGCCCAGGCTTCCCAGACTTTCTCCATCTGCCAAAAGCATCCCTCCTTTCACAAACTGCAAGAAGTCTGTAGCTCCAAGACCAGGGAGTGAGTTTGTCCTCTTAAAAGAGGGCTTGGGGTTTTTCTCAGTCCGCAGAGAGTTCTTGCTCCACTTCAAGTCCACTTTAAGTGGCAACACTTAAATCTCTCTCCCTTCTTTGTAAGCCTGAAATGTTTCCTCACAATAACTGTTCTGTTGGGATTTAATTACAAAAGTAACATGAGGTGAACTCAGAAAATTAAACCATACATATATGCACAAAATATGAAAAAAGCCCTATAATGCCATGTTGTTAACATTTATGTTTTTGATATATTTAAAATATATTGTGTATATTAATATATATACTGTGTATAAATATACATATATATGTATATATACCATGTCAACATACATATTCAGGGACAACTTAATATTCTAGTTAACAAATATATTTCTTAGTCAATTCCTCTCTTGGACAAATGATTTGTTTCCCCTAGTTTAAACAGTAGTGTGATGACTATCCTTGTACATAAATCTGTGCTCATACTTTTTGAGAATAAATCCTCCAAAGTGAAATTTCTGGATCAATTGCTGTGTGTCCATTTGTGCTACTATAACAGAATACCTTAGATTAGGTAATTTATAAAAACCAAAAATTTATGTCTTATAGTTCTGGTGGCTGAGACACTCAAGATCAGGGCACCAGCAAGCGTGGTGTCTGGTAAGAGCCCAGTCTCTGCTTCCACGATGGTGCCTTGTTGCAGCATCCTCTGGAGGAGAGAAAGGCTGTGTCCTCACATGGAGAAGAGAAGGAAGGGGCAAAAAAGAGACAAATTCCTTCCATCCAGCCCTTCTATGAGGGCACCCAGCCCCATCATGAGGGCAGAGTCCTCATGACTCAATCACCTCCTAAAGGCTACACCTCTTAATGCTATTATATTAGGGATTAAGTTTCTTCTTTTCTTTCTTTATTTTTTTTTTGAGATAGGGTCTTGCTGTATTGCCCAGTCTGGTCTCCAACTCTTAGGTTCAAGCAATCCTCCTGCCTCAGCCTCCCGTTCCCCTTGGGTAGCTGGGATTAGAGTTGTGCATCACTGTGCCTAGCACATTGGGGATTAAGTTTCAACATGAATTTCGGAGGGGTTACAAACTTTCAAACCATAGCAGCGTATGTACCATTTAAAAACTTTTTTGTGTGTATTGACAAATTGTCCTTCAGAAAGCGAGGGCTCAATTAAGCCAATCTGTTAAGTTCAAAATTATATATTGGTGTGTATGGCTTTAATGTTCTTCTCTTTGGTTATTGATGAGGTTGGAAATTCTTTTTATGATTAGTGGTCATTGTAATTCCACTTTTGTGAACTGCATATTTATAACCTTGTCCTCCTCTTATTTTGGGGTCTTCAACATTTCTCATTGATTTAAAAAATGCCTTTTAAAGTTAACAACATCAATCAACCCTTTGTCATATACATTACAACTATTTTCACAATATATAATTCATATTTTTGACAACAGACATTTTAAATATGAAGGCAGACACACATATTTTTAAAGTATATATTTTAAGTATATATAAGCCTACCAATCTTTGGTATATAATTCTAACTTTGAGGTCATGCCTAAATAATGGCTGATATTTTCTTTAGTACTTTTATAGTTTCATTTTTTATTTTAAATATTTCATTCATATATAACTTATTTTGATTTAAGATCTGAAGTTATAATCTAACTGTACATTCTCCAAGTGGTTAGTTATTTATACAATTAATTATATAGTCCATTTCTTTTTCCACTAATTTGACATGGTAACATAATTTCTTTCAATGTAATATCAAAATCCAGCCCATTCATTTATATTTCTTAAACACTGGCTATGGGCACAAAAATTCTTCCAACTCTGCTTTTCCTAGTCCTTCCTTCTAAACTCTTGTCTTCTCATTGGTTCTAGTACATCTCAGAATTTTGTTTACTTCCTCCCAGAAGCATTTGAGATCTGCTGTGTTAAGTTGGCCTGGCATAGGCTAAAACAAAGTCTTGTGAGAATTTTTATAGGTTACTTCCAATTTTGACCATAGTCAATCCTAAGAACCAGTCTTGCCAATTAGATTTAAGGAGGTTAAAAAGAGAAGGAAGTTAAAAATCAAATTTTGAAGCCCATCATCTATTGAGGTTCATTTCAGTTTGATGATTTGAGTGTTTACCTGTCACTACCTGATTGATACAATGGATCCTGTAGTAACCATTAATATCAAAGCTCTGGCTTTGTTAGAAAGCTTGCTTTCTTTTTTAAATTTAAATATGGAAAACAATCATTACATGTATTATCCTATACTGGGAAGAATAATGGCCCCAATTACAAAAAAATTTCATTTTACCTTTAAAGTATGTATGGAATTTTTGGTTTTGTTTTATTTTCCAAAATGGAAATAAGTTTTTTCTCCCTAATTCTTAAAAGAATACATATTTATTATATCATTTCATATCATATTGGAAAGATATATATAATAAAGTAAAAATCATATTAATTCTCACAGTCATCAACATTTGGGTATATATCCTTTCAGACTTTTTCCTTTGAGCACATGCATGCACATGTATGTTTCTCTCCCATAAAGAGGAAATCATAGTATATGAACTGTACTGAAGCCTTCTAATTAACAATATGTCATGGACCATTTGTACTTAAAAGTTGAGATCTGTTGACAATAAGTTAGGGTATACTTTAACTAAAAGAGTGAAATTGAAATGTTCCTAACATAAAGAAATGATAAATGCCTGAGGTGAGGGATACCCCAATTTCCCTGATTTGATTAATTCACATTGTATCATCACATGTACCCTATAAAGATATACAACTATTATGTACGGAACAATGAAAAAGGAAAAAAAATTGTGATCTATGCTACTATTTTCAATAAGCAGATGGTATTCTGTTTTATGATTTCGTTATTTTTCAATTGACAAATAAAAATTGTGTCTATTTGTGGTGTACACATGATGTTTTGAAATATTTTAAATTGTGGAATGGTTAAATCCAGCTAATTAACATATGCATTACATCACATCATTCTTTTTTGCTGTGAGAATACTGAAAATCTATTCTCTTAGCAAATTTCAAGTATATCATACATTATTATTAATTATAGTCGCCATGTTTACAATACATCTCCTGAATTTGTTCCTCCTGTTTAACTGAAATTGTGTATACTTTGAGAAACATCTCAAGTCCCCAACCTGCAGCCCCTGGTGACCACCATTCTGCTCTCTTCTTCTATGGGTTTGACTTTTTTAGATTCCATGTGTAAATGAGATCATGCAGTATTTGTCTTTCTGTGCTTGGCTTATTCCATTTAACATGTCCTCCAGGTTAATCCACATTGCCGAAAATGGCAGGATTCCTTTGTTTTTTAAGGCCGAATAATATTCCATTATGTATGTATACCAAATTTTCTTTATCCATTCAACCATTGATGGACACTTAGACTGAGTCCATAATCTGTTTAAGCAGTTGCCTATTCATGACACGGTTTGAATCCAGTCTTTTATTATGCCAGGAAATTTGAACCACCCTATGCTTCCTCCAGCAGTGTTTCTTTCCCTACACTCCTGCCAAAACTGAGTATCACTATTCTTTTCAATCATCACCTATCTGATGGGCAAAAAGAATGGTAGTGCATAGTTTTAATTTGTATATCTTTGATTATTAATTAGCTCAACATTCCTTTTTATGTAGAAAAACATTTTTGAAAGAATGTTTGTTTTCTGAGAACCTCACAAAAAATTAAATCCCCTTTAGGAACATATGCACAGAGTAATTTAATTTAAGCAAATTGCCTATTTAGTGACAATACACCAAGGCAGCTTTAAAAATTATTGTCCAGATGCATCGATTTACCAAAAATCAAAGGCAAAAATGTAGATTATTTTAAAATCTCTTCAGTGAGTTTCTCTTTTGGGGGAAAAAGAAGGAATAGGAAAAAATCAACAGGAGACTGAGCTTAGCCCAAGAAAACCATAGAGCATCAGTGTTGGACTCAGATCATCAGACTAGGGGGACCTATCTGTGAATACCTGGGCAGATAGGTATGTGCAATTGTTTTATCAAGCAATGTGAAAAATGACAAGGATTAAATTTAGAAGGATCATGTGAAAGTTGTCAGTAGAACATATTTTTATTTAAGTTGTATTAAATTTGGAAAGTCATCTGTAAATAGAATTTTTGCAAATGTAAATAGCTTAAATGCACTAGGAAAACTCATCAATCATCTTACTGCCAGTTTCATCCGTAAGTTTAGAATTTTGCATTTGTAATTTTCCCAAAAGAAAACCCACTTTTAAGGTCATCTCAGATATTCTTCACGTTCTGTCTCCCATCTTGAAACTATCATTTAGGAATCAGTGAAATGGAAAAAGTCCACTAGTCTGTGGCCTGAAGCATATAGATTTAACCCAGACTTCTTAACACACTGCTACATTCCCACCACAGCTCATTCCTCTCAATAATTTTGTTTTTCACTTATCCGAACCAAAGATAATTTCAGGCAAATTTAATCAGAGTGTTTATGTTTATAATAATGTCTTGGATGTTTCACAATCCCTCTTTGATGTCTAGGGTACTTAAGGAGTCTTTTGAATCTGGTGTTTGGTTAAAATAAATAAAAAGTGAAACCACATGTTTAGGGGTGAGGCACTGTGCTCGCCTAAGATGTAGGACTGTGCCAAGGTTGAAAGGGGTCTCCTTTCATCCAAAACAAATCGGGCTGGTCGATCAGAGCCTTCTTGAAAGTGGCTGCCCAAAAAAAACTGTGTTACTTAATACTATTTGCTTTCCTTAGATTCAATTTCATTTTCTTTCCTTTCTCTTCCTAGTCCTTTCCCTTATCCCCAACTCCATGCACTCTGATCACACTGATCTATACTCCTGGTTTCCCAAATATGGCATATAATATCAGCCATCTGTGCATCTGCTTACACTGTTCTCTCTGCTCAGAAGGAGGTTGCCAATTGCTGGAGCTAGTCCACAAATGTGTTTTATTTGAACTTCACTATATTTTTCTTTTAAATTAAGCCAACACTTAAAAATAAAAATAAAAAATTCACATGAAATTCCGGGTTTCTGGCTTCGTTTGAAAAGTGGAAGCTCTGGCAATATTGTTTCTGCTATTATTCAAGGTGGCATCTGCCATAGCTGAGCTATGGGTGTTCTCTCTAGAGGGAGCATGTACTTAACTATGACCTTGTTGAAAGAACAAACTTGGCTCCATTCAGGTATTACATCACCTGCTTGGCTTCTTTGGGTTGGGTTGCTAGGAGATACAGGTGATGCAAAGGAGAAAAAGACATAGGCTTTGCCTTCTAAGGCATGTTGTCTAATTAAGGAAGCAGGGCATAAGTATTTGACAAATTAAGTAAGACTATAACTGATATAAAAAAAAACCTCACAAGAGCTATTGTGCTGCAGGAATTTACTAGATGGATGTGAGAAAACATAAACATGAAATTAAGGATTATGAGTTTGGGGACAAAGGAAATGATATTAATAATAAGTAATGTTTATTGAATACTCACTATGTACCACTTTTCTAATGCTTCATGTGTATTAACTTATTTAATTCACATAACAACTCTATGAGTAGGTAATATAATTATTCTCAATTTATAGATGAGGAAACTGAGTCCTAGAAAAGCTAAGCTTGAGGCTTTGTAGCAGGTAAAGTGGAAAAGCCGAGTTGTGTTCATCTAATGTTTGTGTTGGAGATGATTAGACTTGGAGGCTGCTTGATTCAAAGTGTGCTGCCTGTTCCCCTTGGGCAAATCAGTTAAGCTCTCTGAGTCTCATTTTACTCCCGTAATGATGATTCTTGCCCTCCTTCTCTAAGAGGGAGATTGTGATGGTTGGTGGCAGTGAATGTGACAGTGTTTGGTAACTAAACAGCATGAGGCAGCCAGGGGTTCCCTTGGAGCAGTTACAAATCTGATTCATCAAATGATAGGACGCTGGTTGGGCCTCATTAACTAGTGCAGCTCTTCTCAACATGTAGGGAGCCTACAAATCATCTGGAGATCTTGTTAAGGTGTAGATTCTAATTCAGTAAGTCTGGCCTGGGGTCCAAGATTCTATGTTTCTAAAAAACTTGCAGGTGATGCTTCTGCTGCTGGTCTGGGGACCAAACTTTGAGCAGCCAGGAACTAGCAGAGGGGTCATGGTGCACTAATGGGACAATTGCAAGGGCGAGGCTCTTCACTTCTGTTTCTTCCTTCTACTCACCAGGGATGTTAAGAGGACTTCTCAGACTCACTATCCTCCTTCCATGGAGACAGCCTGGCTAGAGTTTAGTGAGATCCTAATTTTGAGGTCTAGACTAGGGCAAGGGGAGATACCTTTTAGTATCTGTATATTCAGAGTCCTCAGTAGTGGCATGGGGCCAGAGCCACAGTCGAGAATAAATTATTACTTTTTATCTGTGCCTGTTTGCAAGTCAAGGTCTCATGGGCGAGGAGAGCTTGCAGCCTGGGGTAGGATCCCAGTAGGTGTTCATTCATTCCGCAGGTCTTCGTTGAGCACCTACTGTGTCCCTCTTTCTGTACCAGGTATTGGGTCTCTGACCTTAATGTCATCTAATAGCTCTCTCAATTCCACCTTAAGCTCTTGTAGAACTAGTTACATATATGATAATGACATCACATGGAAGTAAGTTTAGGAATAGAGATAGTCTACTCTTAATGAATAATGATCATAATAGACACTGTTTGCTACCTACCCAAAATCCACTCCTGTCTTCTTTCCTGCTGATAGAGACCCAGTTTTGTTCAGTTATTTATTTCCCCTCATGTGACTCAGGGGAGGGTAGCAGTGGCGTGCTGGAACTAGCTTGTGAGAGGTTATTGCTAAATTTTCAGGAAATTTGACAGTCAGTTAAATATAGCCATTATTAAAAATAAAATTTTATAAACTTACAATTTAATAAATAATATTAAAAGGGTAACACTCAAAACTCATCATTTCCTAATTATTTTACTACATTTTATTATTACCTATGCTCTTTAGAGTATACATATCTATTAGATTTCTGTGGTAGAAATAACTTATGATGGTAAGCTACTGTGTATTTCTTCCAAACTCTGTGTCCAGTGATGTCACATTGGTAGCTTGAAATTTGCCACAATGGATGTATTTATACCATAGGAATTGGCACACAATATAAATCAGGGCTTTGATTTTTTTTCCTGAATGAGCCATTTGTTAAACATTTATCACCACATCATTGCATTGTAGAGTTACTGGAGAACTATCTACACATCACTGGAAGCTAGCACACCTAGCTTCAGGGAGAAATTCTAATTGATCTAAGTTAAGTATAGTAATAGATTTTCCTTCCCTTAGGCATATGACCCAGTTCTGGCCAGTGAGACATGAAAGTTGGTTTGCTAGAGTTTCTTGGAAATCTTTTCTTGCTTTTGAAAAGGAGACACAGGGTAGAGATGGGCGCTTTCTGTTTCTGGCCAGGTGGTATCTAGATGTGACATGTCCGGTCTTAGAGCAGGTTTCACATAACAACAATGTCAATGCAGGATGAACACGCTTGCATTAACATGCATTTTGTTCTTTATTTTTATTTCTATGTTTTGGACTTTATGTTCTAAGAAAAAAAGGTTCAACATTTTTTTTATATTTTCTCTTCTAGAGGGGACCCTGATAGATGTGACATCTGGGGAAATACTCCTCTACATTATGCAGCCTCCAATGGCCATGCCCACTGCGTCTCTTTCTTGGTCAACTTTGGGGCCAACATCTTTGCCCTGGATAATGACTTACGGTCCCCGCTGGATGCTGCTGCCAGCAGGGAGCAGAATGAATGTGTCACTCTCTTGGATAAGGCTGCCACGACCCAGAACATGATGAACCCCAAGAAGGTCACCAGGCTGAAGGAGCAGGCTCAAAAGAATGCCAGGAGGCAGATCAAAGAGTGTGACAGGCTCCAGGAGAAGCACCAAAATAAGATGGCCCGCACCAACAGCAGGGAGGAATCTGGGACTCTTTCTTCTTCCAAGGGCACCTTCTCCAGTTCATCCTTTTCATACGCTTCTGTTTCCAGCACATTCGGGTCACTCTCCAAGGGCATTAAAGACACTTTCAAGATAAAATTAAAGAAAAACAAAGACACAGCAGAGCAGGTGGGGAAGGAAGGCAGAAGTGGGCAGAGGAACGTGATGGAAGTGTTCAGAGAGGAGGAGGAGGAAGACTCATTCTCAGGGGACTTCAAAGAGAAGCTCCAGTTCTCAGCAGAGGAGGAAGGCGGTGTGCAACATGAGTCCATTCTCAAACGTCCAGGTCTAGGAAGTATCGTTTTTCGAAGGGGCAGAGTATTAAGTCCTGAAGACATCTCAGACAGTGAGATGGAGTTGGGATTTAAAATGCCCAGTGAATTGCTTCAAAGACAAGGAGCAGCAGAGGCTGACGAAGCTGAGGCTGATAAAGGGGGAGAGGAAAATGGCCTTGAAGATGATCTGCCTTGGGATGAGGGTGAAGTGGACTGGGAAGAGGATGTGGTTGATGCTGCTCCCCTGGAGGTGTTCTTGCAATCCCAGCACCTGGAAGAGTTCCTTCCCATTTTCATGAGAGAGCAGATTGATTTAGAAGCTCTGTTGCTCTGCTCTGATGAAGACCTTCAGAGTATACAAATGCAGCTGGGTCCCAGGAAGAAAGTTCTTAATGCCATCAACAGAAGGAAGCAGGTGCTACAACAGCCTGGGCATCTGATCGACACCAGCCTCTGATGGAGAGTGTTGGGTCTACAGGGTGAGCCTGCTGGATTTAAAATTATAATCTCTCATCATGTTAGCTTGATTCTTACTTTCTCATCTATGCATCCTGGGGATTCTAACTCCAGTTCTGTCCTTAGTTCTACGACTTTGCCCATTGGTGGAGACTAAAGTTCCTCGTTGGCCTGAGGCTTGATGTCTACTTAAATGCATCTAATCCTTTAACAGATGTTTATATGTTTACAAGTAATGGAAATGGGTCTATAATACTCCTGCCTGAGAACAGAGACAGACTGGCAGGTAGGGAGAGTGAAGACAGAAATAGAATATGGGGTACCTGTTATAGACTGAATTTTGTCCCCTCCCCTCAATTCATATGTTGGAGCCCTAAGCCCCAATGTGACTGTATTTGGAGACAGGGCCTCTAAAGAGGCCATTAAGGTTGAATGAGGTCATAGGGATGGATCCCTAATCCCATATGAATGGTGGCCCTGAAAAAGAAGAAGAGAAACCAAGGATGAGTGCTCAGAGGGAAGGTCATGTGGGGACTCCATGAGAAGGTGACATCTACAAGCCAAGGAGAGAGACCTCAGGAGAAAACAAGCATGCCGACACCTTGATCTTGGACTTTCAGCCTCCAGAGCTGTGAAAAAATAAATGTTTGTTGTTTAAGCCCCCCAGTCTGTGGCATTCTGTCATGGCAGTCCTAGCAGAATAATACAGCACCTAAGCGAGAGGGTGGGGGTGTAGAGAAAGAACGATACAGAAAAACAAGTCTGCCTATTGATGATTTTTCTAAGGGCAAACACCTACGGAAACTTAAAAAAGGAAAAAAAATATCTAGGTTCTTTGGAGGGGAGATTCGCTCGTAAAAGTAAATTTTACCCGTTCGTGCTCATTATGTACCTATCTTTTATTCACTGTTGCCTGTGACTATTGGTGCCTGTCGGAACACATGTAGGTTCCACGACAGGAACTGGCAACATTGCTGCTGACGTTTTTTGAATGGCAATCCCAAATTCAAATTGAAACCCTACTGAATAGCTAAGTTTACTGTTGATTTATGTGTATAATATAGAAGCAGCTGTTTATTTTCAGCATGCTTTCTGGTTCACATCTGTCTGGGTTATTTCTAAGAGGCACCATGCAGGGTATAAGCATAGGGAGGACACAGATGCTCAAGTCTGATAAACAATTGGCTCATTCTGCCTCAATGGATAGATTCAGAAAGCTTATTAGTCATTGAATAAATATGTTGCATTAGGGGATGATTATGTTTACAAACACTGTATCTTGTCCTGGAATAAACAGAAGTTGTGCTTGCCTTCATTAATGTGCACAGAAGTAGTTGGCATATATAAGGCACTCAAAAAAGTGTGTGGGGTGAGCCTGCCTCTGTTATATTTAATGTTTCATTATCGTAGATGCCAGGACCCCCTCTTCAGATATTGTTCAGAATCTGCCTAATGAGACACTGGTTCCACTTCCTGCCTCAACTTACATAACAACGAGACGGTCATCAGTCAGGTTGGTAGAAATTAACCTGAACATGCGATTCCCATCCATTTTTGTGAAGTGTTTGTTGCTGGGGGTCTCACCAGGCACCTTTGGGCTCTTCTAATGCAACATATTTATTATGGATTTGGAGCCCAGGGCAATGGTCTGGGCTGGTAACTCAGATTTAGGAAATTATGAGCATGTAACTGACCTGTGCTACACGCGACAGCCTGAAATGTAAGCACAGGACACCTTTACCACACGGTAACTTCTCAAACTCCTCTTTTCAGTGAAATGCTCCCAGCTGCTTTTCCTTCTTGTTGACTTTTATGTCAAGCTATGTAGTGGGGACGAAAGCAGGGCCAGGAACAGGGGGAGCGGGGAGATCAGATGTCATTGGATTGAGCGATTCTAAGCAACTAGTTTAAGGGATGGAGTCTGAGATCAGTGAGTATTTGAAACTCATCCTGGCACATTGTCCTCTTGTCTTTGTCTCTCATCAAGGCCTTTATATTCTAGCACCTTCTCTTAGGCCCCTTTAGTTAGGGTTTAGTTTGAAAGATCTGGAATTCTTGAAGCATTTATAACTTTTATAACATGGTATAAACCTTTTTTATAACATAATACTGCATAATGGAGAGGCTGTATCCTCATTTATTAATTATATAAATCATAAGCAGCACTCCATAAGCCCAAGCCTTTTCTGACATCTGTCCTGAAATGTCTCACAAGTACTTCAAACTTGATGTGTGCAGAAGTGACCTCATTTTCTCCCAAGTTGACAGTCCTCAAGCTGCATGATATTGCTTCTTGTGCCCCAGAGGACTTCTGGCAATGTCTGAGACATTTTTGATTGTCCTGAGATGGTGGGGGTGGGGGTGGTGAGTGGGTAGAAACGATAGATGCTAAACATCCTACAGTGTATAGGACAGCCTCCCCCAACAATGAATTATCCAGACCTAAGTGTTGATTGTGCTGAGGGTGAAACACTCAGCTCTAAATATTCATTTTTCATAAACGGAAAGTTTAACACAACACTTCTTTTTCTTTCCTCACCCAATTGGTCATCAAGCCCTTTCAACTTTTCAATGTCTCAAATCTAGATCCTCTTCTGTGTAAGACCAGCAGTTCCCAACCTTTTTTGTACCAGGTATCGGTTTCATGGAAGACAACTTTTCCATGGACCAGGGGGGAGGCAGAAGGGATGATTTCAGGATGATTCAAGTGCGTTACATTTATTGCGCAGTCAAACCTCTCTGCTAATGGTAATCTGCATTTGCAGCTGCTCCCCAGCACTAGCATCACCGCCTCAGCTCCACCTCAGATCATCAGGCATTAGATTCTCATGAGGAGCGTGCAACCTCGATCCCTTGCATGTGCAGTTTACAGTAGGGTTCGCACTCCTATGAGAATCTAATGCCACCGCTGATCTGACAGGAGGTGGAGCTTATGCGGTGATATGAGCGATGGGGATCAGCTGTAAATACAGATGAAGCTTCACTTGCTCTGCACCCCCCTCAGACGCCCCGCCCCCCCACCCCCGCCGCTCCTGTGCAGCCTGTTTAACAGGCCATGGACCGGTACTAGTCTGTGGCCTGGAGGTTGGGGACTGCAGTGCAAGACCATCTCTTGGTTCATGCCTCCATCATCACTCACCTGGACTGCTGTACGTGTCCTTCTCTGTCGCTCATTCTCCACAATGCTGGGTGACTAATCTTTTTGACACGCAGATTTCCTTTTGTCACTGTCTACCTATCCGTTGTTTTTCAGACTCTCCCTGCCACACACAAGTCCCTCAGATTGGAGAACTCTGTTCTGTCCTCCAAGCCTCTGGTCTCATCTCTGACCATTCTTCTCCCTGTCCCCTAATTACAGCCATACTAGATTTCTTGTAGCTTCCGGAATATACCTTGTCTCACATATGCCTGTGCCTTTGCACAATCATCCTCCCTCTGCTTGGAAAACACTTGCAGCCATCCTCCCTGGCAGCCTTACCCTCTCTCTCCACCCCTAGTCTGGGTGGAGTACTTTTCCTAGCTATACAGGCCATTTTCAGAACTTCTCTCTACTATTTTGCACCCTACTCTGTGTCCCAGGTGCAGGGTAGGACCTCTGGGGACTGCATCAAAGGGTTCCCTTGCTCTGGGGCTTCTGGCTGGGTTTGGCTTATGGGAGTTACCAGCAAGAGACCAGAGAGTGGAAGAGAGAGAGACCGGGGCATTTATTCCTCCTGCTACTTCCCTGTTGGGCAGCAGCTGTCTTCTGTCATCTAAGCCCACACTTCCCACCTGGTAGCCCTCCACTGCATCCCCAGTTCTTGTTGGGTTCCACTAAACTTCTCTTTCAACTATTGCTAACCTTGCGGTGTTTCTTCCTAAATAGCCTCCTCCTTAAATCCTCTTCAATCATGCCTTTTGAGTGTGGCATCTACAGACGGTCTCCAACTTAATGATGGTTTAAATTATGATTTTTTGACTTTACAATGGTGTGAAAGTGACATGAGTTGAATAGAAAGTGGCAAGACACTCTCTCTGCATGCTGGGCAGCAGCAGCAAACCACAGCCACACGGTCATGAGGGTAAACAGCCAACACTGTACGGTGTACTGTGCTGCCAGACGATTTTGTCCAACTGTAGGCTGATGAAAGCATTCTAAGCGCATTTAAGGTAGGCTAGGCTAAGCTACGACATTTCATAGGCGTATTAAATGCATTTTTGGTTTACAGTATCTTCAACATAGGAAAGGTTTGTCAGGACACAACCCCAAGCTGAGGAGCATTTATATTTCCTGCCATGACCCTTGATCATATGTTCCTGCAACACCAAAGCACTGTACTGTAATTGCTTTTTAAAAAATATATTTGTTTTCCCTTCTGGACTGTGTGTTCTTTGAGGGTGAGGACTATTTCTTTTCTGTTGTATCTTAGTAGCCGGGCATAGAGTTATGATAGGGGCTCTCGTGGAATGAATGAAAGAAGAAATATGTAAATGAATATTCTCATCATCCCTTCTCTACACATCCCTTAAGGTTGTGACTATTAAGATTCCCAGAAAGACTCCACAGTCACTTGAGATGTGCAGAATCAGATCACGTGGGTATCTTATTTCAGCACAAAGGTCCCTGTCCAGACAGCCTGGCGAACATGACAAACTTTTGGCTGAGCTACCTGGAGCATGAAGAGGCCCTGCCAGGAGGAATATAAGTAGGAAAACAAAGCAAAACAACATGCCTTGCTCTGCAGTGGACTTATCTGATAACCAGCCTGGGGGTGGGGGTGGGATTTGGACAGGACCTTTGGCAGCACAAGGGCAACACAGCTCTGCTAGTGATTCACGGGGCCTGGGGAAGGCATCTCTGCACCTCAGTTTCCCCATCTGTAAGTCAAGGTTGGGCTAGATGATTCTTAATGGCCCTTGCAACACTGACATTGTAGTGGACATCTGTAGATTTTGCCTTTCAAATGTCCAGTCCTCTGTGTTTTTGGTAAGAGATGCTTCCCTTCTGTCAGCTCATGTGGTCAGATGAGCTGATTTCACTCCTGACTTCAAGGGTGGGCATCAGATCCCCCTGGACAGTGTGGTGATTCAGGGATAGGCACATGGCCCAAGCCTGGCCAAACAGAGTATTCCATTTCTTTCAGCCATGAGGTTAGGCTCAGGAATGGGCACGTGATCTCAGTTCTGAGATGTTTAATTGTGACAGGAGAAAATCTTTATTTATGCCAGGGTCGCTTAAGAGGACATAATTCAGGAGCTGCTGGCAAGTGTCCTGCCATGACAAAGGGAGAACTTGCTTGATATAATGGAGCCAACGCTGAAGAAAACAGGACCAAGGGACAGAGAGAACCAGACTGGGTCCTGATGACACTTGGAGCCCCTGGATACAGCTGCACCTGAAACCAGGTACCTGTGTACTCCTTAATTATAAGAGCCAATAGATTCCATTCCCTGCTCATGCAGCTTAAGGTAGTTTGAGTTGTGGTCTCCACCATTTGTGACCAAAGGAGTCCTGACCTATATATAGAAACCCACTGTTCCTTTAAATTTTAGTTATAAGAAGTCAGACACAAAAGGCTACATATTATATAATTCCATTTATAAGAAATGTCCAGAAGAAGCAAATCCATAGAGACAGAAAACAGTAGTTCCCAGGGCCTGGGAAGAGGGGCAAATGGGTAGTGACTGCCAGTGAGCACCAGATCTCTTTTTGGGGTAATGAAAATGTCCAGGAATTAGATGGTGGTGATGGTTGCACAACTCTGCAGACACTAAAAACCCCACTGAACTGTACACTTTTAAATAGTGAATCTCGTGTGTGAATTGTATCTCAATTAAAATAATAGAAAAGAAATTTCATTATAGTCATCGGAGTTCCCCCAGGGAGCAAAGCGAAGTACTTGATCCCTCTCAACTTTCCTTGCCATGGGGAATAGAGGTTACCAAAGCAAACACTGCCGAATTGAAAATGCTTTATTTCGGGGAAATACAAAAGGTAGTGCCATACAAGGGAAAGAAATGTTACTGGTATAACAGAAGAAATGGTTACCTAGTTTGGTTCTGCTTTCTGACTACAAATGTGAATGGGGAATCTCAGTGTTGAAGGTAAAACATGACAAGCACAAAACTATAGTTTGTCAGGGACTGGATTCCTTCATTTGATCTAGAAACTATGAAATAACCAGTGGCAGCATCCTTGAGCTGTAGCATCCGTCTCAACACAAAGCTCCTCTGTTTCATTTGCCAGATGACCAGGCATCATACACTAGTTTGGCGGCAACCGTATCTTCTATTGCCATTCCTGGAATGGACAGAAATTTGGTTCACCTTTTGTCAGAATTAGTCTCCCTGAAGCCACCCAGGCCCCGTGGCTGGCAGTTTTCTGATGCGTGTCTGTGCTGATGCCCGGGCAGGATAATGGGGGCTGGTCCCCAGAGGTGAGCTCAGGCTTGGAGGGCACATCAAGGCAGGGAACGTGATACTAAGCAAGAAATGCCCCCCAAACGAATTTTGTATCCTTCAAGGTCTAGTTAAGGGTTCAAAAAACTTTCTGTAAAGGGTCAGACAGTAAATATTTCAGGCTTTGTGGGCCACGTGGTCTCTGTCACAATTATTCAATTCTGCCTTTGGAGTAGAAGAGTACCCATAAGCAGTAGGTAAAAGAAATGAGCCTGACTGTGATCCAGGAACACTTTATTTATAGGCACTGAAGTTTGAATTTCATGTCATTTTCATGTGTCATAAAATATTATTCTTTCGTTTGAAAACATAAAGACCATTTCTGGCTCACGGGCCACGCATTTCTAGCAGTGGGCCCCGGGTTCGGCCCACAGGCTGGACTTTGCTGACCCCTGGTCCAGTTCAAACCCCGTATCCTTCAGCATCTCCCCTTTGTCTTGTGGATTTGGATATAGACCTTAACCCCTGCACCCGGCACAGAGACGTAATAGGCGCTTCATAGGCATCTGTTATATCAGATGAAGGGATGTGCCAACAAACCAATCCTCAAAAGTGAGAAAACAGGAACTGCTCGAAAGGGCAGAGCAGGTTGCTGCAGTGTTTTGGCTCCTTAAGGTAAGGCTGGTTGACCTCTGATCTGCTATGAACTCCGAAACATTCAGACACAACTGGATCAGTGTGATGTCTCTGAACCAGTCTCTGGATAAAGTTTATGTTGCCTTTGCCTGTCTTCCAGAGCATGAGAGATTTTAAAAATATTTAACCACCAGCAAAGCATGGAAGCCAACCGATGGCATGAGCACTGAGTGGCCAGAGCCCTCTCAATGTTCTGCCAGGCATTAACGCTTTCATTGCTTGATCGTGAAGAAGTGTAGAAGGTCTTGAGAGCAACAGAGGGTACTCTTGAGGGGTTCAGGGTAGCAACTACTTAGCAACCAGGTGGCAGTGTTTCAATATTTAGGTGTATCAGCGGAACATCAGCTCTCTTCCCAAGTACTTCTGTTTCCTTAAATCTGGTGGAGTGGGAGAGCTGGGCCCAGGGGCAGACCCAACCCTGGGAGAGCCCTCCCTTTGTTGGGTTTCTACCCTCTACAAGGTACCCCATACAACCCAGGAGGTATGGGGCTCCCCACGGAAGCCCGCCTCAAAGCAGCAGGTGAGGGAAACAGGGAAGGAGAGAACAAAGACATCTCCGGATGTACTTCCTGTCTGAATCTCTTTCGAGTTGGATCTCTCTGCCATTTCCCTTAATGTCCCTGTCTTTTAACATCTTTGTCCCTTGCCCCCACCTCTGAAGGATATCTTCTTCTGAGTTTCATTGAGATCTACGTCTAAATGATTCCTTTTACACACACGTCACACTTAATACTCACAACTCAAGGACACAGGTGTGGAGGAAACTGGCTCACAGAGGTCAGATCATTTGCCCAAGGACACTCATCCGGTGAGTGGCAGAGAAGGGACTCCAACCCCAGACTGCTCAGTTTCAGAGTTCATGGGCTTAACCGCTACACTAAGACATAAATAATTGACCCGAATGATGGATTTCACAATGATTCAGCTACAGAGCTTAGTGACTTATTCCTCTTTCCACCAGTGGGTGAACCTGCCTCATGCTCCGGTTGGATTTGTGCCCAGGGAGCACTGGATCTTACCCAAGGACTTGAACACCGTGGTCTTTTCGCAGTGGGCTGGCTTCACTCCCTTCACCACTTCTCCCAGCTCAGCGAAGATCTCGGCCTGTGAAACAGACATACGCTGACCCAGGCATGAAGCTAAAGTCTGCTCAGGGTTGGCCTCTGAAGCCAGCACAAAGTGTCCCTGAACTGAATGAGGGATAAACTTAATAAAAAGATCATTTGGAAACCAGATGATATCAGGGAGGATGCCACCCCCTGAAATCCTTTCTGGGTAGCATCTGCCTTTGCGATGCCATGAATGCAGAGATCCAAGTTGGTGTCTGGAGCGCCGTCCTGCTAGATCAGCAGTCCCCAACTCTTTTGGCACCAGGGACCAGTTTCATGGAAGATAATTTTTCCACGGACTAGAGGAGGGAAGGGGATGGTTTCAGGATGATTCAAGCACATTACATTTATTGTGCAGTCAAACCTCTCTGCTAATGATAATCTGTATTTGCAGCCACTCCCCAGTGCTAGCATCACCGCCTCAGCTCCACCTCAGATCATCAGACATTGGATTCTCATAAGGAGCTCACAACCTAGATCCCTCCCATGCACAGTTTACAGTGGGGTTCGTGCTCCTATGAGAATCTAATGCCTCCACTGATCTGACAGGAGGCGGAGCTTATGTGGTGATGTGAGCGACGGGAAGTGGTTGTAAATACAGAGGAAGCTTCCCTTACTCGCCCACTCACCTCCTGCTGTGCGGCCCGGTTCCTAACAGGCCACAAACTGGTGCCAGTCCACAGCCTGGCGATCGGGGACTGCAGTGCTAGATCACTATGCCAGTGAGGAAGTAGACGTGTTTTTATTTAAACACGCATTTTAGCAGCCCCCTCCTTGCTTCTATGCCCTGATTACAACAGAAAAAGAAGGCCAGAGGTGGCTAACCACAGTCCTATTGTGCTGGCCATATCGGGACAATTTCCAGGCTAAAACAGGCTCCCATCCATCTCCCAATCCCACTGCATTACAAGACAGCCCACTGGAAAAATCCATCAAGCTTCTCCCTCAAGGCAAAGGAGATAGAAAAACATGTCATCATCATAATGGTCATATTATTCTGGAATGGGATTGAAAAGGGTTGCAAGATGTTCAGAAGCTCCTTCCCCATGAGGAAGTGGGGTGAATGAGGTCTGGAGCAGAAAGCTACTAGAACCCTGGGATCCAGGCGAGGACAGACAGGCTCACTCCTGACAGCAGGACATCTCCAGACTCCTTCAGGGCAGCCTCCCGGGAATCCACGTACAGCACGGCTTGCTTCATGAGCTCATCATCCAGCTCCCTCCAGTCGGGTCTGCTGGCTCCAATGGCTAAGAGACAGCAAAACAGACCCTAAGCCCAGAAGCAGTCCTGAGGGATAGTTAAGGGCCAAGGCATGGGAGACAGGTGAACAAAGGAACGTGGGAACACTCAAATTCGGGACACCTCCTTATTCCCCAGGCCAAGTCCCTCCCAATCAGTAAGGCTAAATACTTACTAAGAATTGTCTTCCTTTCCATTGCATACCCTGCCTCATTCCTGAAAGATTTCGAGATGACTTAGCATTCATTTATTGGGTGTCCACTATCTGTGGGCTGTTTTACACATAATATTTATGGTCCTCCCAAATACGCTTCAATGTCTGATTCCCATTCAACAGAGGCACAAACTGAGGCTCAGAGAAGCGAAGGTCCTGGCCTGGGTTACGTGTGTGATAAGCGAATCTAGGTCTGAGAGAGCACCATGGCTTTCCTGCCTCTTTGCTCATTGTTCCAATTGCTAGTGTATGTGCTGCCGAAGCAAGCATAGCTCTTCGCTTATCGAGAGCAGCAACTTCCTCGCAAAAAACCTGACACAGAGGTGTCACTTGGAGCTTGTTCATACCCCACACTTCTTTCCTTCTGTCAACTTGCTCTTTAATCATTCTCATTCCTTAAACCCAGCCACTTCTCTCTTAACTCATGATGAAGAGCCCAGTGTTAGGGTCATCAGAAGCCCCAATAAAAAGCAAACTGGCGCCAACCTGGCCCTGAGCTGTCACATCCTCTACAGGGTCCAGGACCAGAATGACCAAATCTAAGGCGTCATGCCTCCTGGCACTGGGACACAGGACACTGCAGAGGCTGCAACCAAATGCCTGCAGGGCCACACAGGTGATGAAAAGGAGCAAAGCTGCTCAGCGCGGCTGGATTTGAAGCAAGCAGGCCCTTCCAAAGGGGACAGTCATCATTCAGTTCCAGCTAATTGTTGCCATGTGTGTGAATGCAGGTCCATTGTTACCAGATATTCCCATTTTTTTAAAAAAAAAAAAGAAGCAGGAAATCTATTTGCATATGTTATTCCTTGATCTTTAGATCACTCTGTATTCCAAACAAAACACGTCTGCTGGCTGGAACCGGCCCATGGCCAGCAAGTCTTTGAAAACTGCTCTAAAGCCTTATACAAATATAAGGCAGCATTTATATGCCTTCTTGTACCGCCGTCCAGTTTTCTCTCCTTTTCCCCCTCTCCTGCTGTTCTCCCTTGCTCTACTTTCCAAAGAGAGTGGTGTAAAAATGTCTATCTTGAAGGTCGTTTGTGTGGGGAGTTCTATAGAACAAAAGCCCTAGCTACTGAGGCTCGTAAATAAATCATAAGCTGGTAAGGAAAATGCTCAGTTTCTCAGGCCACCCCTCCTCACTGCACTGTTCCCCCAGACAGCTGCTGCCCATGAAGAGGGCGAATTCTCAAAGGGTTGTGTGAGGCCACGCAGGCAGATGGAGGTGGGCCAGGCAGCAAAGGGAGATGCCTGACTCAGACTGGGCGCTGGCCTGGCTGCAGTGGGGCTAGAATGCGTAAGGGTCAGAAGACCGGTTGCAGTGGGGTCCTGGGGGCAGGAGGAAGGAAGTGTGGGGGCGGTTGGGATTGGGGTGCCCCTCAGCTCAGCTGTAAACTAAGAAAAATCTGTTGTTGGGGTTTCCCCCTTGCCTGCACTTGTAACACACTTTTCTTAAATATATTTGATGCCTCTGTGAACACACAACGCAATTTTGTGCCCAGGCCAGGGAAACATGAGAGATGCTTTGACTCAAAATCAAGTCAGCCCTTCCTGGAAAGAGATTCAAAGTGTGAGGGGGATCCAACACGAGGGAGAGTCTTTGTTGCTACCTTGAGGACAGAGGGTCCCCAAGACAAGGAATATGGGTCATTTCTGGGAGCTGAGACAGCCCCAAGGGAATGGGCTGCTTCCATGCTACAATGTAAGGAACTGGATCCTGCCACAACCACGTGAGTGCGGAAGAAGGCCCCGGAGCACCAGGTGAGATTACAGCCTGGATAACACCTGATTTCATCTTTGTGCAATTTGGACAGAAGACCCAGCTAACCCAGGCCCAGACTCCCAAACCACAGAAACTGTGAGATAATGTGTTTTAAACTGAAAAGAAAAAAGAAAAAATCAAGTCAGTGTCACTGAAGATTTGGCTGTGTCCTTGGGAAATCATTTCACCAAGGGCTGGCTCCTCTTGATTTTCCAAGTCCTTCCAGAAATGGTCTTATTGTCGATAAAGCCAGCCTTGACCCACCTCTTACCTACCAACTAAGTCACCTCTCACTCCCTGGACCCACATCCTAACACCAGCCCCATGCAGGCTGAGACCTTCAATTTATGTTGGCCCATTCCTTAAATGCCATGTTCACTACCAACCTCAGGGCCTTTGCACTTGCTGATCCCTCTGCCTGCAATGCCTTTCCTTCAGCTCTTGGCATGGCTGGCTCTTTCTTATCATTCAGATCACAGTTCAAAATCACCTCCTCAGAGAGCTACTCAGATAACTCTGTTGAAAGTACCTCCCTCTACTTTCACCTTCTATTTCCACTGTCGGGCTCTACACACAGCGTCTTATTTCCCTCACGGGACTCATCTTTAGCCAGAAGATCTAGTTCATCGATGTGTCTATTTGTTTGCTGTTTATCTCCCCTGACTAGAATGTAACCACCAAGAAAGCAGTGACCGTGAGTGCCTTGTTTGTTGTGGCGGCCCCAGTATCTAGAACAGTGCCAGGCACGTGGCAGAGATTTGGTGAACATTTATAAATGAATGCATAGTCATTTTCCTTGGCACTTGCCTGTTCATTTGTCTGCACCTGCAGAGCTCTTAGCTCCTGAGCCACTCCATGTGCTTGTCACTAAAACACGAGACATCGATACCATCTTTGAATCCTCTAGTCTTTGCCTGTTCCGCTCACCAGAATCCAGTCTTCTTATTGGAAGATATTATCAAGTATGATTTAAGAGCTTGGGCTCTGGGGGTAGATTGCCTCAGTTCAAATCCCAGCTCTGCCATTAAGAACCCCTGACTTTGGGAAAGTTACTTAATCTCTCCATGTCTTGCTTTACCCACCTGTAAAATGGGGGTCATGATATTATAATAATAATTCCTAAGGTAGGTAAGGATTAAATAACATAATACATAAAAAGAATTTAGAACAGCACCTGCAATAGTAAGTATTAAATATAGATCAGCTTTTGCTATAACCCACAGAGCCATCTGAAGGGCTTCAGAAGCCCAGGCGCCCTTATGTTTAGAGTCCCCTCGCCTCCCCCTCATCCTATCACACATACTAAAAACCATCCACATGTCACATGATGTGTCTCTTGTACTGTAATTTTTTTCGAAAAGTTTTTTTAATAATTCTAAGTGTTGTTAAGAACAAATGATTCATTTGGTCTTTGGGACTGAAACCTCATCACATTTAAGAATTGAGCTGTGATTGACCATTTGCCATAATGTTACATTTTATAGAACATTAATTAATTAAGTAGATGTTAGTTTCAGGTTTGTAATTTCCTTTTCATATTTGGGAGTGAATACAGTCTTTTGGGGCTCACATGTTTCCAAAGCCCTTACAAACCTTGGGCATTCTGCATCATGAGTAAGCCAGCTCTGCAGATACAGCCCCTTGGTCCGGTCTGGGGAGGAATCTGGCTACCACCTAGCCATGGCTCGTGGAGCGACTCTACTTACCATTGATGTGAGCCCCTGGCTTTACCCATTCACCAAACAAAATGGGCTCTGTTGCCATGGTGACTGTGATGATCACATCTGCACCTGTCACAGCCTCCTGGACCGATGAACAGACCCGTACCTCCCCTTGCACTGTGTCTGCAAACTTCTCTGCATTTCCTCTGGTGCGGTTCCATATCCTCACCTTCATTGGGGGTAACAAGAGGGACATTAGTGCCATTTTTTGGCTGCTTATGTTACACCAAACCTAGGGATGCTAAGGGAAAGTTGAACCACTCTGGGACTGGGGCTGTGGTTACTTAAATCATTCCCTAGGGTGAATGGACATTTGATCAAGGGTACAGCATTAGCTGGGACAGATAGTTGGCCAGATGTTTGAAAATGAGCTTTATCTACCACTTTCCCCTTTAAAGAAGGCTGGAAGTTTTTCAGTTCTAAGCCAGGACACACAGTCTAAATAGCTTAATAGTTACTAAATAGCTTAATAGCTATTATGTAGTGTAATGATTAGCAGAGCAAGTTATGGAGCCAGGTAGACTTGGAACCAATCCTGACTGTCACTTACTAATAGTACTTTATCTCATTTAACCTTAGTTTTCACATCTGTAAAATGGGAATAACTGGGCAAGGTGGGTGTCAAAGTCATACTTTATGTTTGAAACCTTGTAAAGGAATTGAACCAGGTGTGAGATTCATAAAAATGATTACTTATAGTGGTGCTTTGCATGGAGTAACTTGGTCTCTAAAGAGTAAGCAGGAAATTAAAGATCAGAAGGGTCTGAAGGTGAATGGTGCAGCCAATGACAAGGCCAAGAGTGGTAGCTACAGTTGGAATCCTGGGGGATGCTGGGGCGGGATGGGAGTAGGGTGTCACTGGCCTCACCAGGAACTGGGGACTTGCTGGCTTGCTTAACAGGCTTCTATGTTTGGGCCAGGGGTTTGCCAGGCTTCAATTGAAAATAAGGCCTAAAGAATCTCTTATAATAAAACATAACAAATATAGAAATAAACTCTATGTCTCAGTAAGATCGTCAACCAAGATGAAAAACGATACATTTTGCCCAGTCATAAATGAATGGTTTAATCACGTTGTCCTTCTTGATGGAAAACTATGCAAATAATATGCAAAACTTAGATAATCTGGCAAAGCGATGATGTTAGAACATGACATTCCGTGAGAAGACAGGATATACAACTGTGCGTATCTAACATGATTAAAACTGTGTTATAAAAAGCTGATGAGAGAAGAATGGGACATATTCACTGCTTGTCTTTAAAAACAGATAAAAGGGCATTTTTTTCTTTTATTTTCTTCCTTATAGTCTGTATTTCCCAATGCAGAGGTATTATTTTTATCATAAAAAATCATACTTTGAATCTATTCCACCCCTCTCATATGCATACATAAAATATTAATAAAGTAAAAATAGCATCGAACATTCCCAGGAGGAAGCATGAGCCATGACAGAGAAAAGGTGGACCAGTGTGTAGACTGCAAAACCAGGCTGCTGTGGCCTCCTGGTCTCTAGGCCTCGCCCCCAGTTCCTTGATCCATAACCTTGACTACTTAAAAACTCCCAGTTTCTACTAAGAAAAACATAGGTGCTAAAAGGACAACTGAATGTATACAATGGACATAATAGAATTCTTTAACTAACTGCATAGGCTCCCAGAATCCTCCAGCATACGCCCTGTGACCTGAGAATCTGGAAAGAGGTGATCCGATCTCCTCACTCTTCCCCTGACATCACCTTGACTGGGGCTTCTGGGGAAGTCATTAAGGTGAAATAATGGTCTAGACCAGACTCACAACCTAATTATTTCAGAATAACCCGTGGTGCAGTGAAGAAGTACAGACAGAGGTCACTGGCTCCCTTCCCTCTTCTCTGCCCAGCCCTGCCCCTGCACTTACCTCCTTAAAGGAGAACTGCTCTGCGAAGATCTCATAATGGCTGTAGGCCTGGACCCCAGCCCCAAGGATGCACAACACTTCACTGCTGGGGGGTTTCAAGAACTATTCGAGAAAAATGAGGTGGAAAAGGTTAAGGTAGACACCAGCAGCTGGGTAAGAACCAAATATAGTTTGAATATCAGGTGACTTTCTCTCCATCATTGGCTCCCTCAGTAGCTAGTGGGCAATCAAGGAAACGTCATTCTGTGTTTCATTTTCCCCACTGTAGAGTTAGGAGGGGAAGGAAGGAGGCTTCATTGAGCACCTAATATATGCCAATGCTTTACCTGCATGATCTCATTTGGTCCAGACAATGGCCCTAGGAGCTAGAGATTTGTATTGTTATTTTCCTCTTCAAGATGGGGAGATTGAGGTCCAGAGAGGTTAAGTAACTTGCTCAGTCCTACAGCAATGCAAGGGCACAGCACGGCTCCAAAGCCACATCTTCCACACTCCAAAGTCCATGTCCTTTCTCCTGCGCCAGCCCACCTCAGCTATGAGCTAAGCAACCCCCACGTCTCAGAGCCCAGAGCTACTTCTAACAGCTACCTGGAACCCATGAGCCCTGCTTGCCTGGGTTCTCAGCTGTACGTGCTGGGCCCAGTCTTTGTGGATCCTTTCGCAGCCTCTATCTTCCTTTAAAGATGAATGTAGAGCTGGCGTTTGTGGCACCTCCTGAGGGTGTATGCGTGTCTGTGTTGGAGAGTAGGCTTCTGTGGTCAACTCATATCAAGTGTCGCCGCCCCACTGAAGTCTTTCTGACCTCCTTGGTAGAATGCACCATACCACAGCACTTATTTGTTTATAGATCTAATTTCCTGTATTGGTCTTTAAGCCCAATGAGGACAGAGGCAGTCTTATTTGCATAGGATTGGTATATGCCCACTCTGATTTACGAGAAGCAGCTCTGCGTTTCTCAACCTCGGCACTACTGACGTTTGGGCCAGATAATTCTTTGTTGGGAAGGGGAGCTGTCCTGTGCATTATAGGATGCTTAACAGCGTCCCTGATCTCTACCCCTTAGATGCCTGTAGCACTTCCCACCTCCTCCCCCAACCCCCAGTTGTGACAACGAAAATATCTCCAAATATTGCTAAGTATCTCTTGGGCAGGTGGCAAAATCATGCTTAGTTGAGAATTACTGGCATAGAGGAAAGACACCACTTGCCCCTCACACCATAGTGTTAAATAAGACTCTCTTCTACCTTTTCTCTATTTCATTTGATAAAATTTGAGCTCCTTGGGTCTGTTCCTTTTTACAATGCTACTTATTGAAATTCTGGAGCATAACCTTAAAAGCGAAGTCTTAAGTGAAAAGTTTTCTTAACTATTAATTACTAGCAAAAAGATGTCTCTGAAATATCATGAGTTAATCACGTCTCTTGCAGCTACAGAAGGAGAGAGACCATCCTGTGCCGTAGAATATAGTTCAAAGAGTATGATTTAAAAAGGTTTCAAAATGACAGTATGCACAAGACTAGCAATATTACGCTCCTGTCCGATAAGAATAATTGGTTGATTGTTCCTTAACTGTTACCGTTTTTTTCAGTTTTCAGTTCATAGGAATCTATTCTTGCAAGTGTACTTGAGAGTCAGAAATTGTTACAGTGTCCTGTAAAAGTAACCTTCAACCTCCAGAACTAAATCTATCATTCTGATTGCTTGCCTTACTTGATAATTTGTTGCCCTGGTAATAATTGACATCTCTTTTCTTAAATGGTATAAATGTTTACAAGATTTATTAAATCATAGTAAGATTAGTGGCACTTCAGTCTTTTCCCATAAGCATGCAGGTAATTAAAAACATGCATATGAATGAATCTGCTAGGTTTCTCATTTGAACAGGAGTTTGAAAGTCTGTTTCATTTGCCTTTGTCAAAACCTTGCACTGTAGGTCTGGCCCTCCCATCTCTCCAGCCCCCTCTCATGCCATGCTCCCTTGCACTTCCCCTCTTCCAACTGCCTCCTTGCTTTTTCCCAGCACACGTGCTTTCTGCAACCACAGGTTTTTTCCTCTGCCTAGAATGCTTTCCCCCCTGCCTCTCATGAGTAACTCTTATTATCCTACAAATCTCAGCTCCAATATCCCTTAAATAGGAAAAGCCTTCCCGAACTCCACCGGTTAGATTAAGAGTCCCCGTTTTACACTCTCATAGCACTAGTCAGGGTCGTAGTTTCACATTTATTGGTGTGATCTTTGGATTACTATCTTGTCTCTGCCACTGGATCCTGCTCCAAGACGACAACACTGTTGTCTGGTTTGCTCCCGATTCTTTGCTTCGTGCTGAGCACAGGGCCTTGGAACCTGGTGGACACTCAAATATTTGTTGAATAAATGCTTGCCAGGGATACAGCCTGATACATACTGTCACCTTGAGAAAGCACATCAAAATCCTCAACTAAGGTCACGTGAAACCCGAATACAAAGAAGTTATTGTGTCCATCGGGCCCCAGAGCTTCCTATACTTCTCATCCTCCCCCCAAAAGCCCTAAATGAAAGAGAAGTGGTAGACAAGAAAATAGTCTACTCTCATTAAGGCAAAAAGCAAAATAGACCCTTTGTTCCTTATTGAAATAGCCCGTCCAAGCCGCTGGAGATAAAGCCGTGAAGTTTCGGCCTTCACTTTGAAGTGTCAACCCAAGGTTTCTCAACTCTTGTGGGAGTACAGATTTTTAGTAATGCAACAAAGCACAGTGTTACTGAAGGCTAGGTCTTCAGCAGTGTCGTTTCCTAACTGGGTTATCATCAGAATCAACTATGGGCTATTTTTTTTTTTTAAGGCTAGTTTTCTGGGCCTCACTCTCAGTGATTTTGATTCAGTAGTTCTGGGAATTTGAATTAAAAAATTCAAATGCAGCAGATGCTGCTGCACAGTTTGTGTTGGAAACTACTGCTCTGGGACAAGAAGACCACAGAGCCTCGGAAGAACCTGCAGGTACCTGGTTGTTTGGCTTCGGGAAACCCTAGTTTCCATTTCATTTTTGTAAAATGAAGCCAATAATACTTGCTCTGCCTTCCTCACAGAAACTCAAAGTCCTTGCAACCTCTGTGGAAAGCAATATGGAGATACCTTAAAGAGATACAAGTAGAATTACCATTTGATCCAGCAATCCCATTACTGGGCATCTACCCAAAAGAACAAAAGTCTCTCTATGAAAAAGACACCTGCACTCGAATGTTCATAGCAGCACAATTCACAATTGCAAAGATATGGAAACAACCCAAGTGTCCATCAATACATGAGTGGATTAATAAAATGTGGTATATGTATACCATGGAGTACTTATTCAGCTTTAAGAAATAACGGAGATATAGCACCTCTTGTATTCTCCTGGAAAGCGCTGGAACACATTCTACTAAGCGAGGTATCCCAAGAATGGAAAAACAAGCACCACATCTACTCATCATCAAATTGGTTTCACTGATCAACACTTAAGTGCACATATAAGAATAACATTTATTGGATGTTGGGCAGGGGGAGGGGGGAGGAGGGGATGGGCATATGCACAAACAATGAGTGCGATGCGCACCTCCTGGGGGATGGACACACTTGAAGCTCGGACTTGGGGGGAAAGGGGGGCAAGGACATCATATGTAACCTAATCATCTGTACCCCCATAACATGCTGAAATAAAAAAAAAAAAAGAAAAGAAAAGAAACTCAAAGTCCAGGCAATGGGTTGGAAATGATTTTGAAGAACACCAAAGTCCTTTACAGATGACAGGTAATATTATAAGACTCATTCTGTTCCTAAAGTACTAGCAAGCATAGCAAAATGTCCCTTGATGATTTCTCTCTGAGTCGGCTCTGGATATAATGAAAAACCAGTTCAACAAGGTGGGTTATGTAATCTACACCCTATACAATTACCAGATTAATCCTCACATTCTTCCCTCCCCATCATGTATCTACAAAACCTTAACATACAATCTGAACACCTGGTCTTTGCTGTTCCAACCTTTCCCTGGATTACCACGTTTACTTTATGCTTAGGAAAATCAGCGTTCCAAGACCTGTGCTTCTCCGTTTAATGTGAAAGATTCCAGACTCCAAATGTTCCCATGGAAGCCTGTTTTGTAAGCCTCTTCTTAACTTTAACCTCTAAAAATACTGTTTTTCTTGTAGGATGCCTCAACACTGCTTAGGAACATCGTCACCCCCACTACTTGCTGTTTCTTCTGCCTGGAGGACTCCTCCACATTTTTGCATGGCTCGCTCACTCGCCACTTTCAGTTTTACTCAGATGTCACCTTCTCAGTGAGGTCTTTTCTGGACAATTCAAGATGACCCACCCTCTCCCACCCCCTCCAAGACTCTCCATTCCTCTTTATTTTCATCTTTCCAACATACTATGTGGCTTTAGCATAACCTTAAAAGCGAAGTCTTAAGTGAAAA
>NW_012147523.1:4977905-4988602 GCF_000956105.1 Propithecus coquereli | reverse complement strand
CTCCGCAATTTGCTACTGTCTCTCGGTCGCCCAGCCTGGGAAATAAGAGACAGGGGAGATGGGGTAGATGATGATGGGGCTTCTTTATTTCTTAAATTATTGCCTACTGCTCGGAAATAGATGAAAGCAGACAGAGGATTATTAAAAATTTTTTTTCTTTTTAATCTGCCCCCATCTCGAGTCTCTTACCCTACTCTGCCTCCCACCCCCACCGCTAGATCCCCGGCTGTTGATTGCTTTAAGTGCACAGTTTTCTCACAGGCTAACTAACCTAACTAACCTTCACCTTTAAAAGGGGGGGAGTTCCCAGGGCAAGGTGTAATTAATGGCTTCCATCACACAAAAAGCCAAGATGCAGGGTCTTTTCTTCAAGGAGCTTTTACTTGAGTTGGGGAAATAAGACATTGTACCCACAGGAAGGTAACAGTGGAAGGCTTAAGGTAGTACATCCTGTGCCAAATCAGGGATAGGAAAAGTAAGTGCTTTCTGTAATTGAAAGAAAAAAGAGAAGAGAAAGGGGGCGGGGGAGGGGAAAGAGATTATTTTGACCTGGAGTGGTTAGAGAAGGGTTTCATGAAACCAAGGTCTGAAATAGTAATAGTAATGACAACATTGATAACAACACCAGGTTATTAATCTTTATTATGTGCCAGGAACTGCACCATGCACTTTATGGACAATATCTCATTTAATTACAGGACAACCTCTTAGGTAGAGAAGTATTGTTATTATAGTAGCTACTGTCCATCTGAGGCTCTGAGAGGAGAAGGGATTTAGTCAGAGGTCACTAAGCAAGTGAGCAGAGGAGGTGAGCTTTTCCCTTGGAGTCAGACTCCACAGCTGTACTCCTAACATTAAGCTATGCTGGCAGAAGGGGAGGTAGAGGACATTTCAGGTCAGGTGAAGCCCTAGGGTGGAAGGAATGTTGTCCGGTTCTTGGGAACAGTGAATTGCCGGATAAGTTGGACTGGGACAAGAGGCTGGTGTCTGGGAGCATCAGGAGATAAAATGGGGAATGGATCTTGGCGTCAGGAGGCTAAGAACGGTGATTCTTAGGAAGTAAATTACATTCTCAAAGAGATTAAACATTTGAAAAGATGGGTCTCATGCCAATGTGTAGGCTGAAACATGAGCAAGAGTGGAGCCTGGGAGGATGGCTCAAGAGGTGGGGAGTGCTTAAGTTGTGCTCTGCTGGTATTTTGGTTGGAATTTAGGAAATGGTCACAAAATCATAAAAGACAGTGGATGAACAAATGTCAAAATATGTACCAATGAAATAAGAAATTCTATGTAATGCATTTAGCACAGTGCTTGGTACAGAGTAGCCACATAATAAATACATATTATCAAAAAAGAAGGAAGACATTGGTGGTTGGGAAAAGTTGATTTCAATCACATAATTCTGTTTCTTCCGTTCGCTACCCCTAGAAATTTATGCCCAGGGTTGCTGGGGTTACAGAAATGTTTATGAACCATTATTTGTGTTATTATAATTATTACATAACAGTTTTGGGGCTTAAAAAACACAGGGGAAATAAAGAAAATCAACAGTTTGGCTACTGTTCTTGAGGCGAAAAAGGCAACATCTCCCCCCATACAAAAATTGCTCAGTAAATGTGAGCTACTGCTACTTTTTGATACTATGTTTAGATGTTAAAACAGGTCATTGTGTACCCCTTTTTTTTTTTTTTTTTTTTTAGCAAATCATACTATGTTTCACTTCTGTGCGCCACTCTGTTTTGTTCACTGCTGTATCCAACATTTAGAACAGTGCTGAGCACATGAGAGGAGCTCGGCAATACTAATTTAATGAGTACACAAATCTGGCTTAGATCTTTTCAGCTCACCCTCTCTCTACCTCTTGTGCAGTAGTACTAGCTCTGGCCTGTGTGGCAACCATACTGTCTTACCAGGAGCAGTGTGGTACAGGCAGTACAGGGATAAGAAAGCAGTCCTGGAGGTCGGAGAGATCAAGTTTTAAATTCTTACTCCACCACTTGTTGGCTGTGTGATCCTGGGCAACTCATATAACCTCTCTGGGCCACAATTCCTAATGGAGACAATCATATCGACTTTGCAAGGTTGATGGGAAGATCAAGAATTATGTATGTAAGGTACTTGGAATCTGGTCATGCACAATAAATGGTAGCTAATAATTTTGTGAATTACTGGGCTCACCTGATATCTCATTTGGCATATGGAGTTCCAGCCATGTCCACTGGAAGATCAAAATAAGTTCCTCACTTCACCCTTGGTCTCTCAAGATTGAGACACCTAACCCTACCCACCAGCTCACCTTAATAGCACAGCCAGACATAATCTTACCTTGGTGGCAATGGCAGATACTGCGGCTGTTCTCTTTGCAGTTATGACATTTCCATCCATGACCTTGGGGGTAAGGAGAGACAGTGAGCAAGGAGCACCCTTATCCACTACTTAAACAGAGAAACAGTTCTAAAAGAGTAGCCTAGGAAGTGTTATAGTATCCTACAGAGAGCATGGGCTTGGTGTCAGAACTGGATCCAATTCCCCCACTTACAAGAAATACAACTTTGAACAAACATTTTAATCTATAAGCACTGGTTTCCTCACCAGTAAAAATAAAAATAATGCCAATGATTCAGAGAGTTATTGTGAGGATTGAATGCTTTGGCACATCTGGAAACATCTAGCACATCACGAACCTGCAAGAATTGCCTATTTTCTTTTCTTGCTCTGGGATTCTCAAAACACCAAATTAAGAAGGAACTCAAGAGACAAGATTGTCATTTGACATCTGGAACAGGGGCCATGAAACTCTGCCTCAGTGGTTCTGAACTGCCGCACACGTGGGGAGCTTTGTGAAGAGACAGATGCCCAGATACCACTCTTAGATTAACTAAACCTGAGTCTCTATGGGTGCGACACAGACAGCCTTGTTTTTGAAAGTTCCCCAGGTGATTCTGGTGCACAGTGAGGGTTGAGAATGGTGCCTGGCTAATACTAATAACCACCCTTTGCACTGTTCTCCATTTATAAGTTATTCGTCTCAGCTCACCCTCAAAGGCAGGCATCATTATTCTCACTTTACAGATGAGGCACTGAATCCCCTAGCTACTGGGCAGATTCGGCTGTCATCTAGTTTCAAAGCCCCAGGTCCTACTTTCCCAGGGAACCACTGTTGGTGGGTAGTAAGGATGCCATCCTCATTGGACGACTATACATTGGGAAGAGCTAGATGCTTTTCTCAGACGAGTAATGAACAGCAATATTCCTTGATGAGCCAGATGTTCGGGGGGAAGGAAGGATAGTCTAGGAGCCAGCTTGTTGGAGCACACAGAGTGCAAGAGTTAAGAGTATAAATCCTACAGTCAGACAAACCTAGGAGTGATTCCTGGGTCTTTGTGTGACCTCAAGCAAAGTGGCTCTACTAATCTGAGCCTCAGGGACCTTGACAGAAGTTGCGGGGAAGGGGAGGTAATAAAAACTCCCACAGAGGAATTTGTCAGAATTGAATGTGATCAGTATCTCCTGCTTGGCACATAATAGGTGCCCAATAAGTAGCAGTTAAAAGGGCAGTGAAGTGTTGTCTTAAGGGAGCATAGATCGTGGACTTAAACTGAGCAGCTTTGAAGTTCAGCTGTGTTACTTACTAGCTACATAAACTTGGATAAGTTCGGCATAGTTGCTTATGACTCAGTTTCCTCATCTGTAAAGTGGCAGGAATAATTTACCCACCTCACAGAGTGGCTTAAAGTATTAAGAGGGTTAATACATATGACGTGTTTAGAACAGTACCCCACACACAAAAAGTGCTCAGTAAATGTGAGCTACTGCTACTTTTTGATACTATGTTTAGATTAAAACAGGTCATTTTGTACCCCTCAGAAAAGACTCCCAGGGATCACAGAACACCCTTTGTTTTCCATATTGACAAAGATTCAGTAGATAACTGCTTCCTTGGCACTGGTTTCGTTCAAGCTGTGTATGGGGTAACTGAGATACAACCAGGACATATACAAGAATGACATATCCATGCTTGAAGCAGCAGTACGTGCTGGTGCTGTCTGTACTTTATGCATCCTCAGGCAGTCCTAGAAACAGATACATGGTCACAGATAACCCTCACTGTCCCTGGTATCCAGCCACTTGTAGGGCACATGTGGTCACAATCAAAACTCCCCCTGCTCCTGCAGAACTAACTTCTGAGTCTAGCTCTGGACCCAAGGGTCCCACTCCACCCCATGATAGAGAGATGCTCACCGCCAGCAGGGTGCCATTGCTTGGCTCAAAGAGCAGCACAGTAGCCTGGTGGGAGGGGATGGTGGAGATGGTGCTGTGGCCCTCGTAGAAGGTGACCAACTTGGTGGTCAGGGCATCCTCTGCTGCACTGTAGGCGGGCATGACCCCTAGGAAGCTACAAGGAGAGAGGGAGCAGCTTCAACCCCTTCCAATCAACGCTGGGGTCTCCTATAAAGCCCCTTATACCTTCCTTTCCCTTTCCCGCATCTCTGCCCCACCGGCCCTTTCCTGTTCCTCTGCCCTTTCCGCAGACAGCATGCATAGTATGTTCAAGAGCCTGGCTCCGGATCAAAAACCATCCCAGCTCTGTCACTTACTAGCGGTGTAAGCTTGGCTAAGTCACTTAACCTTTGCAAGTCTCAGTTCTCCACTAGTAAAATGGCGGCGTCAATACCTACCTAAGTGGACAGCGTGTCTGTTACACCTGTAAAGCGCCTGCTTAGCACACAGTGGGTAGCGCATATTAAGTGGCAGCTGTTATTAGCAATGATTAAGCAAGCCGTCTCCTCCCTTCGCCCACCGCTTCCCTTCGTGCTCCCCTCCTCCTCCTCCTTTCCAGCGTCTCCTGCCCCTGGCCTCGGCCTGTCTCACTCACCCCCTGTGTTTGGCCACCGGCACCACGGTGCGCACGGGCTGCGTGACCCCTCCGTCGGGGCCGCTGGAGAAGTTGGCCAGGGCGGTCTCCAGAGGCGGGATGAGGAGGCTGGAGCTGCCCAGGTGGTCCTGCACCTCGGCCGCGCTCAGGAACGCGGGCGCCCGGCTCATCTCGCCGCCTGCCCGCTAAGCTCGGTCCGACACCGCGACCGCGGTTCCGCCGGCTGCGCCCTATATGAGCGCCCCGCCGCGCTGCGGTGCCACCTGCCGGTCACCGCCCTGGCTCCGGGGGCGGAGCAACGCCGCCCCGCCCCCCAGGCCTGTCTTCTCCTCCTTCGCCCATCCCAACTCCCAAGGGTGGGCGGGATGGGTCCCCTCCAGCGGTGGATTGCCCACGATTGGCGTCGAGGCGACAGGCTGGGACTTAGTATTCTTGGGTCCACTTTCTCAAGTCCTGTAATCAGCTGTGGCCACATTCCTTGGCAAGACGCGTTGGTAGAGGGCTTTGTCGCGCTATGTCCCCTCCTCCCCACCAACTCCGCAATTTGCTACTGTCTCTCGGTCGCCCAGCCTGGGAAATAAGAGACAGGGGAGATGGGGTAGATGATGATGGGGCTTCTTTATTTCTTAAATTATTGCCTACTGCTCGGAAATAGATGAAAGCAGACAGAGGATTATTAAAAAAATTTTTTTCTTTTTAATCTGCCCCCATCTCGAGTCTCTTACCCTACTCTGCCTCCCACCCCCACCGCTAGATCCCCGGCTGTTGATTGCTTTAAGTGCACAGTTTTCTCACAGGCTAACTAACCTAACTAACCTTCACCTTTAAAAGGGGGGGAGTTCCCAGGGCAAGGTGTAATTAATGGCTTCCATCACACAAAAAGCCAAGATGCAGGGTCTTTTCTTCAAGGAGCTTTTACTTGAGTTGGGGAAATAAGACATTGTACCCACAGGAAGGTAACAGTGGAAGGCTTAAGGTAGTACATCCTGTGCCAAATCAGGGATAGGAAAAGTAAGTGCTTTCTGTAATTGAAAGAAAAAAGAGAAGAGAAAGGGGGCGGGGGAGGGGAAAGAGATTATTTTGACCTGGAGTGGTTAGAGAAGGGTTTCATGAAACCAAGATCTGAAATAGTAATAGTAATGACAACATTGATAACAACACCAGGTTATTAATCTTTATTATGTGCCAGGAACTGCACCATGCACTTTATGGACAATATCTCATTTAATTACAGGACAACCTCTTAGGTAGAGAAGTATTGTTATTATAGTAGCTACTGTCCATCTGAGGCTCTGAGAGGAGAAGGGATTTAGTCAGAGGTCACTAAGCAAGTGAGCAGAGGAGGTGAGCTTTTCCCTTGGAGTCAGACTCCACAGCTGTACTCCTAACATTAAGCTATGCTGGCAGAAGGGGAGGTAGAGGACATTTCAGGTCAGGTGAAGCCCTAGGGTGGAAGGAATGTTGTCCGGTTCTTGGGAACAGTGAATTGCCGGATAAGTTGGACTGGGACAAGAGGCTGGTGTCTGGGAGCATCAGGAGATAAAATGGGGAATGGATCTTGGCGTCAGGAGGCTAAGAACGGTGATTCTTAGGAAGTAAATTACATTCTCAAAGAGATTAAACATTTGAAAAGATGGGTCTCATGCCAATGTGTAGGCTGAAACATGAGCAAGAGTGGAGCCTGGGAGGATGGCTCAAGAGGTGGGGAGTGCTTAAGTTGTGCTCTGCTGGTATTTTGGTTGGAATTTAGGAAATGGTCACAAAATCATAAAAGACAGTGGATGAACAAATGTCAAAATATGTACCAATGAAATAAGAAATTCTATGTAATGCATTTAGCACAGTGCTTGGTACAGAGTAGCCACATAATAAATACATATTATCAAAAAAGAAGGAAGACATTGGTGGTTGGGAAAAGTTGATTTCAATCACATAATTCTGTTTCTTCCGTTCGCTACCCCTAGAAATTTATGCCCAGGGTTGCTGGGGTTACAGAAATGTTTATGAACCATTATTTGTGTTATTATAATTATTACATAACAGTTTTGGGGCTTAAAAAACACAGGGGAAATAAAGAAAATCAACAGTTTGGCTACTGTTCTTGAGGCGAAAAAGGCAATATCTCTCTAAAAGAGAGATATGAAATAGAAAAGACAGATATTTATTTGCTTCCATCTAAATTAAGGAATTCAGCCCTGTTTAAATAGAAAGCTCCAGTATTTTCTTCCAGTGAATCTTGTAGAAACACGACAAGTCTGTAAATCACCTCAAATCATCTTGCTTATAAAGCTTTGGTTAACATCACCCAGGTCCTCAGTAAAATAGCACTGAGAAAGTTGATCTTGGTTGAATCAGTGTTGTTGAGACCAGAGAACTGTCCTAAGGCTCCAATAATAAGTACTATTAATAAGTAGTACATTAATTAATATTAGTTGGTATTATTGAGGTTTCTTATTTCATTATTATTAAAATAATTAAATTACTATTAGTAGTAATGACTTAGAAAGAATATTAATAAACTTACCAGTAATGTGGGGCCAGTATCTAGGAAGCTGGAGTAACTCCCCTTTCCCTGCTTTCCCTTGAAACCCTGTGCCTGAGCCACCAGAAGTTCCTAATAACCCCTAACAGCCCCCGGGGAGGAGGTGGTCCCTTGCACCTCCCTAGACTTCTGCCTCCAGCACACTGAAGGTGACCGCAAGGCGGAGCTGTCACCACGGTGAGGCAAGTAGGTGACTGAGGTACACACTTACCACACAAAAGTTATGGGACATATTCAGTACCCAAGAAAAATATTAAAACATTTCAAAGCAATATTTTAAAATAATGAAAATTAACGCAAAAAATCCTCAACGAACAGAATATAAAAAATTTAACTACAGAGTCAGGATTACAGATTTCTTTTTTCCTTTTGCTTTAGACTCCAATATAGCTCCTCATGTACTTTTATATTTAAATTTTATTTTAAAAATTAAAAAAAATTGTATTAAAGTATTTATCTTGGCTGCTGAGTTGGCTTCCCCTTAAATGCTGCGGTCAAGGCGAGCATCTCCAGCATCTCGCTGTCCTTACTCCCAGCCTCTGCCATTCCGGAGGTGGGGGACGGTGCGGCGGGCGGGGGAGGAGCAAGGGGTGAAATATTTGGGAAGCCTGAGAAGGGTGAGCTGGTGCTGGTGGGCGCACGTTCGGTGGGGGTAGAGGGGGTCCGGGAGGTACAGGGGACAGGGGGCGGTGCTCGAGGGTCGCCCTCACTCCCCCCACCTTGCCGGCCCCCGGTTCTCCACTTCCCACGCCACCCCGGCTCCCGGGCCGCGCCTCCGCGGGGTCCGCGTGAGGCTGAGGCCGAGGCCGCAACCCCGCCCGCGGGCGGCTGCGCGGCGTGGGGGCGGTTGCGGGGCGCTGGGAGGCGCCGCGCCGGGCTGGACGCGCGCCCTGAGCGGCGGAGGCGGTGGCGGTCGCGAGGACGAAGCGGTGAGTGTCCCGGCCCTCCCGGCCTGGCCTTTCCTCCTCCTGCCCTGCACCCCTCCAAACAAAAACACAGAACCCCACCCAGTAGAGACTTAGGGTTGAATTTTAACTTCTTTTTTTTTTTTTTTGTAGTTTAGTGCTTAAATAGGAGAGTTTGGGAGGTGCAGTCAATTTTGGTTCTAATCTGGTTTGAGGCACGTGACTTGACTTGTCTCATCAGTAGTGTAGCAATAACATTTATCCATTCGTAGAGTTTTTCTTTTGCAAAAAATCGAGAAATTCAAATAACATAAATTTCACCGTTTTTACCCCACTGAAGTGTACAATTCAGTGGCTTTTACTGTATTCACAGTGTTGTGCAGCCACCACCATTACCTAATTCCAGAACTTTTTCATCACCCTCCAACCCTGTGCTCATTAGCAGTCACTCTCCATTGCTCTCTCCCCTCTGCCCTTGGCAACCGCTTTTTGTGTCCATGTATTTGTGAGTTCTGGACATTTCATGTAAATAGAATCGTGTAATATATGTCCTTTTGTGTCTGGCTTTTTTACTTAGCATGATGTTTTCAAGGTGCCTGCTTATTGTAGCATATACCAGTACCTCATTCCTTTATAAAGCCAAATAACATTCACCTGTGTGGATATATTATATTTTGTTTATCTATTCATCAGTTGTTGAACTTTTGAGTTTCTACTTTTTAGCTATTATGAATAATGATACAATGATCATTTGTGTACATGTTTTTGTATGGACATATGTTTTCTGCTCTCTTGGGTATATAACTAGGAGTAGAATTGGAGGGTCATATAATAATTCTATGTTTAACTTTTTGAGGAACTGCCAAAATGTTTCTGTGTGGGCTGCACAATTTTACATTCACATTATCAGTATATGAGGTTTCTGGTTTTCCACAGTCTTGCTAACTGCTATTTTCAAACAACAAAAAATATTTTGTTTTGTTTTATTAGAGCCATCTTAGTAGGATGCAAAATAGTATCGCATTGTGTTTTTAATTTGCATTTCCCTAATAACTAGTGATGTTGAGCGTCTTTTCATGTGCTTATTGGCCATTTGTGTAATTTCTTCGGAGAAATATCTATTTAGATTCTTTTGCCCATTATTTAATTGTGTTGCCATTTTGTTGTTGAGTTGTAAGAGTGCTTTATCTACTCAGGATATGAAATGCTTATCAGATATTTGCCAAAACTTTATTCCATTCTATAGGTTATATTTTCATTTTCTTGATAGTGTACTTGATGCTAAAAAGTTTTTTCATTTTGAAGCCCATGTTATCTAAATTTTCTTTTGGTTTTATATCTAAGAATGTGTTACTAAATTCAGATCATGAAGATTTACTCATGTTTTCTTCTAAGTTTGTTTTAGCTGTTACATTTGGATCATTGATTCATTTCGAGTTAATTTTTGTATATGGTGTGAGGTAGGAGTCCAACTTCATTCTTTTGCATGTGGCTATTTAGTTGTTTAAAACACTATTCTTTTCTAATTGAATGAGCATGGCACCCTTGTCAAAAGTCAACTGGTCATAGCTGTATGAGTTTATTTCTGGACTCTCAATTCTATTCTATTGATTTATATGTCTGTGCTTATATCAGTACCATATTGTTTTGATTACTGTCACTTTGTAGAAAGTGTTGAGATTGGGAAGTGAGACCTCCAAATTTCCCTTCTTTTTCAAGATTGTTTGGTTATTCAGTGTTCCTTATAATTCCACATGAATTTTAGGATCAGTGTATCCATTTCTGCAAAAAAAGGAAGGGGATTGCTTAACTCTGTAGATCAACTTGGGGACTATTGCTATCTTAACAATATTAGGTCTTTCAGTCTGTGCACATGGGATGCCTTTACATTTATTTAGTTCTTCTTTACTTTCTTTTAAATAGTGTTTTATATTTTTTAGTGTAGAAGTATTGTAGCTCCATAGTTAAATTTATTCCTAAGGTCTTTTACTCTTTTTGATGCTACCGTAAATGGAATTATTTTCCTAATTTTCTTTAAAGATTGTTCATTACTAGTGATTAGAAATATAACTAATTTTTATTTGTTGACCTTATTTCCTGAAACTTTGCTAAATTTATTAGCTCTTGTGGCTCCTTTGTGGGTTCTTTAGGATTTTCTATATGTAAGATTTTGTCATCTGCAATAGAGATAGTTTTGCTTCTTCCATTACAATTTGGGGGACTTTATTGTTTTTTTTCTCTAATCGTTCTGACTAGGACTTCCAGTACAATATTGAATAGAAGTGAGACTAGACACCCTTATCTTGTTTCGGATTTTAGGAAGATATCTTTCAGTCTTTCACTATTGAGTACAATGTTATCTGTGAATTTTTCA
>NW_012147523.1:4976478-4977325 GCF_000956105.1 Propithecus coquereli | reverse complement strand
TCTGTCTCCCAGGCTGGAGCAAATTGTCACTGTCATAGCTCACTGTAATCTCGAATCTTCCCACTCAGCCTCCGTAGTAGCTAGGACTACAGGCAAATACTACGACGCCTGGCTAATCTTTTTTTTTTTTTTTTGTAGAGACAAGAGGGTCTCACTGTGTTGCCCAGCCTGGTCTTGAACTCCTGGCCTCAAGCAACACTTTTGGTTTGGCCCCCCAAAGTGCTGGGATTTCAGTGTGTGAACATGGGATGAGATGATAGGTGTGAGCCACTACACCTGGCCATGATTGATTTTCTTATCTTGAATCAGTCTTTCATTCCTGAGATAAATTCCACTTGGTCATGTGGTATAATCCTGTTGACCTAAAAGGAAGAAGCTGTGGCAAAATTAATGTAAGTAGAGAGTTTATTGCAACTAGGGAGGATTGCAACTTGGGAACGTAGATTCAAGTTGTCCTGAATTTACACCCTAATTAGCAGCAGTTACAAGTGGATTTTTAAAGTCAAAAAGGGGGACAGGGAGTGGCCTGATACAAAGTTGTTTATCAGTAATTCTCATGTGTTTAAGAAATAACATTGATTAGTGATTGGCTATCCATTTTTAAGCTCTAGGGTGTGGGTTATAGTGGCTGGTGCAGCACTATTAAGTTAATTTGTAGGTCCTTGTGGCAATAGCAAGCAGTTTCAAGATATCAATGTATAGCTAAAGGGAGAAGTAGGATGTGATTGCTGTCTCATTTTAATATCTCTCTGGGCCTATAATCTAACTCACATTCCTCAGATAAAAGTTCTTTTCTTTTCTCAATACTTTTAATATTCTGCTGGATTCAGTTAGCTACTATTTTATT
>NW_012147523.1:4970005-4971519 GCF_000956105.1 Propithecus coquereli | reverse complement strand
TTTACCTCAATATACAGTTATGGTAATGATTAGATATTCATAATGTTATATAGCTTTATAGTACACTTCAGAATTTTTATGTACCCCAAATATCTATTAGGAGGTCTGTGATGTCAATTTTTAAGTAATAATGTTTTGAAATTTATAATATTACAAGATTATGGTATTCATATTATAGACATCAATGATCATTAGACATTTCACATTTATGTGGGTAATTTACTTAAATTATTTCTCTACAGTTCGAGGCTTTTCCTCAGAAGAAGCTTTTGAGAAGTACATTAAGTATGAATATAAGAATGTTCATGTGCTGGCTGCTATTATTTTTGATCATAACTTCAAAAACGTCAATGACAGATTGCCACTGAAGGTAAGAAAGTTTTATCTAAAGACCTGATAATTATATTTTTAGATTTCAGAGATTTAATGAGATATTGGTAACATCTCCATTTTATATATGGGAAAAGTTGCAACCTGCCCAAGCTTATAACTGCTAGTTTATAACAGCGAGAATTTGAATCCATCCCCAACTAATTTTGATACCTGTGCTTTTAGCCATTACCTTACACAGATGAGAAGAAAACTCATCTTATCACACAGCGCTGGCTGGTTCCCTATCTCAACAGGAACTTTAACTAGTAAGGCTACTAACTTTGCCAATCTACCTGACCAGGAAGATGCTTCCATCCCTGCAGATGGTGGTTAAGTAAATAAGAATATAGCCACATAAAAAAGATTTGGGGTAAAAGCAGATACATATGCACTAGCAGAGATTCCTATATGAAAAGCTTCTTTCTTTTGAGTGAATTACTTAATTTCTCTCCTAAATCTCTGGGAACACCTGTTTGGCTCAGCCAGGTTGCATCAGAATCAGAACATCTACAGACACTGAGAAAGATTGTGATACCCTAAAGGATACCACATCTATAAGATCATCTATAAGATCTGGCAAAGATGTTATAGATGTGCTGCCTAGCGTTGAAGGAAATGATCAAATTATAATGTCTATACATAGAGCCAAATCCTGCATTTAGGATACAAGTGTTTGACAGTGAAGTGGGAGAGAAATGAAAATAACTAGCAGGCAATAAGTGTTCTTTCCATCTGGTATCCTCCTCACTCTTTCCACATGTGCCTACTTTATTCAATAACTGGTGCTGGGAAAATTGGACAGCCACGTGTAGAAGACTGAAATAGGATCTGTGCCTCTCACCTCTCACAAAAATCAAGTGTAGGTTTATTCTTTCTAGATCTGCACAAAATTATTTTGGTACTTTGATGGGGATCACATTGAATCTGTAACTCAGTTTGGGTGTGCAGACATTTCAACAATGTTGACTCTGCTGATCCATGAGCACATGAGCATGAGATGTTTTTCCATTTGTTTACAGCCTCTGTGATTTCCTTCCTCAGTGTTTTGTAATGAACTCCTCTTTTTGAATTGAATTTGGTTGGAATCCTATACACTTCCTGTACCTGGATGTTGACTGCTTTCTCCAGATTAGGGAAGTTTT
>NW_012147523.1:4967081-4968770 GCF_000956105.1 Propithecus coquereli | reverse complement strand
AGAGATATGTAAGCTCCATGTTTATTAGGTTATTGTGAATGGAGACAGGTAGTCTAGAGTGGTTTAAACAAAAGCTTTGCTTTTAGCCATTCGGGAGCTGTCTTTTCCGGGAAGCTGTTTGTTCGGAGGGCACTCCATTGTCAGCTCTCAGCCCATAGTTTTTAGCAGATTCGCTTGTGCTTTACAAAGCAAATCCAATTCTTTAGGTCTGAGAAACGCGGCGCCTCGTGGGATACAGCCGCTACTGCCTTTCAGAGACGCCCTTCCGAGTGTAACAGCATTCGAAATGCAAACCAGCACATTCACCTATTCCTTCAGGGCAAAGCTGTGTAAAACTCCTAAGACAGATCCTGTCCCCAAACACATTTAATACTAATTCGTGGAGCAACATTCCCTGGCCAGAAAGTGCTGCTATTTGAGTTCAGCAGTCAGACCCAGTTGCAGGAGGTAGGTAGAGACACTGATTGGAATGAACAGGAGTAGCTGCTATGCCCAGTTGAGATGTATGGTTGACATTTGCCTCCCTATTTCAGTGGAGCCTTAGGATGGGCTTTGAGGCTGGGTTGAGAACTAATTAAACTCCTGTGTGTGGCAAGTATAGCAACTACTCTTTGCTAAAATTTACTGTGCAGTCCTCTCCCTCCTTGGATGGAGTCTAGGGGTAGGCTCTGAGGTGAAACCAAGCACTGATTAAATTCCTTAGGTGTGGCAGGTCTGTCTCTCTTTGGATAGGACCCATGGTAGTCTGAGGCTGGTCTTGGAGGCTGACTGTCTTGATATTCAAGCCAGGTAGAACTTCCCACCACTTCTGGGAGCAACCAGCTCAGCTTTGCGAATGGGCTGTGCTGTTAACCGGTGCCTCTGATCAAGCACTACTGCTGGCAGGTATACAAATCTGCATGCTGATCACTATGGGCTCTATCTCCTTGCTTTGTTTCTTCTCGACTCCAAGTGGTCTAGCTGTGCCATTTTTCCTTATGTGCTCTGTGAGGTGAGACTTGAGTGGGCTTCCTGAGAAGCATCTTGGATGCCAGGAAAGCTGGATGTCTGCCTCTGGTTCTCTTTCCTTACCTTAGAAATTGTGGGCCCTGGGGGTGGTCCTCCCTGTGTGGAGCTGTGCTGACTTGGGGGAGGGGGAGGGCAATGCAGTAAAAGTGAGACTCTTTCTCTTACCCTTTTAATGTACTTTTTATTCAGTTCTGTGGACCCATGCAGGTGACTTAGGCTTATTCCCAAGTTTTGGGATTTTCATCCAGGTATTCTTGTCTGCGTATCACTGCTAATTGAGCTTGCTCTGGGAGGTAGTGAAGTCTAGGATCTCTTACTCTGCCATCTTGCTGATTTCACCTTAATACACTTTTTGATGTTTCTTTCACTCAGTAGGCAGGACAATTATGGGTCTAGAAAAATATACTCAAGATATACTGTTGTGTCTTTGAAATTCAGAAGCAAAATGCCATAAGATGAAAGAGGACAGATATAATTTCAGTCACTATCAAATTTTGACTGTGATTATATTGCATGAGGTTTGCTACTTGTCCCTTGTGACAGTTATACCATAGTTTCTCATCATTTAGAACCCTGAGTTGCTCACTCTGTCCTCAATACACAGTTTTCAAATTTGTATTTCATTCTCTTTTCACTGCTAATATTTGCTTTTCAGTGTTCATTGGTTTAAAATATGTTTCT
>NW_012147523.1:4965559-4967031 GCF_000956105.1 Propithecus coquereli | reverse complement strand
AGAGTTAGGGTTTGAATTTAGGCAGCCTGTGTTCATAAAATTTCCATATTCCAATTGAAGTGATAAAATATTGATTCTAAATAGACTGAAACAAATTAAAGTTGTATTTTGTAATCCCTAGTGCAGCAACTAAAAAATTATATTATTTTTAATTACTGTGTCACACTATCCACAACAGTGAGGAAAGGATCATGACTGTTTCGAATTGATCTAATGTTTAGCACAGAATATGGCATTAAGTAAGTAGTAGATGCACAGCCTTGTAATTTGTAAGAGTTTCTCTCAGAGCCTATCCAAATAATAATTGATATTCTTCAATTATAGTTTAGATCTTTCTTTGTGAAAGTGGAGCAACAGTGTATTGCTCTTTGTGTCTCTACTGCCTAATGTTTTTATACATAGTGGAAGCCCATTGGATATGAATTGAATGAATTAATATAAAAATATATATATGAGCAGACAAATCCTTATTTCAAGTTTTTTTTGTTGTAGTATCTTTTAAGTTTGATGGAAGAAAAGAGTAGAACAATGAAGTAATCCTTGTATTTACCCAAATTTAATATTTTGGCAGGTAACCTAAATTATTTTTCATCTGTACTTCCTTTTTAAGAGTTGAACTTCCATTTTTTTGTGGTAAAATGGATTCGCTGTGGTTCAGGCAATTTGTAGTCCTCCTCTGGAAAAATTTGCTTTTAAAGGTAAGTAGAGGTATCTGTGGGAAATGATTATAAAAGCTAATGAAGCCAATAGGGAATTTTTAAAAAGCTCCTTCATTTTAGTTTATGGTATTTTTTTTCTTTTGTTCCAAGGCTGAGGGTAGCAGTTCTAAATCTGAAGAATACTGAGAGGGTGAATTAATGGAATGAGTAATGAAATATAGAAAAGGGTGAGAAAGACAAGCTAGGGAACCATTCTTATTATAAAATAAAGCAGAATAATGTAAGTTTATATTGTGTGTGTTTGTGCACACAGGAGTATAAGTACACATGTACATATACACACACACTCTTAGGTTAATTAACACAATCCTTTTGTTTCTCTTGCAGAGGCGGAATACAGTGGGTTTACTTGTGGAAATTGGCCTGATACTTGTAGTTTTGGTATTGCTTTTGATGGAACGTAAACTAATAAAAAAGGAGTTTCGTAATGCTTCCACTTTTGATCCTCTTCCTTTGACACTACCTGCTTTCCTCATTAATTCTTCAGTGGTATATGAGTTGGTTTATGTGCCTTCTGAAAGTGATGTGGCAAAAAATATTACTGAGATGGTGAAAAGGGATTTAAATGCCAATTTTAAAGGTTAGAAAACAAACCTTTAATGTCTAAAATTTTTCTGTAGACTCTATTATTAACTTTTTTTAGAGGAGTCATACTTCAGTGACTTTCATAATTTAGGTATTAATCTCCTAAATATACATTATGGATTTTGTCAAGTAATTTAAAATATACTTGTGGTATAATCCTTATTGAAA
>NW_012147523.1:4960814-4962679 GCF_000956105.1 Propithecus coquereli | reverse complement strand
AAAAAAAAAAAAAAAAACCTGTCAGCCAAGAATTTTACATTATTTCAGAATTAACTTCATAAACGAAGGAGACATAGTCTTTCCCAGATAAGCAAACACGGAGGGAATTTGTCACCACCGAAATGAGTCTACAGTAAACGCTCAAAGAAGTCTTTAGCATGGAAACAAAAGGTTCGTATTCACTATTATGAAAACAGATGGAAATATAAAACTCATAGGTCTTCTAAAACAATCACATGAAGGAGGAAGATAAAGGAATTAAATGGCAACATGACAGAATTTCATTGAACGCAGAGATAAAAAGACAAAAAGGAAGAAACAAAGAATTTATAAATCAACTGGAAAACAATAACATGACAGGAACAAAGCCTCAGATATTAATATTAACCTTGCATGTAAGTGAATTAAATGTTCCACTGAAAAGATAGAGGTATTGGCAGAACGAATAAAAAGACATAATCCAACCGTAAGCTACTTAAATGAAACTCACCTTGCTGTAAAGACCGTAGAGACACATACAGACTGAAAGTAAAGGTGTGGAAAAAGTATTCCATTTTAATGGAAAGCAAAAATGAACAGGAGTAGCTATACTTTTATGATAAAACAGACTTTAAATGAAAAACCTTGAAAAAAGAAAAAGGTCAGTTGTCTCTCTCAGGAGCTGCAGGTGGGGGAGGGGAAGGGGAGAATAAGAGTCTAGGTGGAGAGAAGTCCACACTCTTGTCATCTCCGACCCTATCTCTGAGAATGACCAGGCTACGGAGCCATGCAGATTACCAGGGACCCTCTGGACCCTGTGATTCCTGCAGTCTGGGCCTGAGTTTGGAAATGTCTGTGTAGGGATGAGTAAGATGGAACCTGAGGGCTTGAGGCCCCCTTAGGAGGACAAAGGCAACCAGTGAGGAGAGAAGCAATATGGCGCCTGCTGGTTGGCTGTGGTCTGTGGGGCGGGAGGTGCTCCAGGGGGCCTGGGAGCCTAGTGTCCTGTCCACAAGAAGCTCACTGGTGGCAGCAGTCTCTTGGCTTATGTCAGCCGAAGGTCTCTCCAGCAGCTCAGGTGCCTCCTCCAATGGTCCAACATGTATGGGCGGGGGATTTTCACTGCACCGCCTACCTTTCTTGCTGGTCTCCAACAGTCTCGGGGCTTAATCCCTGCTGATGCCTTTCTCCTTCCAGTTCTGCTTTCCAACCTCTTCCCGTGGAATGTCCTGCAGGTTCAGGAACCCTTCCTTCAGACCCTCATCCGCTCTTTGTTTGTCTGTCTGTTTTTTCCGTTTCATCTAAAACTCCTCCTTCTCACAGAGACGCTCTGGCTGGTGGTATCTCTGGTCCAGCATCTTGCTCTGACCACCTTGGCTTTGTTTTTATTATTAGTCATGTAGTGTATTAAATTGTATCCAGCATTTTTTATTAGTTTGAAGCAAATGGAGTTTGTTTTAGCTCAGGTTCTTTGTGTTTGGAACTGGAAGAAAACTCCTGCCTTTATATCATCAGTTATAAATATGGCCGAACCAGTTCACTGGATTCTATTAAGAGGCAGAGATAGAGAAAACAGCATTGATCACTTAAAATTCTGGTGAAAGGTCGTATGTTCTGCGTATGTAGAAAAAGGAAAATTCTAATTAATATTTTTAATTTAGTGAATGAAATATGTAACTTTATAAAATTTTAGCCATTTTGAGAAGTATGCAGTGGAATCGTAGTTTTAATTTGCTTTTCCCTGATTACTAATCTCGTTGTACATATTTTCATATCATTATTGGCAATTTGGATATTTTTTCTTATTGTTCTGTGACAAGCCTGTTCAAATATTTTGTTCATTTTTCTATTGGGTTGGCTATTTTTTTCTTATTGATTTGTATGTA
>NW_012147523.1:4958914-4960764 GCF_000956105.1 Propithecus coquereli | reverse complement strand
ATGGCTAACTGGATGTAGGCAGCATGTGCCTCCTCCACAGAGAGGAACCGGAATAGTAAGTAGATACATTTTGAACAGATCATCTAGGAGAGAACACTAAGAGTCACCAGAAAAATGACAGGAAGTATCAAAAGTAAGTAAGGTGAGAGTTCAAAGCAGCTTGCCTGGCTGGGGACTGGCTAAAAGCCAGGGAACTCCTGGATGCAAGGAAACAGTAAGACAAAACCCCCTGGGACCCCACACTCTGAAATGGGTTTTTACGGTCTTGGCTCTGGGAGAACCCCTCGACCCATGCGGCACTTGGGCCTATAACAGGGAGCTGCTTAGAGATTGTGCACAGATGTTGCTCCAGAAAGGGAACTCACGTGGAATCCCAGGGACATCTGAGCCTAAAGCAGCTTCAACTGGGTGCCGTCCTGAGAGCCTAGATACTGGGGATCTACACACATGGCTGTTGCCACTGTGCTGCTCCAAGGAGGTAGAGAGGTGCTGCCACGTGCCCTGGGAAGGTCCCTACCACCCTGCCTCGGGTTGCTGTTGAGACTGAGATATGAGTGGACCACATTTCCCACAGCTTCTGGCCCTCAGTGCTTGTCTGGGAGGGGCGTCATCCTCTCTGGTCACAGGCCCAAGGCACAATTTTGAGATTTAGTGCTGGGCTGCACCCTGCTCCCAAGCCAGATTCGGGCTGATGTGGCTGCCCTTGTCCCCCAGCTGAGGAGGGACAGGGAAATCAGGCTCTATTATGCATACCTAGGATAATACCCACCATCTTGCAACAGGCTGCTGTGAGACTAAGACATGAGCGTAGGGCATTCCTCACAGCTTCTTGCCCAAGCTGCTTGCCTGGAAGGTGCCCCACCCACTCTGGTTGCAGGCTCATGGCACAATTTTGAGAGTTTAACAGTGGGCTGCACCCAACCCCTGGGCTGAGTTTGGGCTGATGTGGCTGCAGGACCTGGCTGAGGAGGGACATGGAAACCAAACTTTCCTGTGCACACCTAGATTAATACCCACTGCCCTGCTATGGGCTGCTGTGAAACCAAGCTGTGAGCAGACCACACTCCCAGCAGCTTCTTGTCCATGCTGTTTGCCTGAGACAGGCCCCACCCACTCTGGTCCCAGGCCCACAGCTGATGCTATCTTGAGAGTTTAGCACTAGCTTCACAGATATACTCAGGCCAGGGCCAGACTGATGCTACTGCAGCTACAGCCCTACTGAGGAGGCAGGTAAAGCCTGTGAACTCCCTCACGCTCCTGGGACAATTCCCACTGCCCTGCTGTGGGCTGCTGTGAGACCGAGACTCAAGCAGACCACATTCCCCACAGCTTCTTGCCCATGCTGCATGCCTGAGAGGGACCCTGTCCTCTGTGGTTATGGGCCCACAGCTGGCACCATTTTGACAGTTTACCACTGGGCTGCACCCCGCCCTTGGGCCAGGCATGGGCTGGTGGTGCTGCAACTGCCTCCATGCTAAGGCAGGAGAGGGAAGACTCCCACAAACCCCTAGGATGATATCCACCACCCTGTCGTGGGCAGCTATGGGTCTGGGGAGTAGCTCACCAGCCCATCAGCTACCAACAACACCAAAATGGACTGCTTGGTTTCCAGTGGATTGCTCCAGCACTGCTACTGCTAGACCAAGCAGAAGAAAGAATCTCAGAACTTGGTGACAGATCTTTTGAAATAATCCAGTCACATACACACACATCACACCAGATTTCACATCAGTTCACATTAGAAAAACCTGAAAACGAATGTGAAGAAATCAGAAAATTGATTCAGGATACAAATGAGAAATTTACCAAGGAGAATAGATATCCTAATTAAAATACCAACAGAAATTCTG
>NW_012147523.1:4953115-4954607 GCF_000956105.1 Propithecus coquereli | reverse complement strand
AACATACCACAGACTGGGTAATTTAAAAGTAATAGGAATTTATTTCTCACAGTTCTGGAAGCTGGTAAGTCAAAGATCAAGATGCTGAGAGATTCAGTGTCTGGTAAGGGTTTCCTCTCTGCTTCCAAGATGGCACCCATTGCTTTGTCCTCTGGAAGTGACTAACACTGTGTCCTCACATGGCAAAAGGGTCAACAGGAAAAGGGACTTGGACACTCCCTTCAACCTCTTGTAAGAGCATTAATCCTATTCATGAGGGTTTGGTGGTCATGACTTAATCACTTCCCAAAAGGCTCCACCCCTTAACACTATGACATTGGATATTAGTTTCCAACATATAAATTCTGGAGGGACAGATACATTCAGACTATAGCAATTGGTCAGTCTAATATTTTCTTGAATTCTCATTTAATTTGGCTGATATGTTTACATAAAGCAACTGTATCACTTTCATGTCATATTTTAGTTTGTATATTTATTATATGTTTTATCACAAATCATAGTTGGTATTTATGAAATTGTTTTATTATCTGAGATAAGAGTTTTAAATTACCTGGATTGCCTCCTTTGTTTGCCTAGCTATTTCTTAGTAAAACGATCTTGACAATCTTTTTTCTCATTTAGGGTACATCAAAGAAGGGTTCCTGATTGTGCAGCATTCCTTAGATAAGGCCATCATGATATATCACAATGGAAGAGAGGCAGAAAGGATGTTTGATAATGCCAGCATTTTGGCTCAGAGATTTCCATACCCTGCTTATTATCATGATGGTCATATGTGGTCGTTTTTGAGTTTCTTCTCTTGGATAGTTTTATTTGCATTTTCTCAAAATGAACTCACCTTCATCAGGAACATCACATCAGAAAAAGAAAAGAGATTAAAGGTAACTTATTTCCTTTGTAACATTATGGGCCTGTGGGACAGATTCGTGTGGAAGGTTGGATTATTTCCACACATTTGGCACTGGTGAATGGTTATGTTGCAGTAGCAATATATAAACATGGACTGGCTAGAGTGTGCACTATGTCATTTATCAATCTTCTGATGTTTTGTTTTTAAAATCTTGATTTGGCTTGTAGTTTTATTGACTAAATGACAATTTGACAAAATGCTGTGGAAAGAGGTCAAATATTAAATGCCCTGAAAGTTCTTAGGAATAAAATTGGCAACAAAGAAATAATTGCCTGAGTTCTTAAATTAGATGAATTTAAGCTGTATGTAGTCCAATTCCAAGATTCTATGATTCTGTGAATCTTTGCCAAGTTTTATTCCTTCAAATCTCATTTGAGATGACTTTCAATATTAAGTGAAATTAGTACCACATTGTAAAGAATAGTGGCTCTAAAGTCAGAGAGAAAGCCGTTGATTCCTCTGTGTCACCATTAATTTGTTCAACATTTATTTATTAATTATCTACTTTGTTCCAGGGATTCTGATAGTTCTTAGGTTTAAATCCTGGCTTCACACATTTTTAACTCTTTGATCATAGCC